>NW_011495054.1:11840658-11866067 GCF_000754665.1 Bison bison bison | reverse complement strand
CCAGGTCCTCCTCGCCCGCCTCGTCGTCCTCCCATCTGTTCCATCAGTGGTCCAGGGGGTCCCCCAGGGCCACCTCGTCTTCCACCACCAAAGCCACCGCGGTCCATGCCCCGGCCGCCACGGAAGCCACCTCTGTCTCCACCACGACCGCCTCTGAACATTCCACCAGGACCACCGCGGTCCATGAGGCCACCTCTTCCTCCCCGCATGCCTCCAGGGCCACCTCTGCCACGGTCACCGCCTGAGGGGAGAGCGCAGGAGAGACACTCAGTGCCAGGGCAGAATGCTGAGCGCAGAGGCCTCGTGTGGAGAGCAGGGCCCGCGCTTCCCTCACTGCACACCAGGTCACAGTTCAGAACTGACGCTGGGACCGCAGGTGACCCTTTGACAAAGGTTTGAAACGCTCGGGGGTCCACTTACACACTGATTTTCCCACCACCAAATATGAAGTACAGTACTACCCAATCTGCAGTCCGTAGAATCCAAGGATGCTGAACCACAAACATGGAGGCACAGGGCGGATGGTGAAATTTAAGGGGATTTTTTTTTAACTGCACAGAGTCAGTGCCCCTGTGTTGTTCAAAGGTCAGGGCTGCACCTGCTGAACCCACCCTGACCCTGGGCAGCTGGTTACCAAGCTCATGGAGCTAATAAGACGTTTAGTGCCAAGAAGCGGGTACCTACCTGGGGGCGGGAAAGGCGGTGGGAGGAAGCCTTCAGGCTTTGGGGCCTTACACTGGTTGCACTCTGTTCTCCAGGCGAAGTTCTGGTTCCCACAGCCCCTGCATAAATAAAATTATATCACAACGGAAATCACCTACCAAACAAGCCACGCCTGAGCAGAAACCACCACAAACACTGAGTCAGGGTCCAACTCCACTCAGAGGATCTGACTACAGAAAATGGCTTTGCAGCCGCAGCCTCAGGCAGCACAGCACAGGACCAGGGTTTGATCCGGCCGAGCGTCTGGACAAGCACGTGCAGGTGGGCCCGAGTCCAGTGGACTGTGTGACCGTCTCCCGAAGGCGCCACGGCAGCTGGTAAGACTGACGGGGCCGCCCACCCCACAGCAGGGTCAGGGTCAGGCTGCTCTGGACAAAGGAAGCCCGCAGGCAGGCCTCTCCGGGATGGGAGCGGGGATTAGTACATACGGGTTGGGGCACTGCCAGTCTCCAGCTCGGTGCTGGACGTTTCCTCCTCCAGACGGGTTCCCCCGGGAACCGCGAGGCCCTCTTGGTGGGAAGCCGCCTCTGTCTCCTCCGCGGCCTCCCATGCGCCCCATGGGTCCTCCAGGACCTCCTGGGCCCCCTGGACCTGCAGTAAGGAAACAGCGAAATCACCTCTTTGGGCACAGCTCTGTGTCCCTGTGGTCTGTCCCTGCAGCTGGAGGACAGGCCTCCTCACACGTGAGGGACCAAAATAGGAGAAACAAAAGGCAGCCCAAGGGCCGACCCCCAGCAGCACGGTTCCCGGGGCGCCCAGCCTCCCTGGCCAGTCGAGCCCTCCTCGTCTTCTGCTGCCAGCACTCAATACTAGTATTGACTTCACACACCTTTCTGTATCCCTAAGGGGCCGGCTTTCACTCTAGAAACCAAGTTCCTCAGAGACAAGTGCGCCGAGAACGTTCAGAGCAGCAGAGCGGAGCCCAGAAAGCCCCGGTAAATACCTCCTCGGAGCGGCGGCGGCATCCCCCTGCCCTCGCGCGGCGGCATCCCTCCCCGCATGCTGTTCATGGGCGGCTTCTTCCGAGCAAGAGACACTTTAAGTTTGCTCCCTTGGAAATCTTTCCCTAGAAAAAGAGATGAGAACACTCATCACTCCCAAAGTCCAACTCCTACTCCCCTTGAGGGGATCAGGTAAGGCTACACAACTCGTTTTTCACCAACTGCACCCCGTTATCAAACTCAACCATTCCCACTGCATCAGTGTCTTCCCACAATCTTCCCTAAGACTTACAGGCGAGGCCAGAAAAGCCTTAATAGGGTGAGAAGGAGAGCAGGAAGTGGCTGAGAGGAGACAGAACTTGGTGACACTTTCAAGTTGGTTTTGTGAGAAGTGAAATTCCAGAATCAACATCAAAGTCATTATATATATATATATATATATCCGATGCATGGCTGAGGGGTCTGTGGGGCTTTCTGCACCTCATGACATCTGTTCTTAGAGAAGCAAGTGGATCTGAGTGAGAATGACTGAAAATAAGGGATCTCAACCCCAGGTCAGCGCCGGGCCCTCGTATGGCTGAGGGGAGCAGGGCAAGCCGCCGCCTGGACACCCCCAGCGCTCCTCCAGGAGCAGAGAGCGGGTTTCCTTGCTCCTCTGCCTCCTGAGTGCTCCTTCCTGCACACCCTAAGCTGCACAGAGGGACAGCCTATCTGTCCCTGGTCCCTAGAGCCACATGAAGAGAAAATCATTCTAACAGAAGGACATACTCGAGCACAAGACCTAAGGTGACCCTCGCCACACTTGCTCCCAGACCCTCCGTGTGCCCCGAGGAGGCAGAGCCAGGAGGGCAGGGCGCACCCGCCGACCCAGGGCTCCTACCATCAAACCACTCGACAGCAGCTTTGGCAGTTGCTGGGTCTTCGTAAGACACCGTAGCATCGCCTTTGGGCTTTCCTGTTTCCTTGTCCAAGTAAATATGGATCATGGGTTGTCCAGTCCTCTTGTTCATCTAGGCGTAAAAGAGCATAATCAAGCTATGACCAGAAATACTAGTTTTCAGATACACATTTGTGTGTCTAGTGATACGTGAAAATATGTATAGAGCTTAAAAGAAGTAAATTATACACATGTACTGATGCCTATGTTTTATAAAGGGCATATAAAGACAGGAAATGTGACAAAATAGTGGTCTGAATGACGGGTTATATAATTAAAAATCTTTAATTTTACAAACTTGATGGTAAACACTACTTTCTTAACTAGGAATAAATCCTACATACCCAAATAGACAATATACTATATAATCCACAAGTAGAAATTTATGATTTACCAACTTTTTATATAGCTGGATCACAAAATCCATTCCAAAACAGCCCATTCATGAAAAAAATAAAAATCTGCAAAACTTTTAAGGAGATAGACTTTACCTAAGGCTTAATAGACAGACAAATACAATGTTAATGGGGGATGGGAGGAAAGCACTCAATATCATAAAAATGTCAATTCTCAAATTCTTATAAATTCAGGAAACACCCTGTTTGTGTGTGTGTGGTTTTTGGCTGCACCACGAGGCATGTAGGCGCTCAGCTCCTCGACCAGGGATCGTATCTTCCCCTCTGCATAGAAGCATGGAGTCCCTAACCACTCGACTACCAGGGAAGTCCCCTAACTGGGGTTTTAAACGTCATAAAATTGGTTTGAAAATGTATAGATAGGAGAACAAGAAGTAAAAAGAATGAAACATGAATCTGCCTTACTAGAGATCAAGATTTAGCACAGAATAATTAGCAGAGCTGCTAGCATAGGATCACACAAATTAACGAAAAGTATATATGGAGCCAAGAAACAGATCCAGGTATGGTACTTTCTGTGTGACAGCACTATATACCACCAGGGAAAATGCAGACCTTTCAAAAAGATGTTGTGGAATAAAAGGTCTTGCAGATAAAAAACATAAAGATACAACCCAGTAAGGTAATGACTGAAAAAAGTAAGAATTCCTATTCATCAAAAGAAAGTGAGTAAAAAATGTGAGCCTCAGGGAACTCCCTGGTGGTCCAGAGGTGAGGACTCTCTCACTGCCAAGGGCACAGGCCCAGCCCATGGCTGGGGAACGAAGACCCTGCAAGCAGAGTGGTACGCTCTCCCACCCGCCCTTTCAGAACTAGCCACAAACTGGAAGACTTGTATTTGCAACAAAGACAAAGACAGGCATTCAGACAATATAAAGAACCACACATAAATCAACAAATGACAGACAACCCGATGAAAAGTGTGTGTAAGACACAAACAGGCGTTTCAGAGAAGACAGGATGCCGTTATAACATTATTAACCATCAAGGAAAAGCAAACTACATTTCCACTTTCTTCTACCAAGTTTAAAACAAACACACACACACGTGGTTCCTGGTGAGGCTGTGGTGGACGTGCCGTGAAGAGTCTATACTGGTCGGCCAGATACACACCTTAGGAAGCAGCAGTCCTACACCTGGGTATAGTCAGTTCTCATTAATTCGTGGATTCAAGTATTTGTCACTCCAGAATCAATACTTGTGGCACTTTCTGTGGTTATTTGTGGCAATAAACAGAAAGTGAAAAACGTGTGGCCGGATGCACATGTTCCCTGCAGAGGAAGACAACGTCTTCCCTCCAGTTCCAGCTCTCCTAGAATGACCAGAGGCTGGAAGCTGGGAGGTCGGGGGCAGTGTTCTGTAACAAGTTCTGGCTCTGGGACTAGTTGGACAACTCTGAATACCAACTCAGGCAAGTCACACTTTTGAACCTTTTTCTTTGTAAAACGAGTAGGATTTATCAGGATGAACTGTGAATTTGTGATTATAATCTACGTGAGATGTGTGTACACAGTTCTGGGGCGATGGCTCGGCATTTACTAATCCAGTGTCTGTAGCAACTTTACAGAACTTACCACCACAAATAAATACAGGATGCCCAAACTTTGAGATTTTGACCTAGGGACCTTCCTCAACCCTTCTCAAAATTCCAGTTTTTCTTAGTTTTCCTCATCTAATTGGTAACCATCACAGTAGCTCAGACCAAACTTTCTAGCCACTCCAGGCTCAAGACTGCCAGGCAAGTTCCTGTCTCACTATTCCTGCTGTTATTCTGAAATTATTCCCCACTTGGACTGGCTCTGTTCCTCATTTTATCCCTTTCCTATTTTGCTGTATTTATTTTCCTCCTTAAGAATTATGATCACTGGACAGAGCACAACTGTATTCTTCTTTACAACACGTTCTAGACTATACATAAACTTTGAGGGCTCTCATCTGTTTGTTCCCAGTGTATGTCCAGAATGGTCTTGCCTTACAGTAGTGTTTTAATATTCTTCAAAATTACGTGAAACAAAATATTATTGAGGTACATCTATAAAGAAAGGGAATGATAAAATTCAGGATTCGAGTGGGGAGAAGGGACAAAACCAGGAAAGGAAGACATATACCAGGCACCTCAAAGGTACTCATAAAGCCCTACTGCCTAAGCTGGGATATGTACACATAAATGTTATTTTTAAAAACATTATAGTCTGTATTTCCTCCCCCCAAAAAGTTCATGTAAATATTCTTACAATTAACTTTATAATTATAAAAGTGACCCTGAGTTATCAAATATGCTTAAACCACGTTTAGGATTTCTTTTCTATAGAACAGTATTTTTCGCTTTCTGCTTTTTGTATTTTAAGGAGCAAACCACATATGGACAGTCCAGAAGGAAAAAAATCAAGCCACTTCAGAAACTCTCCAAGTCAGTTCTCTTCAAAATGCCCTGTGGTTACAGGTCTGCCAGCCCACAAGGTCATGCTCTTACTCACCTTAACGACTCCACACTGCTTAAAGAAGTCCACCAGGTCATCGAGAGTCACACTGTCGTTCAGGCCTTGCACATAAATGGCACTGTTGTCAGAGTCTTCATCTGGATCTACAGGTGGGCCTTCCCGAGGAAAGGAGAGGCAGTTACTGTCATGTATCCATCGGGGCTGATTAACTAATGGTCACTACCACCTGCTAGCATCCATCACAAAGCCAAGAGGACTACCAACCTTACTAATGAGAAGGAGACGGAACTTTTGGTATATTCTTGTTTACTCAAGATAAAGGAAGCCCTAAAATGCTCTTGAGAGCGAGAGTATTCCACTCATCTACCTGGCTGCTGAACTCCCAACACACACTCACTTCTGGGCTATTCAATTACAAAGCACAACATAAATTCCAGGGATTCAAAATTACCTAAATCAAGGTCTGGTCCTTCATCCATGGGTCCTGCCAACCAGGAAAGATCATACAAAATATTATTAGTGCACGTCTTGCAAGCTACAAACCTTACAAACACACATAGCTATCTACTATACCACCGTTTGATGGGGCTTCATTAAATTCAAAATGACCCGCACTGCTAAAATGGAGCAGTGCCCCTTTAACATCTGTGACAGGTTTGCTAGGGTTTGCTTTTCCTTTGCTCAGAGTTTGCTTTTAAACCATTAACCAAATACACTCTCAGTGCTTACGTGCCAAATTAGTGTTAAATTTAAGTCAATTTTTTTTCCTCCAAATAAACCAAATTTTAAAAATGTACTCTCCCCCATATTACAGAAGCAGTTGCTCAATACTCCAAGTCACCCTTTGTTTTGTAACCGTGGGTTAACCTTATTACCCCTAAGACAGTGCCGGCAGTACCCATTAGTCTCTTTTGTAGAGATCATTTTTAAACCACTTATCAAACTAATAAAAAATTATAGTTTTCTAAAAACTGACTGTATTTTTTTTTTTAAACACTATCCATGGTAATACTCAAAAACTTACCACCAGGCTTATTGAAGCCACCTCGCTCTCCAGCGCTGCTGGGGGGATAAACGAAGAAATGAAGGCCTTTCCCTTTAAAAGCCAGTACCGCTCTGAGCCTTGGGGGGGCTCGTGGGGAAGAAGGGCACTGGCTAAACACATCTCCAAACAATGCATCTCTCTCATCTTGTCACTATGCCTTTCTTCAGGGCAGCTTGCTCAAATTTCCTTTATATACAACCTTGCTTGTCTGATTGTACACACCAGTGTGGTTGATTCCTTTCATTTCAGGGGCTGGTATTAATAGTGCAATACTTGGCAAATTGGGGGAAAAATACATCCCAAACACCCACCCCATCAGTTGAAAAACAGGGAGAGCTTGTGTGGAGAGGAGCAGCAAGCCAGGTAACTGCTGTGATGAACCTTTTCATGTTCATAAAGGTGCACCCTCAACCTCTCCCAGGGGAGAGCCAAGTGAGGCCCTGGGCTTCTTAACAATCACAGTTTATAAAAAGCAGGAGACACCACAGTAGAGGCCTACGACAGACACCAGAGGACGCTTCCAGCCGGTCTTCAGCATAAAGCCACACATTGCAGGGCACTAATGGGTTTAACAATCGCTGTGAAAGGAGAATTTACAACAAACACCAAGGCTCCACAGACTGGGGGTGCAACTTTATAGACAAGTCAATTGAGATCAAGACAATGACAGCATAAATCACTGCCTTATGTATTTTGAAAGGGGAAGAATAAGAATTGGGCCTTTTAGGTTTTCTCTTAAATAAAAGGCAGCTCCTCAGTGGGAGGCCTCGCGCTTTTCTAACCAGTATTGCACCTTTAATACCTGAATATACAATTTCAAGCTGTTGCATGCAGCTTTGCTTCCTTTTTAAAAGTACACACCATAAAATGTTCTCTCTCTTTAAACACAAAAGTTTACACTTTAATGTTACACAATTCTAGAGTATTGTACCTCCTCTGGTTCATTACCAAACAACAAGTACGCAGTTACCCAAGTTACAGAAGGTTCCATTTATACAATGAATACATTTTGTTAAAAATATTCTATGTATATTTTTCCTCTCCATATGGACACCGTGTCTAGTCCCACTTTTCATTATGCTGCCGGCTGAGTACTGAGTACGGGTACTTTTTAAGTATTGAAGTGTATACAAGGCTCTCACTTTGTAACCTGTAGCATATAAATGCGACAAAGCATGTTAAAAAGTTTCCACGTTTAACAGCCAATGAAAATATCAAAATACTGAGGCAATGAAAAAGGGCATGTTAACAACATTGAGTGCCTTACCTGCAGAAGACACTGAAAACCATCACCACACCACAATAAAAAAAGAGGGGCGGGGGAGGCTCTTGTATTGTCCCCACAGGGTCCCGCAGACCGCGTCACAGTCTGCTGAGAAGCCTGTGGGGAGAGCCACGGTGTTTCCTATGGCTTCAGCAGAGACTTCTCACTGGGAAAGAGGGAACACCCTCTACTAGCAAAATCTAGCAAAATTAGTAGAATTATTACTTCTGGAGAATTGAAATGAATAAACTTAAAATTGGTTTTGCAATTGAAAAATACTAAGGAGTCTAAATGATTGGAGACGTGATGATAGTGATTTCAAGTGTCTACATCTATTTAAAACATCAGTAAAGAAGTGAAACCTTTATAATGGAATGATATTCTCCAAATCAGAAGACTGATTCTACTTTATACCAAATTACTCATACATTTTTGCATCTTATAAAATGACTTTCTTCCAATAAAGATTTCACTGAAGACTTAAGTTATGCAGAATATGCAAAGCAATATTTTAAACTAGTATTGTTCAGCAGTAAACAGATTCGTTAATATAAAATTTAAAAATCAATTATATATTTAATCTTGAAGTACACTTCTAAAGAAATTCTATTCGGTTTTTCCTTGAACCAACAGTGGCACCAAACCCAATTTATACCTATACCAACATTCTGCATAACTTTTATTTTTACTAGTTTATACAGGGACAGAACACACACAGAACTAAGCCTTCTGGATTATGTTAACCAACATTTCACCTCACCTTCATCAAAGCAGAGACACCAGAAAGGGAAAAGGATGTGGGAGGAGGGAGGGGAAGGGTGGGGTAGCAGATTCATGTTACTCCTCTAAACAAAGTTTTCTAAACCAGGTTGTGCCATCCATCAAAATGGTCAAACCGATTTAGACTTCTCAGAATCTCCACTGGGGAGAGTGCTTCTACAATTATATACATTACTCTGCACAACGCTACCAGACTTCTCTGTACACCAGGTGCACCTCAGGCCATAGTTCAAGGGTTATGGGACCAAGATCTTCATCATTATGTTCAATAGTTCCAAGTATAAACAGAAGTTGGGGACAAACATTGTGGAAAACAGCTGCATTCCTTTTCTGCAGTATATACACCAGGTATTTCAAGACAATCATTCAGAAGCAATTAGTCAAACACCTAGGGTTGTTAGAAGGGTTGTGTGTGTTCCATCCCAAATCTATTACCCAGGAGGCCTTTGGCCTCTGGAAACCAGGAAGGGGACTGAAAGCTCTAGTTTCAAAACCACTCTTTGTTCTCCCCACCCAACCCAGTTGACTGGCACTGAAAAAAGCGAACTGCCTCTACAGATATGCCACAGAGACAGCATTTCCATGTCTGCAAGATGGCCTGGGCTCATCAGACTACCCATGGAAATGCAGAAATAAATTCCCCATGTCTTTCAGTCCCTTCTTTCCATTGAAAATCCTATGGATGAAACAAAATTAGGTAAAAGGAGAAAAGGTTTGCTCTTACCCCATTCCACCGCGTCCTCCTCCCCGCCCACCTCTGCTCATGCCTCCACGATCAAATCCCCCTCTTCCCCTGCCCCGGTTATCAGGGCCACTCATGCTCCGGTTCTCTCCTGGTCCGGAAAATCCTCCAGACTCCTGCCCATAAACACCCATGCTACTGGGGTGGTCCTGTCGGAATGAACCTGAGGAAAGAGTCACATCTGTAAGCCATGGATCAGCATTTACACCACTGCTGTTGTACTTTCTCCTGGAATCATAGAATTCTCAACTGCAAGGCACTAACCGAGGTCCCATCTTCTTTACATCTGATTAAGTCCCCCTATCAGTAAGCTTTTTATGAAGTTCAACAAAAAAGGCTGAAGTAATCTCATATAGTTTGCCTAGGAAAAAACCACTCTCAAACAAAAATAGGACTCTGACCAACAGTTCACAGGGTTCTGTATCCCAAGATGCCTTAAAAAACTGTTCTTTAAACCACAGTGAAAACAAAAATGGGTCAGGTTTCTTGGGGGTTGCTAAGGGGTAGTCTCCATCAAGAAGCACTGCCCATTGTCATGATGAGACACACTCATGGGTGTGATTTAAAGACAACAATCCAGGCAAAGACTAAATTGTGAAGACAACTTTTTGAATTTTTGGTTACTTTTCCACGTAACAACATTCCACAAAAATTTTTGTCTTATGAATGTGAACAAAAAAACAAAATAAAAATACAGTATCTTTTTAACTATAAAAACTGCAAGAGTCTTCAATAGCTACCTGCTCACGCTCTCTTAATGAACTGGGGTGGGCAGGCCATAAGAAAAGCTGGCTTCACTCACTGCATATAACCTCCCCAGAGAGCAGGGCTGGCAGTCTGAAACTTTTTCTCTGGTCAGTTACAAACTCTCTTTTCTCCTAAGGCATACTAACAACAATTAAACTGGAGAAAAGCCAGGATTATTAGCCAGGATATGATACCCTCAAGATGCATCCTGGAGTTCAAAAGCACACAGTGGTCAAGAGTGTTTCCCCATTTCAGAAACTCTAAACACAACCATTCTTATTTGGTTTTCTCTCTTAGCAACTCACTCTGCTGCCCGTAGCTGCTGCTCTGTTGACTATATTGACTTGGAGCCTGGCTGTAGGATCCAGTCTGGGGGGGGTAACTAGTGGGTGGCTGCTGCCCATAGCTGCTTTGTTGACCATAGCTACTCTGCTGTCCATAGCTGCTCGGCTGCCCGTAGGTGTTCTGCTGGGAGTAACTGCTCTGATCATAACTAGTCGGCTGCGTAGAGGAGTAGCTGAGAAAAAAAACAAAACAAAACAGTTTGTTAGGAGAGGCTTGTTATTTTAGGTCCCCCAAGTGTAAGAGACATTCCCAGCATGTGACATAGAAACCCTTAAAATTGTAGTTACTTTTTACATATTAACATGCTGAACTTAAAATGAGCAAAGTATTTTTGTATCTAGAATCAAGTTCTGAATAGGAGAGGGTATTACACAAAACACACACACACACACACGATGAACCCATCTATAAAATGTACAACCTTAAGACTCCCCCCCCCCGCACCTTTACTAAAACAGGGCTTCCCAGGTGGTGCAGTAGTGGAGGGTTAGGAGGCTCCACCTGCCAATACAGGAGACACAGGTTCAATCCCTGGGTCAGGAGGATCCCCTGCAGAAGAAATGGCAATCTACTCTTGCACTCTTGCCTGGGAAATCCTATGGACAGAGGAGTCTGGCAGGCTGCAGTCCATGGGGTCGCAAAGAGTCGACACAACTGAGCACACACACACGCAGGCACACGTGCTCATCAGAACAATAGTTATTCTCAACCAAACTCAAGGCACGTTTGGGAGCCTAGGTGCTTCCTGTATTAAGGGAAGACTGTGCTCCCAGGGAAGACAGACCCAGGAAAAGGCACTGAGAAAAGCGAGGCAGCTCAGTATGGTGTTCAGTTCTAAGGCTGCCTGCCAACATAATTCCCTGGAGTGATGACTTGTTTTCTGAAGGTACAAGGCCACTTGATGCGTGTTTGTGTGGCCACTTTTCTCTTGAGGGTAAGTTTCAAGTTGCTTTGGTATATATATATAGTTCCAGACTTCCAGACATGCCTGATCGTCTATGAATCTGGGCATTAATAAGGAAAAGATGAACAAGGAAACATCAGAATCAAGGTACTGTATGAAACATGAATATCAGACTTATATTCACCTTCACAGATGTCAACTAAAGGGAAGGGAAACTAACCAAAGATACTCTTACACAGAAATAAAGCTTGAAATATTAAACTTTAGATGAACCATGATAATGAAAAACAACACAAGGCACAGTACAATTTTAATTCTAACTACAATCATTTTAAGTGTCTGCACCTCCCTCACCACAGCTGTAGAATGTGTCCAACTCTCTGCAACCCCATGGACTGTAGCCCACCAGGCTTCTCTGTTCATGGGATTCTCCAGGCAAGAATACTGAAGTAGGCTGCCATGCCCTTCTTCAGGGGATCTTCCAGACCCAGAGATCAAACCTGGGTCTCCTGCATTGCAGGCATAGTCTTTACTGTTTGAGCCACCAGAGAAGCCCCTGGGAAGCTGTTAGGACTCAAAAGCCTCTCTTCACACCAAGTACATCTGTTCAACTTGCCAGATTCAGTGCTCTCAACATGACAGGTGTGGGTGGGCCCTTGGGAAGAAATGCTCGAACCCTGCCCACTTCTGCTCCAAGCTGTACAGAGACACTTACCATCAGCTGTGCTTGCTTATACATAAGCCAATGAAATGAATACAAAAAGGGGAAATATTAATTCTATCAAAACCAAGTTAACACTCAAGGACACAATTCAGACAGTTCATTTGAAAACTTGCATCAAAAAAATAAATGAGACAACCTGTGGTTTTTCCTCTACTTTAAAGAAACCAAAACTGGACACTGTAGTTGCTGGTGTGGCTAATTAAGACAAAATGCAGAACAATAAACTCGTAAGTCAAAAAGAAAGGCTTTAGCTTAGCCATTAAGACTGGGGCAAGAATGGACCTTTAAGTTAAACATTAAATGATTAAGGTAAACTTTCTTTTTGAAAAAATAATGCCCTGCAACTTGATTCGCCTCAACTGCACCTGGAAAATGTGACTTCCATGGTTCTGTTTATCTGCTTTCATGCCACTGTTTCTCATCTGAATAAATTTAAAAAAAAAAAAAAAAAAAAAAACAGTGGTAAAAATGTACTGATATTTAGAAGTGTTTTTGACTGAGGTTTTAATGTAGAATATGTGGTCAGGCTTATCCCTGGAAGAGTCAGGTAACACAGTTCACCTGAGGAAGCAAAAGCAAGCTTCCTTGCCTGAAAAAAATCTGCTCTATTATTCCACTAGCTCACTGGCCACAAGAACAAGCAAGAGAAGACTGACCTGGTAGGAGGATAGGATGGTGGTGCTGAGACCGGCTGCATGGGGTAGCTCCCAGGCACCTGGGGATAACTGTAGTTACTCTGTCCATATCCTAGGCTGGGCTGGTTGTAACCCCCTGTGCTAGATTGAGGTTGACTAGTCTCAGCGGGTTTGTTACCATCCTGCGGTCTAAAAGGAGAAATAAAAAAGTGAGACTTTTCTCTTAACACCAAACTCTTGAGTAAGAACTCTATAATCTATGAGCAATAAACAATGTTAGGATTGAGCCTGGAAATAAATACAGTTGTAAAGTGAACTCCATCAAAACCCAATGTTGGTCCAACGGTCTCTGCTGGAAGAGAACACTAAAGATGGAAGAGTCTTAATGACATCCATGGAAGAGACATCAACACGCTCCTTTCGTTTCACATCAGCAGCTATACAAGCAATTACAATACTCTGTGCTGCCCATTTAACAGATCTGGGATGGGAAGTGGTTTGTTCAGGAAGAAAATGCCTTTTCTCAATAAGGACTATTAAAGACAAACAAGAAACTTTAACAATAATGCAAATTCTGGGTTAAAGTAACATTTACGTAAGTCTATGGCATCCTCTCATGCTTAAAATGAACTGGGAAGTATTCTTGTGAAGTGATGAAAACCAATCTTAATCCCAAGGGGAAAAAAACCAAAGAGGTTTTTATTACCCCTTAACCCCAAAGTCTGTAACAGGGTTGTAGCAGAGTTGAGTGTGCACTATTTTAAGCAAAGCCCAAGAATCAGCAGGCAGACCAGGGAGGATGTGGAAGTACTGCTTTCTCCAAAGAGCTGCAACAGTTCACAAGCTCCCTCTCTCTGAGGGAACTGACTAGCTATGACTGATCAGGAGACAGATGACTGTTATAAAGTGTGAGGGATTGAAAAATTAAGAAACCAAAAAGGATTACTTATTCAAAGACTAACATAGACCTGCCCCCACCCACCCCCGCCCGCCATGGACTGGATACACTGTTGCAATGGAGCATCAAATGGGACCTCAAACATCTGAGGACATTCTAAGTCAACTGAATTGGGACACTGGCGGAACCCACTTAACACTAGCCACTGAAGACTGTCTAAAAGATGTAAACTACTCAGTAGCTCTGATTACTCACTGTGCATTTTAGAAGTACTCTCATGAGTGTTTGCCAGAGCTAATTTCTTACCTCTACAGCAGACAAAAAAGTATAGGTTACAAGTTGATCTCGTGTTTACTCCCTAAAGTCTTCTTTCAAACCAGAATTCAGTGTTCCTTCCAGACTGTATGCAGAAGCCACCTAAGTGCACTGTCTAAAGCAAAGACCTGAAATCTTCTGTTAAGTAATAATTAATATTGTTTACTTGCTTATCAGTCACGGAGTACGAACTGTTTGCCCAAATATTCACCCATAACAGGGTACCCAGTTAAGAATTCATACTTGCCTGTGGTACTTAGATTACCAAGCCAGTACACAATACAGAAAACCACATCACCAATGTCTGACTTTTGGATATGGACACAGCCCTTACTGACAACTGAATCATGGGACTGTTTCTTGAAATACATGATTCTACAACCGACCCGCCCCCAACTGAGAACTATAGTGTTTTTCCCAAAGAGAAAGCTATTACCCATTTACAGGGTCAATAGAACCAAAGGTAAAGCATCAAACTCTAAGTCCATCAGTTGTTCTGTTGTGAGGAAACCACACTTTATTTTCATCTGGGTTTAGCAAAGTAAATACAATACCTCCTCGTATCAAAATGCCCATTCTACTGAAACCAAACAACCCACTCAGTGACATTCCTTATTTTGGCCCCTGGATGGCACCACTGATCTACTTAATGATGGGTAACATTTCTGGTGTGACTGTGCTGGGTGAAGAACAGTTAACACCCAAGCAGATCTAAGTAAGCTTTGCAAAGGAACCAAGTCAGGGTGCTCTCAAGGGGGTGGCTGAGCCCTCTTCTGAACGCCCAAGGCTGCAGCGTAGAAGCAGGTGAGGGGGCCCAAGGCTGTGGCGGTAGGAGCAGGCGAGGGGCCTTACCTTGCAGGCGCGGTGGCTGCTGGCTGCTGTCCATACGCCGGGTAAGCGGGCTGAGTGCCATATGCAGACTGAGCTGCGTAGGAGGCCTGGGTGGTAGTAACCGTAGCAGTGGTGGTGTCATAAGCACCAGTGCCATACCCCTGGACAGGCTGACTGTATGCCTGGGGGGCAGTTGGAGTAGAATATCCTGGAACAAAGGAGAGCTACGTCAGATTTCTGGCTCCTCAGAGATCTGCCTGGACACTCATTAACAGAACAAATTATAAATCACTTTCAAACATTACGATATTTGGCCCCTTTAAATATCTCCCCTTCAGTAAAAGTAGCAACAAACCAGTATTTAAAGCCTAAGTTCTCTGAAAACACTCAGTTTTCAGCAAAGCACCATCTCTTTTGCTCTAAACCACACCAAACAGAAAGGAAGAGAGAAATGCTGATATAGAAAAAAGGGCTCCCTTTGCCCCCTCCTTTAAGGGATTCAATAGGGGACACAAATTCTACACTGGCTTTGCAAGCAGGCCTTCTTAAACAAGTTTTTCAACTAACTACTTAAGTATCCCCCAAATCTCTAAAACAGGAATAAAATGCCCCAGAAAGGGAGGTAAAAGACATATATTAAAGTAGCTGCAAAATAAGGATCCAGGTACAAGTTTAGCATTAAAACCTATCATTTGGAATTATTTGCTTTCAGCTCCAAGCATCATGGGCAGTTCAAGGAAACTGGAAATTGTGGAGAAGATGTGTTTAATTTTCAGTGAGATGTTAACAACTGATTAAACACTCTTTAAGAACCACTAATTTTGTTTTGGGTAATAAACTACTAAGAAAATGCCAGTTACCAGCATTACATTAGTAATAAAGACATACTACAAATTATATCTGCTTACGTACATATGACCAACAAAGATTTTCCTCTTTGACTTTTTTGATAAATTATCTTAATACTCCCAAAACACACTGAAAGTTAATGTTACATTTTACATAAACCATTTGAGATGCTAGGAGTCACCAAGTCACCCACCCCACTTCTCTCTTATTTACCTACTGTGAGCAAATGAGCATTTTCCCTGCTAAGCAATGCTGGAGGTGGGCTTCACAGCCTCCCTGCCGTGTCCCTGACCAAGTGTTACACACCTGTCCTTGTGGGTGTGCAGAGACCAAGCTCGGGTCTCTCCCTAGTTCCTGCCTTTGCCACACCAGGCGGGGTCCACACCCTTTCTTTTCCTTTTTGCCGCACTGTGCAGGTTGCAGGATCCTTAGTTCCCCAACCAGAGAGTGAACCCAAGCCCCAGGAGTGAAAGCCCCAAGTTCTAACCACTGAACCACCAGGGAATTTCTGGGGTCCATGCCCTTCCATCTGGAATTTGGGCTTGGAACATGACAACCCCCGAACCTGCAGTTCCTAACTTGAGTCCCTTTCCTAGAAGAGGTGTCATGATCTTTCCTGATGCTTGGCTTTCCTTATTCCTATTCAACAAGCAGTCAGCCATGCAACAGAGTCAAATCTAGTACTCAGCATTTATGTCCATCAAAGAAAAATCCAAATCTCAATAAAGCAAAAAAGTTTCAGTACTCATAACAAACCTCAGTTAGAACAGTGTCCTCACTCTACACAGAACTTACTAGCCAAAAAAAAAAAAAAAAAACCAACCAATTTCCCTCTGTGCAATCTAAAATGTCCCCAGTCTGTAGCACAGAATACTTTCTTCTCCTCTTCAAACACTTCAGGGCAATTCTGAAATTAATTATACACAAAAACAGTAACTGCCTTCTCAAATATGTTGGGTTGAAACGTGTATGAAAGCATATTTCACAAAACAGGAGTCCCAAGCACTGGAAGTTTTTTGAGTTGGCATGTTATTCATCTCAACTGTTTATTTAAAATTTCTTTGCAGAATCCTAATGTCAACCATATAAAGCACTCATTTATTTAAATTTAACTGGAATCTAATTCCACCTACCCTATTACTCCTACACAGATTTTTCCCCTCTCCATGACAAGCCATTTTTAAGATTTATAAAGACAACAATTAAAAAAAGCAAAAACTGATAAGGGCAATAACTCATGTCATAAAAACATCCATCAACAGACCCTTGTAGTGCTGAAAATTATGGTAATAAACATTGGATTAATAATCTTTTAATTAATTAGTAATACCCACACAAGCAGCCAAGCAAAATGAGCAAAAATTAATAGAACAAAATGACAATAAAAATGACCAATATAAAAAAGACAACATATCTACCATGTGGTGATGAATTTAAGAAAAAAGAAAGTAAGAAACATCACACAAACCACCAGAATTTTTGTTCAACTTCAATACAATCTAAAGTCTAATATTTCCATTCCAATTAATAAGCTAAGATTTATATAGCTCCTCCTCATGAAGTTTTATTTTAAAATATTCAGGAAAAGAGTCTTTTTATATATTTCTTCCAGTAATTATCCAGTGACTTTTATGTGTAAAGGCAGAATGAAGTGAGGGAAAAAGTGCTCCGTGTGCGCCACAACACCACTACTGCTGGGGCGCCATTTGGTGTGGTTCAGCCTCAATTTATTCACCAGGCTTAATTTTAGTTCCTACACTCCCAAAGTTGATGGGAGAATTAGGGGAGATATGACAGGTCTTCCATAAACTACAAAGTGAATACATAGCTCTACAGAACCTAGAAACTGTACTTCCTATAAATGACTTGATCATGTTCTTATAAAATGATTCAGAGACTCCAAAAGCTGTATTTTTTTTAACTTCAAATGACACTTGCTTTTAAAATGAGTTAAAGGTAGCTAAAAACATCTAGTTGTAATAAATCAGTCACGGGGAAGTAAAGTGCAGTATACTGTATTGTATACTTAGAAGTTGTGGAGAGAAGATCTTAAAAGTTCTCATCAAAAGGATGATGTGTGCATATGTGTTGGGGGGCGCGGGGAAGGATGATGTGTGGTGATTCATGCTGACTGGTGGTGATCAATTCACAATACTCACAAACACTGAGTCATTTTGTTGTACACTTGAAACTAATGTCATATATGTCAATTACATATCATTAAAAATGTAACAGCTTGAGTATGTAAAGTTCATCTCATAATTTCAAAATTCTGTGTTAAAAATACAAACTGCAGAATTTCAGTTCCAGGTTTTTCTACAGTTGCCAACACCCACAGAAAGTTTACACACTTCCCATCCTATTCAATGATACGCATTAGGTAGACTAGGAAATACATCCCATCAATCCATGACACAGTCACACAATGAATTAAATCATAGGTGAGTTTCTCCCTGCCAACTCTGGTAGACCATATATAACTTGGGGACTGAAGATAGTTTGAAAAGTAATATTCTCTTACAATAATAATGACAAGAGTGGGTGGGTGGGGAAAAGGTAGGGATCCTGAAATGTTACACAGTATTAAAGACAAAAAAGTTATTGTACAATTTTCACACACTCCACTTTCAACCCCAGTATTAGGATATAATTTATTCTAATTCTTAAAGTAGTTCATTTTTTGCTCCCTGAAATGCTGTTACATATATATTTAAAACATACTATGGATTAAAAAAACATCATTAATACTTAAAAGGAAAATAAAACATGTCTGGACTGGAAACCAACCAACAGACAAACGTAATACATGCAGGATGGCAATCTGTTCCTCTAAACAAATCTAATCATGCAACCTATCCTTGAGGGAACAGGGGGAAATCAGCTGGGAAGTAGTCATCTGAAATACCTCTGAGAAGGTGAACAACTATTATTAAGGCTTGACACAAAATAATGTAAAATAAAACAAAGCAAAATCTTTCCCAAAATCACATAAAGAAAAAGGACATGGATCTGCAAATGGCACCTGAAGCAATTTTCCATTAGCACCTTGTTGTGTGTGATGTTAAAAAGTTTGAGGGTTAAACAAATGAAAACACCTAAAGGGTTAACATTACAGGGTTAGACAAGATGGAAAGCATTTCCCATGCAAGAATGAGCAGGATAGTCAAACCTGTACTGGTCCCTTCTACTGTGGAAAGCACAAAACAAAAAGTAGAGGGCACACTATCAGATGAAGCAAACAGATCTGAAAATCAGTGCGATTTTTAAGCAGCTCGGTTCAAGAAGGCTCATTCTTACCCAGTATTAGCATTAGCACAATCTTTTATATATTCTCCATTTTGTCGTGAGATTATTTAATACACTGTATAAGATAGATAAAAGAAAAAGTTCTTTTTTCCTTTGGAATTTACCCCACCCACATTCTATTAGAGATCCTTCAAGAAGAATGTAACGAAAAGGAAAAACAAAACAAAAAACCCAGCTCCTCCTAAGAATAAAGGATTCCCAGACGCCAAGGTATCAACTAGAATATATACCCAAGAGCACAACTAGCAAGTTCCTTAACAAACACCCTAGGTAACGTGACCCCAAAGTCTCCCAGGGTCTTACCAGTGGGAGGCTGTCCATAAGAAGTTGCATAGGCGGTCTGCCCATAGGTTGCAGTGGTCTGAGCCTGGGTATAGCTGACATCAGTGGGCTGTCCATAGGTTCCATAACTTTGCTGCCCATATGCCTGCTCCAAGAAAAAGAATTCAAAAACTTCATACATGAATCTAGCATTTTAGCAATAAAATGGACTAACTTACTTCTAAGTTCCTAAATTGGAAAACCAAAGTAAAAAAATATGCTTTTTAATAAAAAGATTAAAAAAAAAAAGATAAGAGATCACAATATCTTGAATGCCTGTTTCCCCTTATCTAATCCACTTGTATTTTCCTAAACTACAAAAAAGTTCCTGAGATAAGTAGGTAAAAATCTCAATTTAATGATACAAGAAATTAACAAGATACCCTCAAATGATGCACAATGAGGGAAAAGATGTATAATTGCTAGCACGCAGTGTAGCAGTTTTAGCAAATAGAAACAAATGCTAGAAAAACAAAATGAAAAGAGAAAAAAAATGAAAATGGGGCTAAAACCTGTCAGACAATTTTGAAAACTGGATTTTCAGCATGGGACAAAGATTTACAAATTATCACACCACTTCAAAGAAAATGAGGAATACTACATATGTCCTTTAGATTAGTAAAGCATGAGTACTGAATTTTGAACTTAGACATCAGTAATACTTAAAACCTGGCAAGGTATGAGCTGTTCCTTCAGATATCAGTAAGATCACATTCTAGATTTGAATGGCCAGTTATGTAAGATCTGCTAGAGACATCACATTCTGCCTGTCCTAGAATCTTTCCACAACAGAGCTATTAGTATTCTTTTATGCCACAGACCATTTCAGAATTTGAGGCAATCTTGAGAACACTAGGTGGCTAATTTCTGGTATCTTTTGGCCTAAATTTTAAAACAGGCTCACGTACTAGAAAGAGCTCAGAAGCCCTATAGTTAGGCAGCCATAAGAGCTGACCCATCACTTACTGTGCAACCACTGGCAAATGGTGTAATATCTATGCACTACAATTTTTTATCTGCAAAATGCCATATTATCACCTTCCTCTGCAAAACTGCTGTACAATTAAGTTAAACAAACACAAAATATGTAAAAGGAACAAGCATGGAGCAAAACCCGTAACTTGAAATAATACTAGAAAGGAAAGGAGAACTAGCAACTCCCAGTTTGAGGATGGTTTCATTACAACGGCACTCCCACTGTGAAAGTTTAAATATCTGCATTTTATGATTTCAAACACATTATACTTTTCCATTACTTAATTTTTGAAAAAGATTCATGCTAGCTATTGTTTTAATGGCTGATGGAAACAGTTTACTTGGGGATGCAGCCACATATAATTATCTTAAAAATTACCTGGGTAGTCTGTGCATATCCTTGAGTGGGCTGGGCGGTGTAAGCACTGTAGCTGTAAGAGAAATTAAATGCAAGAACTGAATACAGACCATCCAAATTCCATTACTAAATTCTCTACAATTAGAGGAGGCTCTGTATTCTAAAAAAGCAACCAATCACACCCAAAGTACACTTGTAAAAATCTGACTTACCCCTGCTGGGCTGCAGCTTGGCTGTATGTACTATAATCTAGAGAAAACAAGAAGAGAATATAGTGTGAAGCCAGAATTTACAAGGAGGAAAGAAAAAGGAGGGAAGGAATTCAGGCAGCACGAAGATGAATTTTTAAATACCGTACCGAGAGGACCACAGGACAACACAGGTCCAAATGAATATCTCTTCTCTCTCAACACCAAACCAAAAATAAGTCTAAGTCAGTTAAATTCAGAAAATTTGAACAAAGTGCTAGTGAATGAGGTCAAGATCAGCTGATTTGGCAAAGATACTTTGCATGTTCCCATGACTACAAAGCCTCCCTTAACCCACTGGCTGTCATTTCAAATACATGATCATCATCCTAAAACTAACAGGAGACAAGATAAATATAACAGGATCCAAAATTCTACCCTCAGGAGGCATGCAACAATATAACAATGTTTAATACTGGAATGGTTACATCAGTAGCTGCATCTCCTCAAAACCTAGTTCAAAAAAAAAAAAAATCACTCCCTTAACAAGTTAGACCACCCATAATTCCCTAGGAAGGCTGAACAGAAATGACAGAAAATGATACACGTAATCCTGCAAACCCCATTCTAAAGGGTTTGCTGACCCTATGAGGGGTTACATCTATAATTTTAAAACAACCCACGTTACAAATCCCACTGAAGACCCGAACTGGCAGAGGAGAAAGCATTTAATCTTTTGGTTGAATAGTTTCATTTCCCTGGTGGTCCAGTAGTTAGGAATCTGCCTTCTGGAGCACAGGATATGGGTTCGATCCCTGGTCTGGGAACTAAGATCCCACACGCACAGGGTGGCTAAGCCTGTGCACCACAACCAGGGAGAAGTTTGCATGCCGCTATGCAGATTCAATGTGCCGCAACTAAGACCCAGCACAGCCAAATAAATATTCTTTTTTTTTTAATCTACAAATGCACAAAAAGGGACTTAAGAAAAAAACCCCTCTGGTCCACTGAGGTGTCTAAAAATAGTGAAAATAGAAAATAAAATTGTTAAGAAGCTTTCGTGGGAGAAGCAAACATTTATATATACTTTTAAAAAATCCTGCCCAATTCTCTGCTCTCCCTAAGAACTACTATCTTATTCTATTAATATGTCAGAAGACAATACCGCCATTAAGGCAGACCAAAGGGTCCTTTCTTTCCAATCAGAAAGTAGTGCCTTATCTGAAAGCAAAAGCTGACAGATCTTCACAGAGGGGTTTTCTAACCTCACTCCAACAGAAACCTGCTTCACAGTTCACCTGGCCTGCCCCCAGAGCATTCTGCTGAATCCATCTCTTTAACTTGGCTCATTTTTCACCTCTACACATAACTTGACCACTTTCCTTCCTCTACACCCTTAACTCAGAACCCTGAATCATCAACATTATCAAATCAACCACCAAAGGCTATGTATAATGAACAAATCAATTTGTTCAAGACAATCTTAGCTCCATATGTGACATAAAAATTCAAATCACTTCTTTAACGTTTTAGTTAAAAAATAAACACACCAATGAAACACCAAAAATCAAATATTTCAACCTACATTCTACTGAGGCTTCTGTGTGAGGAATGGTTCTATATCACTGAGATGTAAGTTCAATGTTTGCAGGAGAACTTTTACACAACAACAGTTATGTAAAACAAAACTGGCAAAGCTGACAAGGAACAATGAATGATCTCAGATCAATGGGAAACCAGCTGATTTAGCCCCACACCGCTGGGCTAGGGGAGGTGGTAAATGTGTTTCACGAGAACTTATGTTATCTTCCTACAGCATACAAACCTTTATATGGCCTCAAAAATCTACAGTTACACACTGGTCGGATTATTTAGCAGTTATAATTATTTTTTTTAATAACTCCCAAACGTGTAGCTAAAGACTACACTAAAACACAGGACAAGTTGAGAAGAAAGGGGGCTATGGGTGGGGGCCTCCAGAGTGCTATGCCAAGTCACTTCAGTCGTGTCAGACTCTTTGTGCCCCTTTGGACTGTAGCCCACCAGGCTCCTCTGTCCATGGGATTCTCCAGGAAAAATTACTGCAGTGGGCTGCCACGTCCTCCTCCTGGGGATATTCCCAACCAAGAGTGCTAGCAATATTCTATTTCTTGGTCTGAATGGTGGTTACTTGGAAGTTTCTTTGCTAAAGGGGACATATACTTTAGGTACTTTTCTAAATATGCCAAATAAGGAGGAAGAAAAGCTAAGAATATTGCCCAATGTGGTGGCTTTTAGAAACTTCAGGCAGTCACGATTCGAACTGTTCAGAGTTAGGAGCTTCAGACTACATCATAAGTTAAAGTCACTTTGGGACAACTCCGTGAGAGCTGTAACATCAGAAACTAAGGGCTCAAAAAGCTCTTCAAAGGTCTAGCCTAACCCGGTCACCTTGAAGGACAGGGCACTGAAGTCCAGACAAGGATTCCCTCAAAGTTCCCCAGGTCAGACCTGCTGTCTACATAAACCACAATTGCAATTCTAATAAAGTATGCAGCGGCCACCAGTACACAGAGCTTGAGCAAAGGAGAACGAAAAACTGGCAGGTCCACACACACACACTTAAATACACACACATGTGTACTCCCCAAACTTTCACGGGGAAGGGAGAGCAGCACTCTCCCTTACAAACTCCTAACACTGCAGGGAAGAGGGAGGAGGAAAGGGCTCTGAGCAAACCATTCCCCACCAGGAGGTGTCCTGGACGGTGGTTGTTTCAGAGTCCTTTCCTCCAGGGGCACTCTGTACCCTGGCACTAACAGCCAGCATCTACCACATGCTTGTGTACAGACCACAAAGCTGGGAGAGTTCTGAAGACTGTCCTGCCCTTGCTGGATTCTGGACCCTTTTCGGATTAAAACTCGGAAGGACCCAAAGCTTTTCCCATTTTCCCTCTTCTCTAACTGCCTGCAAGGCCTGGAGTCAGGCTGCCTAAGAACCACCCCAGAGGCAAAAATCGCCCCACCCGATCCACAACCGCAGTTAGTGCACGGTCTGCAAACTCTCTTACACACCCCGGGGCGGTAAGGACCACCCCACACACCAAATTACAGATCCCACCCCGGCTTTCTTTCAAAGGCCAGTCCGCGCCTCCTTCCGCTCTGTCAGACCACGAAATAAACAAGCCTCTCTCGGCTTAACCTAAGCGAATAAACGTGCGAGAATTATACTTAAGCATAATTCAAACGCCGACCGAGGACTTTTGTTTCTCCTAAATCAAAAAGGCCAAGAAATGTCTTTCGGTGGTGGATTCCTAGCCTTGAGAACTGGGTTGGCCTCATTATACAACAGGCCTCCCTCCGCGTTTGATGAAAAATGGCCCTGGGAAGCCGCTTAATTGCTTTTTGTGGCGGAAAGAAGGACTAATAATGGTTTAAAAAAAAAAAAACTTTAAGCAGCAGCTGACTGGGTAGTTGTAAAGCGGAGCGTGGGGTGGGGGCGCTCCGTTTAAAGCCCAGTCGGGCAGAAGTTCGGCTTGGGGGCTGGAACCCGCCGAGGAAGGCAATTCGGCAGCCCTGGACGACGTGCCAGCCGACCCGGCTTTAAGGACGACGGGGCTCCGGCTCACAGGTCGGCGCCCTTCAGCTCACAAGTCCGCGAAGCCTTTTTATGTTTGTTTCCCCCCGCCCCCCCCCGCCCCGGGCTTCTCGGTGAGGCAGAATCGGCCTCGGGCCTAGGCTGCGGCCCTGGGAGTGGGGTTGTGGCGGGGAGAAGTCAGAAAGACAGCGGGCCTGCCGCTTCTCGAGCCGCTACCTGCCGCCCGCCCCACCTCCAGTTTCGGGGTGCCGGGCCCGAGGCCTGGCCAAACTCTCCCGCCCCCACCCCACGCGGGGCCCCGAAGCCTCAGGCCCCGCCCACGTGGCGAGCGGCCCGGATCTCGGGGCCCGACCGCCGCCACACAATGGAGGCCAAAGCAGGCCCCGCGCGCCCCCGCCGCCTCCAGCCCCCCGCGCGCCGGGGGCGCCGGAAGGTTCCAGAGCCGGCCTGCCCGGTGGGGGGAGGGGAAGGCGCGGAGGGGGACGCCGGCCATCGAGCTTCTCAGACCGCGGCGGGTACCTCACACCCTTCTCGGGAAAGCCCACTCAGTCGTCCCTGCCATCCCCAAAGACGAGCGGCCCCCAATCTAGGCGTCCCTGCCGTCGGCGGCGCGACCACAGTCCCACCACGCTCACCCGTGGACGCCATTTTCTCTCCTTCCTTCTCGTTCTCTCAACGTCCGTCTCCCTCTCGCTGTTCCTCTAGACGCCGCACTGCGCAGGCGCGAGACCCGCAACCTCGGGCGCTACCATCGGGCTCCCGCCACGGGGGTGGGGGAAGGCGGAATGACCTGCCACTTCTCGTCCTTCGCGCCCGCCTCTCTAGTCCTAATTCTTTCTAAAGAGCCCCGGATGTGATGAGCGGACCAAAATAACACCGCAGGGGCGGGCGCGGCGGGTGAGCGGATCTCGGTAACGAGGCGGAGTGGTTCTTTGGTCGACGCCGGGTCGTTTGGGGAATGGTTACGCCCGCTGGTTCTAGGGACCGTCTCTGAAGAGACTACCTTGGAGGGAAACGGAGGCCGGCGGGAACACTAGGGGGAAGGGACCCGGGCCTTAAACAACTGCTGACTAATCGGCGGACGGCTGAGGAGGGGGTGGCGTGCCGACCGGTCGGCCGGGGTCACGCGCCGGAGGGCGAGCAGAATG
>NW_011495054.1:11824840-11840524 GCF_000754665.1 Bison bison bison | reverse complement strand
GGCCCGGCCGCGGGGGAGGGAGCCGAGACCGGTGGGCTGGATGGGAGGCCCTGAACGTAGCGCCCAGCTCGAGAGGCCCCCGACCCCCACCCCCCAGTAACGGTCGAGGTTGCGAAGACTCTTTTAATCACCCCTCATCCAACACTTTGTTTTTACAGAAGGGGAAACTGAGACCCAAGGAATTTGGGTACATCTCCTAAGTCTCACCCACACCCGGGACCGCCCCCCGCCCCCCGCCAGCCCAACTGTCCATGACCCGGAAGAATCATCCCCGTCCCTATCTTTCCATTCTGTCCTTCCGGTTTCCTGGAGAGGTAGGCGGGCTCTGAGGGTGCACAGCTCCATTTTATAGATAAAGAGACTGAGCTCTGCAGCGTTCAGATCCTAGTTCAGTTACTCTTGTAAAAGTAGCCCGGGGGGAGGGGGGTGATGGTGAGGGTGCAGGAAGATGGCAGTGCACCAGCCTGACTTCTTGGACTCAACCCGATCTCCCTAGGCGGATGCCCAGGTCCAGCAAAGGACAGGGCTCATTCAAATCCTTGAGCGGGACCTGGAACAAAGCTAGTGTCTTTCTTTTCAACGATCACATACAAAGCACGAGCTGTGTGCTAGGAGCACCCTGGGAAACTTGGCCGTGAGGGAGAGGAGCATCCCTCCTCCCCCAGTTCAGACCACCTGCCTAGAAAACTGGCCAAGCGGTACTCATTAGATAGGGTAGGCTCCATGATAGTGGGGGCGAGGGGCGCTTTGAGCTGGGCTTCAAAGGATGAGTAGGAGTTTGCTGTTGGAGACATGAAGCGAAAGACATTGCAGGCAGAAGAGTTTATATTTTTTCTGCAAGAGAGTGGCAGGTGGGTTTTGATGCCAAGGATGCCCCTGACAAGGGAGCAGATGAGGCAGCCCTCTTACCTCTGGGATTTCCCTTCCTCTCCTGTGACATCGGCTCAGTTGGAGTCCTGAGACATGCTAGGGTACCAGAGTGAGGGGATTCCGGCAAGGCTTAGAAGACAGGCTGGATGTGAGGAGGGAGAACACGGGAGGGAAAGCCTTGCTTCGTGGGCAGGGGATTGGCACGATTGAGGGCAGCTGGGCTGGAGCAGCTGCTTCCGTGTTGAGGCCTCTCCGTTGGTGGGGACGACCAGGGTGGCTACCATTTATCCAGCAGGAGTTGTGGCCCTGCCTAGTCCATTCCTTTTTCTTATCCTACAAGGAGTAAATTTTCTTAATCCCCAATTTACAGATGAGGAAGGAGAGGCTCTAAACTTGCTCAGAGAGGAGTAGACAACAGGAAGAAGTGGAGTGGATCCTGGAATCTTCCTGTGAAAGTGAGGGCAGGGCCAGAGGGGCTGCGATCAGGGCTAGAGGAGAGGGGTGTCTCTGTCCCGTGTCACTGTGTGGACTCCGGCTGCCCCTCCTCCAGCCCTCTGGCTCCACCTGCTCCCTAATCTGCCTGCCCTTTGGCTGGCCTTGCCCCCTCGGTCAAGGGCAGCTGAGGCCACCTGGAGCTCTTAAGTCAGTGGAGCGGAGCGGGAGGAAGGTGGCTGGTCTGTAGCCAGAGGGAATAGGGAGGCAGAAGATGGCATTCAGTTTGCCCTGGTGGGGCTGCACAAAACCCCCCTAAATTGGGGACCCTGGTGTCCCCGTTCAACTTGCTGCTCTCCGTGCTCCCCAGTCTGGGCGCCTTTTCAGGGCCCATCGGGGCCTGGCCTCTTCGCTGTCACACATAGACAGGGGACAGCAGTGGCTAAGCACGGGGCTAGACTCTGAGCTCTAATGCGGCCAAGTTGCTGCACCAACCTCTCCAGCCTCGGTTTCTACTTCTGTAAAACAGTGCTATTGCTATGGTAGCTGAAAGGTCAGATAAAAGCTGCAATAATAACTGTTGTTATTGTTTTCCTTTACCCCTAGCACACAGTCCCACGGCCACCTTTGAGCACCTTCAGCCAAGTTATGCATGCCAGAGGCCCCCCTGGCCTACCGACTCCGGCACTACCTCTCGCTTCCTCTGTCCTGATGCTGCTAATGAGCACCCTGTGGCTGCTGGGGGCCGGCCCCAGCCTCGTCCTGGCCCCAGAGCTGCTGCTGGACCCTAGGCAGGGTGAGGGCCGGCCACATGGGGCTTGGAGGCAGGAGATTTGCTGTAGGGCCTGAGACCAGTTGGCAGGAGCACGTGCGTCCTGCAGCGGTCAGGCAGGGGTCGGACCCAGCACCCCGGGGAAGGTCCGCCTTGACAGGGAGCATGCCCAGCTCAACCACAGCCGAGGAGGGAGGGCAGAGGGGCCAGCACAGGGGTGGGAGCCTGTGAGTAGGAATTCTTTTCAGATGGCTCCCCTGTCTGGTGGCTTTCCCTTAAACTAAGGCTTTTAGCTAAGCCCGAAAATGGGGAGGAGGAGCTAGGGGTTTGAGGACTGGCGGGAGCTGAGCACCTGTTTCCCAAGAATTTGAGGAACTCAAATGATGTTCACAGAAATGAAGTGACTTACCTATGGTTGGTTGCTCTTAAGAAGACTGATTGTTGGGTCTGGCTTGTTCTGCTTAAAGCAGCAGTGGGGAGGGTAGCCATAGTGTTTGGAAGCCCTTGGTCCCTTCGACCAGGGCTGAAAGTGCTGGCTGTGGGCAGGCTCTGGCTCCCCGGGAGGGGAGACTGGCTTGGTGGATGGCTCTGGCACACCTGGGCCAGACTCGGGGGCCACAGCCCCTAACCTGGCACATAAGCCCCTTCTCTCCCCCAGCACACCGGCTGCTCACACATGCTCTGGGCCACACGGCCCTTCCCGGCCTGCTGCTCAGCCTGCTGCTCCTGCCCACACTGGGCTGGCAGCAGGAGCGCCACCTGGGCACGCTGCGGTTCCTACACGCCTCCAGCCTGCTCGCGCTGGCCTCCGGGCTGCTGGCCGTGCTGCTGGCAGGCCTCGGGGTGTCCGGTGCAGCCGGGGGCTGCGGGTACATGCCCATCCACCTGGCCATGCTGGCGGGGCAGGGTTCTCGCCCTCGACGGCCCCGGGGGGCCCTGCCACCATGGCTCCTGCCGTGGCTGCTGCTCGCCCTGACACCACTGCTCAGCTCCGAGCCACCCTTCCTGCAGCTCTTCTGCGGCCTCCTCGCTGGCCTGGCCTGTATCCTTTGCCGGGGCCCAGGGCTGCTGTGGACGTGCGGGTTCCGTGGCTGGGACCCCAGGGTGCCAGGGAAGGAACTGGCATGAGAGTCAGGCCCCCTCATTCACACGCATCCCAGGGGCATCTCTGAGTGTCCTCTCTCTGGCTCTGGGCTGGTGACTGGGGGCTCGTGGCCACGTAGAGGTGCCATTTAACAGTTTAAAGGAGAGCCTGGGAGCTGAGGGGCCTTAGGAGGCGCCTAGCCTGGACGTCCCAGTGGAGATGGCAGTTACCCTGAGGCCGTGCAAGATGAGGAGATGGTAGACGAGGAGAGCACAGGCCCGCAGTCAGCGCGGAGGGTGAAGGGCCAGGGTGAAAGTGAGCCTGGGGCTCTCCTGGCCCCAGAAGGGGGTGTGGTGCGGGTGTGTTAAACACAGGTTTAATGCCTTTCGGGGCGACACTGCAGTCAGAGGGAACAGTGGGCGCAGGCTGGCCCTGGGGGTTGCTTAGGACTGGGGATGCCCGGCCGGATCCTGGAGAGGGGAGCGTGTTGCCCTCGCTGTGACAGTGCCCAGGGGTGGGCCTGGTGTCACAGACCTGAGCGGGCCCACAGGGCTCAGGAGATTGCAGATGGGGGGCTGCCAAATCGGGGTGAGATGGGTTTAGGGATGAGGCACGCCACTACCTCTTGCCGGCTGGGTAGCTGCAGGCGGGTCCCTTTTCCTCTCTGAGCCTCCATGCTGATGAGGGTGATGACACCGCTCTGGCAGGGCCATGGTGAGGAGACAGGAGGGAATGCCCGTCACACACCTGGCACGGGGCCCGGCATGTGGCGTGGGCTTCCCCCGGATGCATGTGGTTTTCCTTGACCAGCCGCCCTGCCCCGGGCAGACAGACGCTGCCGGGGCCTTCCGGTGGCTGGAGCTCTCGGAGCAGCGGCTGCAGGTGCTGCAGGAGGGTGTCCTGTGCAAAGCCCTGGCTGGATGCTGGCCGCTCCAGCTCCTTCCCGCCCCAGGCGGCCCAGCTGAGCTGCCCGTTGCCCATCCTGCCGGAGTGAGGTGAGGGTGATGCCGAGGACACTGGCCCTGGTGGTGGCAGCCGTGCCGGTGGCTGGCAGTCAGCCTTCTTCTGCTTCTGCCCTTCCAGGCCCCCCACCCCTGGACCTCCCCGCATGGCCTCCCCTAGCCTCTGGCCCCTCAGTGAAGGCTCAGCCCCGATCCTGCCAGGCCTGAGGCCTGTGCAGCCGCTCTGGGAGGGCTCCTCAGAGGCCGGACTGGCCTGGTCTGGGCCCGGCTTCCCCCCGGGGACCCCGCTGTGGGCAGCCCTGGACCAGCAAATGCTGCAGGAGGGGATCGAGGCCTCGCTGCTTGAAGGCCCAGCCCAGGGCCCTGAGAGCCCACTCTGGCTGCCTAAGTCCTCCGTCTCCTCTCTGCGGTAAGGTGGGGTGTGTGGGGGGGGTGCCTTGTTGTGGGGGCTGGAGGTGGCCCTGACCCTCCCTTCCCATCCCCTCCCCTGCCACAGGCTGCAGCAGCTGGAGCGCATGGGCTTCCCCACGGAGCAGGCGGTGGTGGCTCTGGCAGCCACTGGCCGAGTGGAGGGGGCCGTTGCATTGCTGGTCGGCGGGGAGGTGGGCACTGAGGCGCTGGTGACTCAGGGGAGGGAAGGGCCCACCCACCCTGAGGGTCCTGGGCCCCCATAGCACAGACAGGCCCTCAGGTGAGAAGAAGCCCAGCCTGTGAGGGGGACGTTGGAGCCCCAGCCCTGTCTGCTGAGAGTCAGGAGGGGGTCCAGGGTGGCCCCCCAGCACCCTGCCCCAGTACTGTTCAGAATAAAACACAGTTCACTTTTCAGCCTGGATCTCGTGGGGCAGTGCTTGTCTGACTCTTAGTTTGGCATCGGGGTAGAATGAGTGAACGAGCAGTGAACAAACGGCCGACTGTAGGAGGGCAGTGCTCTTCCTGGATGCCTGGCTCTGCCCCCCTACCCTGTCCCCCGGCTACCCAGGTGATGGACAGGGAGCCCTGGCTCCATAGCCCTCGGGGACAGTGAAGGCCACTGAGGAGAGCTGCTGGCCTGCCTGGCCACACCGTCTGAGCGCACACAGACCAGGCCAGTGGGCAGTCAGGCGGGGGCCTTTATTGGCTGATACGCATCTACCTGCTGGGGCTGTCACAAGCGGGTGTGGAAGCAGGTGGCCCCCTCCCCCAGACCATGGAAGGGACTGAGGGTTCAGGGGTCAGAAGTGACACAAAGGGCCCTGAACATCCAGTCAGATCAGGTAGCTTGACCTCAGGGTCAGGAAACCAGCACCAGAAAACGAGGAGGGGTACAGATGGGCCCCCCAGGTTTGGCTGGGGAGCCGGGAGGTGAGACTGCCCACCCTCGTCATCCCTGGGCGTGTGGAGGGCTGGGCAGCTCCAAACAACAGAAGCTCCAAACCTGCCGGCCCCCGCAGACCTGCATCACCCCATTTCACAGAGGGAAACTGAGGCCCAGGGCCCTGAGCAAGGCCTCACCTCTCACCTGGGCCACGCCTCCCTCTCAGGCCCTGGTCCCTGCTCAGCCTCATAGGAAGCAGACGTGCATGGGGTGCCAGGACCAAGACCCCCACCCAAAGGCCTAGGTGGTGGAAGGGACCCTGAGGATATTAATAAATATGGGCGGGCAGACCCCAGAGGCAGCTGGCCCAGGCCAGGCTGGGAAGGGAAGCCTGGCTGGCCCTCCCCAAGGGGCCACCACCACCCTCAGTCTCTCTCGTCTCGGCTCCTGGGGGCCACGATCCGGTAGCTGGCCGCGTGTCCTCCCCTCTTGCCCCGCAGGAGGCTGGGGGTGCCTGTGCTGGCGAGGCTTGCCCCCGACCCCTCTGGTTCTGCCGGAGGGAAGAAGAGAGGGAGGGATGGAGAGAGGCCAGGTTAGTGAGGTCTGTGTGAGGCACCCACCTACCCTTGGCCTTCTGGGGGTGGGGCTCTGTCATCTGGAAGCAGAGCTGTGGGAAAGAAGGGGGTCTGCGAAGCTGGTTAGTGCCCGTCCCCCTGGGAGTTACTATCCCCTAACCCAACTAGAGCGCTCAGGGCCTCTACATGATTTTCTGTGACAGGTGGGGATGAACCCACCACGTTTCTGAAATGCTTCGTACGTAATGGATGCGCCATGAAAAAGTGCTTTTTCATTAACGTATCTTGGATGTGGAGGTGTGCCCTGAGTCACTCCCATTTCATAGCTGGGTAGACTAAGGCCAGGCATCACTCTTTCTCTCTCCTTGAGTTATACGACCCAAGTGGGGAAGGGTTTAGAAGGCCAGGCTCTGCCACTGACCTACTGTGTAGCTTTGGACCTCTGTCAGGGTCTCAGTTGTCTGATCTCTAAAACCTGGGGGATGGTCCAGATACAGAGGCCTTGGGCAACTCCAGTAATTATTGGAGTCAGTTCTGATTCGGCTATGGTGACATATGCCCCAACCTGCAAATTAGCTGACCTCCAAAAGTAAAACTGAATAATTGGCGTTCTTCCCACCTGGCAAACTCCTACTCATCCTTCAGAACCCAGATCAGGACCTACCTCCTCCAGGAAGCCTTCTGTCACTATCACCTCAGTCCTTCTCAAATGAGGGGATAGGCAAGTTGGAAGGATGGGCTGTTTTTCCAGAGGGAGAGCCCCAGGATGGAGGACTTGGCTGAGCCTCCAAAACCCTGTTCACAGGACCAACACTTGGACTCTGGTTGCGCATCAGCTTCACACTGAAGGCCAAGCGGCTGCACCCTCATAGTCATAACTGTCTAGTATCCTGGCCCTGTGTCCCATGAACCTCTGGGCTGAGATTCGGGGCAGACAGGTATCTGCAGTCACAGTCAAGGGACAGTTTGTGCCCCAAACCAGGGAGCACGGGGAGAGGGAAGCCCAGAGCTCAGGTTCCAGCATCAGCTCAGGCCAAGTCCTGGCCCCACCGTATTCCAGTCGTGCGGCCTTGAGCAAGTCCCAGGGGAATGTGGGGTGACACTGCTGGAGTCACACTCCTGGGAAGTGTGTAAGGTGACCAGGAGTGGAAAGTGGTTTTCACAGTAAATACTGGGTCTTGATAGTCACAAGGCTGGTGTGTTTTCAACTCTTGCAGGTCTGGTCGCTGTGAGTCAGTCATGAGATGCTGTTCTGTCATGGCCAATGCTGTTCTGACATGACCAAATTCAGGTTTTCCCTGGGCCCCCCTCAGTGCCTAGCAGAGCAGAGAGGTCGGGGAACCTCTGCTGATGGAGCCCGAAGAGCTGGAGCTTTAGGCCAGACCTAGGGGACCCCAGGGGCTCACAACTCTCCCAGTGTCATTGCGGGAGTCACGAGCCCTCTGAACCTGTGCTTCTTCCTCTGTGAGGTGGGCATGGTACTGCCCACCTAGAACGCATGTTACAAGGACTGGGGATGCTGAATATAAGTTCCCCGGCCCGGGTGGCCCAGCTGTGTGACAGCTGTTACTATTACTGGTGTCGATCACAGTCTAAACACGAGCCCATCTGGGTCTTCTGTAGCCATGGTGTATGTGATGGAGCAGTGGGGACGGTTCCATCTCCTCTGCTCCCCTCCTCCCGCAACCCCCTTCCAGGCCACACTGAGTGGACATGGGCCCTGCCAGGTGCCTGGCACTTCCTCCCTGGGCTGCTGAAGGAGGGGCAGAGCAGAGTCAAGGCCACAGTGTGTCCCTTCTGGCTCCTGTCCCAGTCCTCCTGAGGGGGGTGGGGGGGCACCTGACAAAGAGCTGAGAGCCTGGGATTTGGTCCTTGGTCCTTCCTCTGGGAGAAGAGAAGGTCTGGGAGATGGTTGGAGAAGTTTCTAGAAGTTGGGGAAGCCATGTGGCTCAGCAGGAGCAGCTCTGGAAGCAGACCCGCACACCTTCCCACCCCTGGAGAGTGGGGCTCTGTGGGGGCTGTCCTCTCCCCTCCTCCTGGCACTCGGAGCCTTCCATGACTAATGTGAGGGTCCCATCTCGCAGGAAGGCTTCCCCTCACACACATCCTTTGGCGTACCTGTTCCCCACGCCCCTCACCTCTGCAGATGCTGAAGACCCTCCGCCACCAAGGCAGGTACCCTGAGACCCGCCTCTGCACCTGCCCAGACCCAGAACGCAGCTGGTGTGCCCTACACTTTTGCCAAATGAAGGAGATAGCTCTGACCTTAGCTCTCCTTCCTGCTGGGGGCCTCAGTTTCCCCATCTGTAGGACAGACATGAGGTTACGTGTGATGTCTGAGGCCGTGTGCACTGAAGCGTTGAGAGATGGGACATCTGGGAGGAGAGTGGCCGTTGGGGCCTCTTTGCAGGTAGAAGAGGGTTAGCCCCAAGGGCAGTCAATCCCTGCCTCTCTCCAGGGCCGCCACAGACTCCAGTTTAACTCTGGTAGGCCTCCTCAGCCCCATTGTGTCAGCCAGGTGGGGCTAACCTCTTGTCATGTTTACACTCAAGGACCTTCTCCAGCGGGGCCCTGCCAGACCGTCTAGCCCCAGCTCTCACCCCTCAGCGAGCTCACAGAGCAGTCCCTCTGGGCTCCCTCTGGTCTCTCGGCGTTTGGCCATGCAATGCCTTTTGCCTGTTCACTTGCCCCCGATCCTGGCCTTTCAAGTCTCCACTTAGATGCCTCCTTCCGGAAGCTCTCCCAAGATGCCCTCTGCCATGCCCCAGCCTGCTTCAGGAGCACTTCCGTGCTTTCCTGGTTGCCAGTACTCACTCCACTGGGGTATTCCTCACCCTGGGTTTAACACCCAGCTCCAGGGCTCCCCTCCCCACCTGCCCGCAGCAGCTCCCTAAGTTCCACGAGAGCAGGATTGTGTCTCTCTTATCTGTTGGAACCTGTCCAGCGAGGTACCTGGCACAGAGCAGGTGCTCAATCACTCAGGAACTAGTTACCAGAACCTTCTCTGTGCCAGACACCGTCTGCTGGCCGGATGGAAGGGCTGAAGAGGGGGTGGGGGCTGCTAGTCTGGATCCAGTGTTGGGAGGTGCCGTCTGTGTCCCCAGGCCCTTCCCAGGCCCTTCCTGGCAGGGGCTGCCCCTGCCTGCCCGCCCTGCCATTACCTGGCCAGATGATGGCTTCCAGCAGGGTGACCCGTCTGGCCAGGAGCTCCAGCTGAGCCTGCTGCTGCAGGAAGCTCTGTAAGCTAGGAGCCTGATGGGAGATCGAGAAGAGCAGACGGTGCGAGTCTGGCCTCCGGGGGCAGGCTGGGCCAGGGAGTTGAGGGGAGGGGCAGGAGCCTCTGTCAGGATCTTGTTCTCTCCTTCTAAGTGGGGACGGGGCTCACTTGGCTCCTCAAGTGACCAGATGGGTGGAGAACTGGTGGATGACTGCCTGGGGGAGGGTCTCTCAGCCCACTCATGGGGCACCTTGGGACCAGGAGGGCCTGCTTAGTGAGTGCCTCTTGGGTCAGAGCTGGAGGGTGGTACATAACCCAGAATCCCCTGGGACTCGAGCCTGGCTATGTCACCCACAGTCCCCTGCCCTGCTGGAGTCTAGCCCTGTGACCTGCTGGCCCATGGACTTGCACACTGGCTCTGTCTGGAGTCTGGATCCATTGCCCATAGTCCTCCTGGTGGCCTGGGTTCTGACGTTATTACCCACAATCCCCTGTACTGTTGCAGTCTGGCTCTTTACCCACAATCCTCTGCTACCCTGGAGCTTGGCTCTGTTGCCCATCATTCCCTTCAGACTCAAAATCTGTCCGCCCTGGCACCCCTGCAGGCCTGGAAACCACATTACCCACAGTTTCCGGAGCCCCAGGTCTGACCACAGGGGTGGGGGCCCGGGTTTCTGGGGCTCCCCTCTTCCCCTGTGGACTCGTGGGACCAGTCATCGAGGGATGGGTGGTCTTGACCTTTCACGTCCCCACCTGGAGAAGGTCAGGTACCTTCTCCGGCCTCTTGACTGGGCCCAAGCAGCTCCACCCTGGAGGGCCTGGGGAAGGCTGGCGGGTGGGGGCTGGGCTGTCTGTCCGTCTGTCTCTACTCACCATAGAGCCCAATCATTGTTTCCAAGATTAAAACCCTCTCAGCTAAAATCTTCAAAGCCTCGCGTAGTTGGTGCAACCCCTCCCCCTGTGGAGGAAAGAGACAGATGCAGCCGTGAAGAGGGCAGGGGAGGGGGGCCCTGCAAAGCTTGTTGGAGGCCCATGCCCCACCCTGGACATGCACCCGCAGCCCCTCACCACCTGCCACAGTCCAGGGCCCACGGACAGCTGGAACAAGACTCGGAGAAGACAGGAGGGGGACAAGGCAGGCAGAAGCAACCCCCTTGGTAGGATCCCACCCAGCTGTCTGCTCTCTGCCCACAGCCCTGCATATCTTTGCTGCACTGGAGGCAGGGGGAGCCCAGTCTGCAGGGGCACTCCTGCTGTCCCGGGGCCTGCCCGGAGGCTGCCCCAGAGCCCCAGCCGCTCTTCCGTCTCTGCTGCCTGAAACCAGCTGCTCTCACAACATCCGCAGGATTCCTGCCACATCCCTGGGCCACTTGCACTCTTGTTTACTTAGCAGTCTTTGAACTGACTCAGTTTTGCCTTCAATACTGTGTTTGTGTCAGCTAATTAACTCCACCAGTGGGATCAGGCTACTTTCCAATCGTCTTCCCACTCATGTCCAAATGAATATATCAGAGTAAAATCAGAAGATGTCTGAGTGGCATCACTGTTGGGAAGCTAGGCTTAAAATGCTGGTAAGGCTGAAGTCCAGGCCCAGGTGCGCCCTTCCCTAGTCCTGTTGGGCCCCTTCCTCCCAAGGGCTCTGACGGCTCCAGGTCCATATGCTGCACATATGGCTGGGAGCCCAGCCCTCAGCCCCGCCCTTTTGTCTCAGCTGAGTCTCCAGCACCCCTCAAACCCCTCCCCTGGACCTCCCTGCTCCAGGGTCTCCTGTCTCAAGTAGTGCTGACGCTGCCCAGGGCTCTGGTCAGGGACCACCAGCTGGCCCTCACCTTCACTTCTTCCCAGTGTCTGTCTGTCTGTCCTTTCCTCCCCCTAGCATAAGGCCCATGGTCTTGTCAGAACCCCACACTCCCTCACTCCTTCCTTCCTCTTTCCTAGTCCAGACTAAAGGTACTTCCGGGATGTAGAGATGTTAATTCTGACCAAGCAACAGGACGGCAAGAACTCCTCCAGCCCTGACACATCTGGGAGTCTCTCTCAAGTCCTTTTCCTCAGTGCAGATTAAATGAAGGGATGAAGTATAATACGCATCTTGGTACAATTGCTACCTTCAAGGTAGCTCTTCCCACACAAAACATCTACCAAGAGTCCTCGCAACGTGGCTGTTCTGAACGAGTCCATGGCCATGCTAGGACTGACCCTTGTGATCTGGCTGTCCTGTCCGTATCACATGGATGGGACTACTCTCAGGCCACTGCCTGGCCATGGAGCCTGGGGGGTCGCCCTGAAGTGAGCCCTCTTCAAGTATTACATGCATCTAAAAGTGGATGACCTTCAAGAACCACATTGAGCCGCTGGAGCATGGACAGTGGGACAAGCTGACATCACACGTCTCCTGGTGAGATGCAGTAAGAGGGCAGCGCCTCCCCAGCTGGCGGAGGGCAGTTCACCTGCATCTCCTCCTGAGGGAACTGTCAGGCAAATCTAGATGGAGGGACAGTCTCAAAAAGACAAACTCGAGAGAAGGAAGAGAAGGGCAGGGGACCTGTTCTGGATTAGAAGAACCTAGCGACGTGACAGGAGAAGGCGATGGCACCCCACTCCAGTACTCTTGCCTGGAAAATCCCATGGGCGGAGGAGCCTGGTAGGCTGCAGTCCATGGGGCCGCAGAGTCAGACACAACTGAGCGACTTCACTTTCACTTTTCACTTTCATGCATTGGAGGAGGAAATGGCAACCCACTCCAGTGTTCTTGCCTGGAGAATCCCAGGGACGGGGGAGCCTGGTGGGCTGCCGTCTATGGGGTCGCACAGAGTCGGACACGACTGAAGTGACTTAGCAGCAGCAGCAGCGACATGATAACCAAATGCAATACACGAATCTTGATTTGATCTTGGATTTTTTTTTTAAACCAGCTACAAAATGCATTTTGGAGATGACTGGTAAAATTTATAGGTAGTGAAGTGAATTCACTCTGTGTGTCCGACTCTTCGCGACCCCATGGACTGTAGCCTACCAGGCTCCTCTGTCAATGGGATTCTCCAAGGCAAGGGTACTGGAGTGGGTTGCCATTTGCTTTATAGGTGACTGTGGTACTGTGGCTCTTTGGGAGAACATCCATGCTCTTTCAAGACACACACTGATGTGTTGGGGGAGATGCAGATGAGGTCTGCAACTTACTTTCCAATGGATTAAGAAAAAAAAGTCTATAAGTATATAAAGATTGAAAGAACAAACATGGCAAAACAGTAACAACTGGTCAGTCCAGAAGAAGGGCATAAGGATAGTCACTGAACCAACTTTTCTCTATATTTGAAAATTTTCCAAGTAAAAACCTGGGGGAAAAATGCAAAAGAAAAATATTCTGGGTAAGTGGCCTGCTATTTGCACCGATGATGTCCCAGTGCCCCCAAGCCTGGCCTGAGTGTCCAGAGCCTGCTGGACAGCCCCTTAGCTGTCACACAGACATTCCCCATTTTCCACGGAGAAAGCTCAGAGGGCCAGCTTCCCCTGGCTGTCTTCTGTCTTTCTCTATTGTAAACATCTCCCTTAACTTCTCGCCCCCTCATTCCACAGCCAGACTAGCACCCACGTGTCTCTCAGCTCCACTGACATCTGTCCATCTTCCGCCCCCTCCCAGTTCTGGCCCCCACAGCCTCTTGCCAGGATGACGAGGACAGCCTCCTGTCTAGTCTCTCTTTCTGCTCCCACGTTGCTCCCTTTTCCCATCCATTCTCCATGTGGCAATCAGAGGGATCTTTGACTAACAAAAATCTGACCACATCACTCCCCTACTTAACATTTCAACGCGTTGCTCCCCACTGCCTACAGCACAAACTTTACACTCCTCAATATGGCCTCTTAAGTCCCCAAAGCCTCTGACTCGTGTCTCACTCCTTGCCTGTCACCCTCTGTCGCTCCAAGTATTTGCAGCTCCTCAGACACCCCAGGCTTGCCCTCGCCCCAGGGCCTTTGCACACGATGTCTCCTCTCCTCTGCCAGAACACCCTTTGCCAGGCCTCAGCCTGAGTCTCCTCATCCAAGAAGATGCTGAGTTGCCCCCTGCCATCACAGCTGAGCTCCCCCTGTCCTGTCACTGCTGGTTACTGGTCTGTTCCCCCCTACTCCTGCTGTGACCACTCTGAGGGTGGGCACTGTGTCCAAATCACATCTGTGTCCACGGTGCCCAGTCTGGAGCCTGGCACCACCAAGGAGGTGCTTGGGGAAAGTTAGCTGGTTCCCCAAGCCCTGGGAGCTGGAAAGCCTGGGCTTCAGTTCCAGCTCTGCCAACAATTCACTCTGTGGAGTTGGGCCTCAGTTTTTCCTATCTGAATAAGGGGTATGGGCTTTGGTCTGGACAGGCCAGTGCCTGCAGCGCATCCTCATGACCACTGGGTGTCACTGCTGAGCCACAGACAAGTCAATGGCTGCAAGAGCTTCACCAAGTGGTGACTAGCAGGTGGAGTGTGGGTACAGGAGCCCTCCCCACGCGGACCTCATCCCCACCTGCCCCCAACAGAGCTGGCCCTCCCAGCCCCCAGAGCCTCATGCATCCCCCAGCCCAGCAGGTCCCCTCCCAGGCAGGCGGCAAGCAGGGACAGGAGAGCAGGTAGGTGAGGGGAAGGCAGGTGGATGGGCAGGGGCCCTGCTACCTCATGGCGGGGGGAGTCCCTCCCAAAGGGGGTTCTGAGTTTGAGGGCTGTTCTGAGAGAGCTCAGGCATCTGTTTTCCTGTTGGGCCCCCCATATAGGGATGGGGCTGCCCAGCCTAATTCAGCCTTCACCCCACCTCTCCCACCTCCCCCAGGCCTCTGAAGAGGCCAGTGAAGGAGCCGGAGGGCTGGGATCTCCTGGGTCTAGCTGACCCCCAGCCCAGCTCATGCCCATGCTGACAGTGTGCTTAAGAGGCTCTGGAGCCACTAGGGGGTGGAAGGTGGGGAAGCGAGTAGGGTGGCAGTGAGGGGCTGGGAGAGGCTTGCTAGAGAGGTAGCAGGACCCCACGAGTCATGGGAAGACACAGGGGAGGGCTCGTGCATGGTGGGGGGCTCCCACGGCTGTATCCATCACTGACCCACAATCAGGAGCAGAGAGGGCGGGGCAGGAGCTGGGTGCTCCCCATGTCTTCCTTAACTAGCGCCTGCCAGGAAGTAGGGCATCCCAGCCAGACTGCACCAGGAGTGGGTGGGGGAGGGAGGTGGGCACAATGCCAGCCTCCAGAAGAACGCCCCAGTGGCCTCTCCTGTCTGCCCCCATCCCGTCCATTTTCCAAACGCCTCCTATAGCAGTGGTGGTTTCCAGGTCCCTGCATCGTGGGGCTTCTGGTGCTTCCGCCATGTTTCCTGGTGGGGGGCGGTGATTTCTAGGCCCTGAAATTCATTCACCGCAACTCCCTCTCGTGACGGTGAAGGCTTCTAGGTCCCCTTTCCCGTTTATCCTATGTCTTCTGTGCATGTGACAGTTTCTAGGCTTCCTTTGTGTACGGTGGTTTCTAGATCTCCTTGTTTCATTTTCCATGGTTCTCTGGTGCGTATGACAGTTTCTAGGCCTCTCCTTCCCCTCCTCATGGGTCTCCTGTGTATGTGACGGTGTTGAGGATCTCATGTTAATTGTACGTCTTCTGGGTACAATGGATCTAGGTCCCTTGACTTCATTCACCATGTACACTGGGTCCATGATGCTTTCCAGGCCTCCCTTCCTATGATTCACCGTTTCCAATGTGTACCGTTTGTACCACCATTTCTGGTGGTGTCCAGAGCCCCATCCCTTTTACCAAAGGGCTCCTGTGTATTTCGGTGTTTCTGCACCTCCCTTCCTGTGCTTCATGGCTTTCCTAAGGCCAGTGGGCCAGGAGTGGCCCCCTCTTCTGTGTGGGTATTGTTTTCCTGCTTCCCTTTCTTTTGCAGACAGGGGAGCAGAAGCCAAAGCCCTTGCTGGGAAGGGCTATGGGGGCAGGGCATGCAGTCTGGACTGGGTCAGCCCAAACCACCCAGGAGGAAGCGGCAGGGTCACCCTGGCCTGCAAAGGCCGCAGAGAGAAGACAGAGACAGGGACGAAGACAGAGTGTATAGGTCTGCTTACAAGGCTGGCCCTGCCCACTGGGGAGGGACAGGGTGCTGGGAGGGGGCAAGGGCTGAGAACTGGCAAGGCTCTGCCCCGGGAGACCAGGTTGCAAAGGGGATTTGGATGGGCTTCCCCCACCCCCATATAATCTCCTGAGTGTCCAGGGCAGGGGGGCAGCGGGAGGTCAGCGCTGGGCTAGAGCTTACCCAGTGGCTCTTCTCACCAGGGTCTCCTTTGGGGCCAGGTTCTCCCTGCGAGGAAAGAGAGAGGTAGGAGCAGTGAGAGGGAAGGAGAGAGGGCTTGGGGGCTGTGGAGAGAGAGAGAGAAGCTGAGCTAGGCTGAGACGGAGAGAGATACAGAGTGGCTTGTTTGGACTAACACAAGATAAAAATGCAAAAAAAAAAACAAAAAAAAAAAAA
>NW_011495054.1:11816098-11824740 GCF_000754665.1 Bison bison bison | reverse complement strand
AAAAAAAAAAAACCACAACTGTTTGAAGGCAATGGAGAGTGATAAAGAGTAGCCAGTAACTGAAGGATATCTGACCTTAGAAAGAAGGGAACCGCACTGGGTAACACCCATACTTTTATGGCTTTTCCTCTGAGGGCTCATCCCAGCCCTCTCTGCCTGGCAAATGGCTCAAGCGGGAAGCTTTGGTCTTCCTGGCCTGAGGAGTCAGAGGTTGGGGTTGAGACCGCCCAAGGAGGAGGAAATTGAGGGGAAGATACTGGAAAGCAGGAAGCCACAGTAGGGAAGCAAAGTCAGTAGAGACACTCTTCTCTAATCTGTGGATGGTCTGTGAACTGCCCATCCTAAAGTCACAAAGCTGAGAGCAAAAGTCAACACTCATCAGAGGACAATTCTCTTCACTATGACATCTATATTGTCCAGTATGCAACACAAAATTATTAGACATACGAAGAAACTGAAAAATGTGACCCATCCTCAACAGAAAAATCAGTCCGTAGAAAGAGATCCATGGGCAGCCCAGATATTTGAATTACTAGACATAGAGCTGAAAATATCTATGACACACACTATTGGGTGTAAAATAGGCTTAAAATGTATTGTAAAACACAGGGAATATAGCCAATATTTTGTAATAACTATAAATGGAAAGTAACCTTTAAAAATCGTATTAAGTTTAAAATTTTTTGATAAAATAGAGTAAAATCATTTTTAAATTAAAAAAAAACCGTGACAAATATGTTAAAGAATCTAGTGGAATTGATATAATGGGTGATAAGATGGCAAATTTCAGAAGGGATGTGAAAATTATAAAAAAAGAATCACATGGAAATCCTGGAAATGAAAATAATATTAGAATAATTCCTTAGCAGGGATTAACTGAAGATGGGCCATAACAGAAAGAATCAATTAACTTGACAACAGGTCAGTGCAATAATTCTAAACGAAGCACAAAGAGAGGAAAGATTTTTTTTTTTTAAAAATGACAGACCCTCAGTGACTCACGGGAGCCTCACTTAAGTGTAACTGGAGTCCCAGAGGAAAGAAGAGAGGGCTGAAACAGAAAAAACATTTGAAGACACATCAACCAGTTTTTTTTTTTTTTTCCAAGTGTGATTGAAAATCAAAACAAAACAGATTTCTGGTTTCTGGTCCAGCATATAAAGACCTTAGAAGTTGCCATTCTGTCCTCACAATAAGTAAGAAGCTGAACAAACTGAAAAATCAACAGTTCTTTGAGCCATCAAAGATGTAAGGTCACCGGGCAAACCACTGCCTCTGCCGCGTGCCCCCGCCTCCCCCCATCCCAAACTGCAGAGACAGGCGATCATAACTGAGTGCAGCAGGAGCCTTCCTGGGAACCCAGTGCCAGGGTGGTGAAGCCTAAAAGTAATTGCCAAAATGCTGGAGGCTCAGTGTGGACAAGTCCCAGGGTTGAAAATTCCAGGGGACCCAGTCTCGGGTGGGGCTGATGGTGGAGTTGGGAGGCATGGCAGAACGCTTTCATGAGCTTTACCTCCAGGAGTTCTAGCTGGTCCTCACAGTGAACCCTGGAGAAAAATCCCTTCCTGTTTTTTTTTTTTTTTTTTGTGGGGAAAGGGGAGAAGAACCATCTTGAAACACCCCAGAGCATTCTGTTCTTCTTAACAAGGCCTGCTCACAGGAGAAACTACTTTGCCAGAGCCTAACTCGCTGGGATCTTATCTGTGCCTAATTAACATGGGAGTTGGGAAATACCCAGGTTTAGCCAATTTTAGCCTTTGACGTGGGACAAGGGAAATACCCCAATTCCAACCCCCTCTGAGCATCTTGTTCCACTTAAAGGGGAGAAACCAAAATAAAATTGAGAAGCACTGGTGAGGTTCACCATCCAGGGCCACAGGCTCAATGAAACCCTGAGACCCAATGATACAACCACAGAGCACTTCCTCCTGACACCTCACCACGGCCTTACTAAAGGCCTGCTTACTGCAGAGGCTCGTTGCTGCTGTTGTTTAGTCACTGAATTGTGTCTGACTCTTTTGTGACCCCATGGGCTATAGCCCGCCAGGATCCTCTGTCCTTGAATTTCACAAGCAAGAATACTGGAGTGAGTGGCCATTTCCCTTCTCCAGGGGATCCACCCGACCCAGGGATCAAACCATGTCTCCTGCATTGCAGGTGGATTCTTTACCACTGAGCCACCTGGGAAGCCCACGTCCTATCTACCTTTCAACAAAAAAATTACAAGACGTACTACAAGGCAAAAACACAGTTTTAAGAGGCTGAATAAATATCAGAACTGGAGTCAGATAGGCTATGTATGTTGGAATTATCAGATAGTCTTTAAAAAACCCCACAAATACACAGAAAGAAAACTGCTATGATTAATACCAAGGGCTTTCATGTGAAAAATAGACAACATTTAAGAACAGATGGCTAATATAAGCAGAGAAATGGAAATTCTAAAAGTCAAAGAGAAACACTAGAATTCAGCTGAAGGCCCTCTTTATAAGGTCAGTTAGCTCAGAACAATCACATTCTTCCCAGGCCTCTTAATAAATAGTCCTGCCCCAGTAAAGGCCCTTCTTGTTGGTATCAGAGACCATGCTCCAGAAACACAAATCCAACAGAACTTCAGCCTTTAGTCTCCCAGATCACACCTTCCCTGAAGTTCTACCTAGAACAGGAAAAAAAATCACGAGAACGCTACCTGAAGCCACAGGCTCTTCAGTCTGCTGGCCAGGATTTCATGCCTTAAAAGATCTTTAAGGGAAGCGGAGAGTAACAGGGGAGGAGCACGGGGGAGAGTCAAAGGTGCTGACCAGTTCTGTTTCTTAAGCTTTTTGTGTTGGACACATGGGCCTAAGATTTAATATTATTTAGATTTTTCATGTTGAAAATATTTTGGTACAGTGGATAAGAATCTGTCTGCCAATGCAGGTGACATGGGTTCAGTCCCTTGTCCAGGAAGATCCCACACACCGTGGAGCAACTAAGTCCATGCAGCACAGCTGCTGAAACCAGTGTGTTCTAGAGACCAAGAGCCACAGCTCCTGAAGCCGGTGTGCCTGTAGCCTGTGCTGCACAGCGGGAGAAGCCACTGCAACGAGAAGCCCACGGACTGCTGGGAAGAGTAGCCCCGCTCGCTGCAGCTAGAGAAAAGCTCACACCACCACGAAGGCCGAGCACAACCGAAAATAAAAATAAATAAGTTAATTAAAATATTTTTCATTCTTCTCAAGCTCACATGGAACATTCACCAAGGCAAACCACATTCTGGCCCATAAAATATATCTCAACAAATTAAAAAGAATAAACACCATACATTGGGCTTCCCTGATAGCTCAGTTGGTAAAGAATCCACCTATAATGCAGGAGACCCCAGTTTGGTTCCTGGGTCGGGAAGATCCACTGGAGAAGATATAGGCTAACCACTCCAGTATTCCTGGGCTTCCCTGGTGGCTCAGCTGGTAAGGAATCTGCCTGCAATGCGGGAGACCTGGGTTTGATCCCTGGGTTGGGACGATCCCCTGGAAAAGGGAAAGGCTACCCACTCCAGTATTCTGGCCTGGAGAATTCCATGGACTGTATAGTCCATGGGGTTGCAAAGAGTCAGACACGACTGGCGACTTTCACTTTCACACATCATACAATGTATACCCTTAGACCATAATGGAATTAAACTGGAAATCCCTAACAACGGGACTTCCCTGGCGGCCCAGTGGTTAGGGCTCCGCACTTGCACTACAGGAGACATGGGTTCCATCCCTGGCTGGGGAACTAAGATCCCGCACGCCACACGGTACAGCCAAAAAAAGAAAAAGATAATCAGAAACTCCCCAATACTTGGAGATTGAACAGATTTCTAAATGACACACGGGCCAAAGAATAAATCCCAAGAGAAATTTTAACATACTCTGAGCTACATGAAAATAAAAATGCTACTTAGCAAAATTTGTGAGGGACGGTAAACAGTGCTCAAAGGGAAACTTAACTATAAAAGTACAATAGTCAGGACAGTGCGGTATTGGCTAACGAACAGTTAAATAGGTCAATGGAACAGAATAAGAAAGCCCAGAAACGGACCCACATAAATACTGTTGACTGAGCAAAGGAGCAAAGGCAACATAATTGAACAAAGATAGGAACTTCCCTGGTGGTCCAGTGGCTAAGAGTCTGTACTGCCAATGCAGGGGGCCAGGTTTAATCCCTGGTCAGGGAGCTAGATCTCACGTGCTGTGACTCAGGGTTCGCATGCTGCGACTAAAGATCCTGCATGCCGCAACAAAGATGGAAGAGCCGTGGGCCGCAATTAAGACCAGTGTAATTAATTAATTAATTTTAAAAAACTGGTTGAAAAATGCAAACACATGAATCTGGACACAGATCTCATAGTCTTCATAAAAATCAACTCAAAATGTATCACAGACCTAAATGTAAAATGCAAAACTATAAACTATAAAATTCCTAGAAGATAACATAGGAGAAAACCTAGATGACCTTGAGTTTGATGATGGCTTTCTAAGTGCAATGCCAGAAGCACAATTCATGAAAGAAATCATTGATAAGCTGGACTTTGTTAAAATTACAAACTTCTATTCTGCAAAAGCGAGTGTCAAGGTAATTAGAAGACAAGTTACAGACCTGGAGAAAATACTTGCAAAAGATAAACCTGATAAGGGCTTCCCAGGTGGCCATAGTGGTAAAGAACCCGCCTGCCAATGCAGGAGACAAAAGAGATGCTGGTTTGATTCCTGGATAGGGAAGATCCTCTGGAGGAGGGCGTGGCAACCCAATCCAGTATTCTTAACTGGAGAATCCCCAAGGACAGAGGAGCCTGGTGGGCTATAGTCCACAGGGTTGCAAAGAGTTGGACACGACTGAAGTGACTGAACACACAGGCATACCAGATAAAGGTATATAAAGGTATATCTTTGTGTATCCAAAAAATACGAAGAACTCTTAAAAATTCAACAGGAAGAAGACAACCTAATTTAAAAAGTTCTTGCACAGGAAAGGAGACCATCAACAAGATGAAAAGACAACCTACGAAATCAGAGGAAATACATGCAAATGACATATCCAATAAGGAGTTAATATCTGAAACGTGTAAGGAACTTATACAACTCAATAGCAAAACCCCAAATAAGCCAATTTAAAAATGGACATGGACAGTTTTGCAAAGAAGACATATAAATGGCCAATGGGTGAAAAGATGCTCAGCATCACTAGTCATCAGGAAGTGCACCTGCTGGGACGTCTGTTTTCAAGAAGGTGAGAGATAATGAGTGCTGGTGAGCATGCGGAAAAAGGGGGCCTCTGAATACTGCTAGTGGAAATGTAAATGCTTCAACCATTACAGAAAACAGTATAGAGGTTCCTCAAGAAACTAACAGTAGGGTATCCACCCAAAGGAAAGGAAACCACTGTCTTGAAGAGGTGCATTCACCGCAGTATTATTCACAATGGCCAGGATGTGCAAAGAGCCTGCACCTACTGATGGACGAATGGATACATACAACGTGCGGTATTTACACACGCACACAATGGAATATTATTCAGCCTTTAAAAGGGGGGGGGTCCTGCCATTTGTGACAGCACGGATGAATGTGGAGGGCATTATGCTAAGCAAAATAAGCCAGATGGAGGAAGACAAATACCGTATGGTGTCACTTATGTGTGGAATCTGAAAAACAACCAAAAACGTTGAAGTCAGAGAAACAGTAGAACGGTGGTTGCCAGGGACTGGGTTTGGGGGAGGGAAGGAATGGGAAAAGGTTGGTAAAAGGATACAAACTTTCAGTTATAAGATGACTAAGATTTTTTTTTTCTTTTGGCTGAGCCATGGGGGTTGAGGGCTCTTATTCCCCCAACTGGAGACTGAACCTGGGACGCGGCAGTGAAAGTGCTGAACCCTAATCGCTGGACTGCCAGGGCGCTCCCAGATGACTGCATTCTAACCTAAGGATCTAATGTATGGTACGGTGACCAGAATGAGTCGAAATGTACTAGAGTCTATCTCAGTATTCTCAACACACACACGGAGTGTTTCTTACACAAACCATTTCTCATAAAACTAAACTTACTTTTACCATATGATCCAGCAGTTGCATTCATTGATATTTAACCAAAGTAACTGAAAACTTACACCCACACAAAGACCTACACCTAGATGTTTGCTGCTGCTAAGTCGCTTCAGTCATGTCTGACTCTGTGCGACCCCACAGACAGCAGCCCACCAGGCTCCCCTGTCCCTGGGATTCTCCAGGCAAGAACACTGGAGTGGGTTGCCATTGCCTTCTCCAATGCATGAAGGTGAAAAGTGAAAGGGAAGTCGCTCAGTCGTGTCCGACTCTTAGCAATCCCCTGGACTGCAGCCTACCGGGCTCCTCCGTCCATGGGATTTTCCAGGCAAGAGCACTGGAGTGGGGCGCCATCGCCTTCTCCACACCTAGATGTTTACAGCAGCTTTATTCACTATTGCCAAAACTTGGAAGCAACCAAGATGTCCTTCAGTAGGTGAATGGATAAATGAATTGTCGCACATACAATGTGATATTATTCAGATCAAAAGAATTAAAAAGAGATATCAATCCATGAAAAGACAAGCTAGAACCTGTAATGTGTATTACTAAGTGAAAGAGGCCAATCTGAAAAGGTTACATACTGCATGATTCCAGCTATATAACATTTTAGAAAAAGAAAAAATAGACGAGACGGTTAAAAGATTAGTGGTTTCCAGGTGTTACAGGGGAGGGAGGGATAAATAGGCAAAGCACAGAGGATTTTAAGGGCAGTGGAATATTCTACATGACAGTACTACGGTGTGTGCACATCACGATACATCTAACAGCATCTGTAGACTGTACAACACCAAGAATGAGCCCTAACGTAAACTATGGGCTTTGGGGGATAACGACATGACAACCTGGGTTCATCAACTGCATCAGCTGATGTGAGATGTCGGTGGTGGGGGAGGCTCTCCACGTGTGGGGACAGGGAGAATATGGGAACGCTCTGTACTTTCCACTCTATTTCGCTGTGAACTCAAAAAATGCTGTAAAAAAGAATTGTATTCACTAAACAAAACAACCAACAAAAGCAAGACCCAGAAACCTTACAGACCCAGGAATTTCAGCCAACCCAAAGCAGAGTAAACACACAAAATATCACACCCAACCACACCATGATTGATCTGATGAAAACCGAGGGTGAAGAGAAAAATCTTAAATGCCAAAGGAAAAAAAAGAAAAAAAGACATATTATGCACTGGGGAAAAACAGTAAGAACAACAGCCAGTTTCTCACGAGAAATTATAATTGTCTACGTAAAACAGAAGACCACGGAACAATATCTTTACAGTACTAGAGGGGGAGGAAACTGCCAACCTATCATTTTATAGCCAGTGAAAATAACTTTCAAAAATTAAGGTTCAATAGAGACAGTTTTAGATAAACAAAAGCACTGAGGCTTTGTTGGCAGCAGACACACATTACGAGAAAGGCTAAGGGACGTTCTTTAGGCTGAAGAGAGACAATACCGTATGAAAATCCGAAGCTAAAGGAAGGTATGGAGAGTATCAGAGATGACAAACACGTCATTAGATGTAAAAGACTTTTTTTTCAAACTTCTTTAAAAGTCAACTGGTTGTGTAAAGCAATAACGACAGTGAATTGAGGGTTTAAAACAAATACAGAAGTAAAATTCGTGACGGCAACAGCACGAGGACAGAGGGGGGTGAATTATATGTTTGTGATGGTCTTCCTTATACATGAAAAGGTATAACAATTCAAGTAAATGGTGCTAAGTCAAGGGCACGTCTTGTTATCCTTAGAGCAGCCACAGAAGAATAACACAAAGAGATATAACAAAAAATATCATTAGTGGAGATAACACAGAATTGTAAAGAATTCTCAATCCAAAAGAAGACAGGAGAAGAAGAGGAAAAAAATGAAGTCAAGAGGAGATTGAAGTAAACAGAACTCCAACAGCAAGATGGTTGACTTAAACCAAACCGTATCAGTAGTGATGAGATGTGTGCTCAGCCGCTGAGTTGTGTCCGACTCTTTGTGACCCCGTGGACTGTAGCCCACCAGGCTCCTCTGTCCATGGGGATTCTCCAGGCAAGAGTACTGGAGTGGGCTGCCATGCCCTCCTCCAGGGGAATCTTCCCAACGCAGGGATTGAACCCAGGTCTCCGGCATATCAGTAGGGATACATATCATTAAATGTAACGAACTCAATAGTCGACTCTTTCAAAAAGGAGGACCCAAGTATATGTCTTTTTTACAAGATGTACTTTAAATAGGACACAAATAGGTTGAAAGTAAAAGGATTGGAAAACATACACCATGCAAACACCAAGCATAAAAAAAAGCTTGAGTGGCTATTTTAATACCAAACAAACTAGAATTCAAGACAAGAAGTATTATCAGGGAGAAAGATATTCATTTCATAAAGATAAAAGGACCAAGAAGACATTAAAATCTTGACTGTGTATGCATCTAATAACAAAGCTTCAGAACACATGAAGCCAGCACTTCCCTGGTGGTCCAGTGGCTAAGACTCCACGCCCCCAATGCAGAGGGCCTGGGTTCGATCCCAGGCAGGGGACTAGATCCCACGTGCCACAACTAAGTCCAGGCACGTGGGATCTAGTCCCC
>NW_011495054.1:11807531-11815998 GCF_000754665.1 Bison bison bison | reverse complement strand
CCAGGCAAGAATACTGGAGTGGGTTGCCATTTCCTTCTCCAGGGGATCTTTCCAACCCAGGGATCGAACTCGGGTCTCCTGCAGTGCAGGCAGACGCTTTACCACCTGTGCCACTAGGGAAGATAAACTAAAGGGACAAACAGACAAATCCACGACCAGAGGTGGAGAGATAGAGAAAGAGAGAAATAGAGTCAGAGAGAAGGAGACACAGAGGGAAGACAGAGAAAGAGGTCCAGAGACACAGAGCCAGAGCAAGGGAGATGGAGGTAGCCTGGTCCTAAGGGGCTGATGGGACCCTGAGATGGGGGCAAGAATGGAGCTGGAGCTCACCCTGGACCAGCCCGGGAGGGTCGTGGGCTCGGCCCCCAGGGGATGGAGCCATGGCAGGGGTCTGGGCCTGTGGGCACCTGGAGGCGTGCTGCTGGGTGACCAGCGTCACTTACCCGCTGCCCCATGGAGCCTTGGGGGCCGGGCTCCCCTCGCAGTCCCTGCAGGAGGGAGGAGAGGAATGGAGTGAGCTGTCAGAGGGTCTGATCCGGGGCTCCCAGGACCCCCAGAATCCTCCACCCAGGCTGCCTCAATACTCACTCTCTCGCCCTTCTCTCCAGGGTGGCCGGAGATTCCTTTGGGTCCAATGCGGCCTGGGGGTCCCTGAGCAACAAGACAGGGCCTCAGCCTTGTGCCAGGGCAGGGCAGAGTGGGCAGCAACTTGGGGTGCAGAGGGGCAGGGGAGGGTGCCCAGCTTGGCCTGGGCCTCTGGGCCCTTCACCACACAGCCAATGGTCTGCCCAGAGTGGGAAGTTGACACAGCTCAGTGTTCAGAGCTACGGTGGAGACAGGCAGTCCCCACTTTGATCTGGAAGCTGCCATGTGCTGGCCACAGCCCTAGGGCAAGAATCTCCACCTTCTTTCTCGTCCTTGGGCGATAACAACACTTGTTCCTTGCCATGTGGACTGAATAAGATTCATGGAAAGTAGTTTGCACATTAAGTGCTCCATAGATGCTTGAATGAATGAATGAAGGATAGACGAATGGATGGCGGACGGATGGATGGTTGAGTGGGTGGGTGGACAAGTGAGTGAATGGGTGGGTTGGGTCATGGGTCATGGGACAGACAGATGAGTGGAGAATTTGGCGAAATGCTCACCATATGTCCAGGACTCCCAGGAATCCCCATGGGACCAGGAAGTCCAGGAGGACCTGGAATCAGATGGCACGTCCTCAGGTTCGAAATAGTACAGCGCCAGGAAGTTCCACCCTCAGCTCCCTCTGCACGGCCAGCCCTGCCGGCCCTCAACCCTGCCCCTTACCCCAGGCTTGGACTCAACTTACCCATGGGGCCTGGGGGGCCTGGGGGCCCAGCCGGTCCCTGCGGCCAGTGGCTGCTGGTCTCAGTGAAGGTGTTGGACAGAATCGGGTCCCCTGGGGGAGAAAGGATGATGAGAAAGCAGGACGGAGCTGCATGGGGCAGTATGAGGCAGACAGTTTCAACCTGTCTCTTCTGCCAAGCCAGCTTTGACTGCTGTGTCTCCTGTATGACAGCCCGTAGTTGTGGCTGGGGCCACCGGGCACCTGTGCCAAGGCGGGTGGTGGGGGAAGCGTGGGTTACACCAGACCAGGCTGCAGGGAGACCTGGGTTCTAACTCAGCCACAGTCTAGCTGGTGACATCCAGCAAGACTCTACCTCGCTGAACCTAGACTGTTACAGGTCTGATGGGAACAATAACGAAAGCTACCATTAAAAAAAAAATATTACTTGGCTGCACTGGGTCTTTGTTGCCATGTGAGAGCTCTTAGTTCGGCAGGTGGGGTCTAGCTGACCAGGGATTGAAGCTGGGCCTCTGCACTCTGGGGGTGCAGAGTCTCAGCCACCTGGGCCTCCAGGAAAGTCGAGAAAGCTACCATCTTTGACCCCGGCTTTGTATCCAGCTTCCGTGCATGGTTGTCATAGAACCCTGGGACACCAGCACCATCGCTGTCCTCATGGTACAGATGAGGAAACTGGGGCTCAGAGGGGGCGAACGAATGAACGGTCTTGCAGCAAAGGTATGACGCAGATGGGGTTGAACCTGGCACTCTAAATGCCGACCCCAGCAGCAGGCATGCCGGTCAGGCTTCGAAGGAGAAGGAGGCACGGCAGGGCCCAGCTGGGCAGAGGGGGCCGGGCCTCTCTGAGCACTGGGGCAGGACCGTGGCCTTGGGAGTTCAGGGCTCACGTCCTGCTGCCAGGCCTTGAGCTTCCCGGAGCTCTGCGGGATGGATCCTGGCCAGCTCCGAGGCTTGGTGGGAGGGCCTGACGCCGGTGGTTCCCAGCACAGGCTGTGGAGGCTGCAGGGATCTGAAGCCAGCCTCTCGGGCCCTGGCTGTGTGATCTCCCCGCTCTGGCCTTTGGTCTTTCTCCTCAGTGACAATGGTGTCCATTGGAGGAGTGGCCCAAGGGCAAGCCTGGTATATAGAAGGTGCCTAGCAGATGGTCATGCCAGCCTCACCCCACCGCCAGCTAGACCTGCTGTGACCCCGAGCGACTCACCATGCTGAGAGATCCGGGCGTAGGGTGGTCCAACAGGGGCTGGGGGCCCAGGGGGGCCAGGAGGGCCTGGGGGCCCGGGAGGTCCCCTCTCTCCGGGGATGCCCACAGCTCCGGCCTGGCCGGGGCTCCCTGGGGGGCCTTGCAGACCTGCAATGGAACCAGGGTTTGGTGGGTGTGCTGGAGGCAGGGAGGCTCGGGACGGCTGCAAGAGGGCGGGAGGGGGCCTCCGAGGGCAGTGGGTACAGAGGGTGCCAGGGGCCACAAGCAGGGCAGCTCCTGTCTCTGACTCCCCGGCTGCCATGAGGACAGTGGACACTTGGTTCACAGTAGGTGCTGAGCAGATGCTGATTTCCAGAATGTCCTCTCTCTTCCAGGCTTTTGCAGGAGCTGCTCCCTCTCTCGGTCCTCCCTTTGGGCTGCCTGGCGTGCATTTCAGGTCATCCTAGGCCTCACCTAAGGTGTCGCTCCCACTGGGAAGCCCTTCCCATCTCCCACCCCACCCATGAGGGTCTGGGCTTCCTTCCCTGGGGCTCCCATACCAGCCATGGCCCCCACAAGAACCCTGGTCACGTGGAGGGGGGCCCTGCTGGTCCTCCTCTGCCCAGGCCCACCCTCCCTGGCCTCCCTTGCCTGGGAGCCCCAGGAGGGCAGGGTCTGGTCCGACCCACCCCCACGAGACCAGCTTCAAGCTTGGAATACGACAGCAGGGAGATAGGCCCAGTGAATGCAAAAGTAGGTTGCAGGGGGCCCAGGCGTGAGGCGGGGGTCACTGCTGGAGAGGGTGTAAGTCCTCTTACATACGGAGATGGGTGGGCAGAAGGGGCCCAGGCCACCTCCGCTACATCAGGTTCGGGAAGCGGGCCCCAGTCCAGGCCCTCCTGTGAGGGGGCGCTGCTGGAAGGGGCAGTGCTGTATGCACTCACCTGGTGGGCCTCTCATCCCCATCGGGCCCCGGCTGCCAGGGTCTCCCTTGGGGCCAGCGGGTCCAGGAAGCCCCCGGGCACCCACTCGATCTGGGGGGAGAAAGCGCATCAGCTGGACAGCTCCGGCCTTGCTCGGCCCCGCCCCGGCCCTGCCCACACCAGCACCTACCATCTCGAGGTAGCAAAGGGGGCCTCTGGTTTTCTCTGGTTCCCGGCAGCCCTGGGGTGGGGGGGGCGGTTAGGCGGGGGTCAGTGTTACCCAGAGTTTCTGCCCCAGCTCCAGCAGCTGCCGGGCCTCCCTGGACGCCAGTGCTCAGGGGCCCCTAGGGACCCACTGGCGAGCTGGGAAGACTGAGGCCTGCGTGGAGGTCCGGCTGGGAGCCAGCGGCAGCGCGGGCTGGAATCTCGCTCCCCCCAGCTCATTCCCACACGGGACCGTGTTCCCCACTGATCCACTCACCTCGGAGGCCTCCATCCCCGGGACTGCCCTGGACAGCTGGGGAACCCCAGAGTGGGGTGGGGTCCTCAGGGGCACCTGGGGTCGGGGGCACTGCCCGCTCAGTGACAGTCAGCACCGCCACCTGTGGAGGAAGAGGACAATGGGGTGGGTACCAGCGTCTCACCCGGGACAGGCTAGCTCGCCCCGTGGAGGCGGGGCTGGGAGGCCAGGCGGCCAGCAGAACCCCGCCTGGAGTGGAGACCAGGCTCACAGGGGCCCAGAACTTCATCAGAAGTGCCTGTGGTTTTCCAGCTGCACAGTTCATCACATTCATTGTACGAAAGTCATCACACACTACCACAGCCACCCACGTTGGATTCTGAGACTGTTCCCGGGTTTGCTAGGCTGTGCGGTTTTTTCCTGTGCTTACCTGCATGTGAGTATGTATATAGATTTACATGCATATATAACATGACACTTCTCTTGGTCTCTTAAAACACCACAGGTTGGAAGGATTTTCACTAAATTTGAAGGGAAATTTGGGAGGGTCCAACATGAAACAGAAATGCCAAGGTGTGTACAAAACCACTTTGGGGGACTTCCCTGGAGGCTCAGTGGTTAAGACTGTGCTTCCCCTGCAGGGGGTGTGGGTTCCACCCCTGGTTGGGGAGCTAAGATCCTACATGCTTCTTGGTGTGACCAGAAAGTAAAAAACAGAAACAAACAAAGACCCACTTTTGGACTCAGTGCGGGGGAGAGCCTGAAAGGTCAACAGGGTCCCCTGAGCCACTAACTGGGGGTTAAAAAAGGCCAGGATGCCTGCTGACCAGGACGCGTGGGGCCGTGTGCGCCTACCCGAGGGAGGCTAACCTGGAACTGAGCTTAGCTGCCCCTTAGGCCAGCGTTCCCTGGGAGCGAGCTTGGGGAGCAGCGTGAGGTTCCTGGGGTGCTCATACCTCAGAACAGGGGTTCTAACCCATGTTGTTTAGAAACTTGGGCTTTCCACCTGATATTAATGCATCAGGGGCATCTCTCCATGTTAGAAAGTGTAGGCACTGTCCGTGGCCGCCTAACACACCACTGAGCCATGTCTGCTCAGGCTGCAGCCACCGCTTTTGTCTCCCCCTGAATAGTTAACACTTGGGTGAACATCTTCGAATCTAATCTCAAGAAAAATTCCGGGAGGAGGCGATGGATATGCAGACGAAGTTTAAAAGTCTCTACATGTCTTTAGAAAACCTGGAAGAAAAGATGCTTCGATGTTGGCAGTCGCTCTCTTTGGGGGGCACAGGCGACCGAGGCCGATGGTTCTCTGGCAGGTTTATCGTGGTTCTGAGTTTTTCATGTTTCTAAATTTAGGATGTCTTACTTTTTAATTGTTAAAACCTTTTATCTTGAGATAATTTGAGACATGCAGCACATGTTTTTGCTTTTTGGAATGGGAAGATAGCATTGTGGTGAGGGTGAGGGGTAAAGGATGAAGGTGTTGGGGCAATTACATTGGCAAAAAAGAGAGAGGGACATTTACAAGCTCTGGGGGGTGTCTAGGAGTCTCTGGGAGGGGCTGGGGCTGGGAGAGCTTCACGGGCCTCCTGAAGAGAGAGCAACCAGGCTGTCTGAACAGGCTTCCCAGGGCGGGCACTGGGGGCAGGGTGGTGCCTGCCTGGCAGGCAAGGTGCTCACCCACCTTGGCCTCCAGCACCTTCAGCCGCTCCGTCAGCTCCGACACTTTGCTGCAGTTGAGACAACCTGTGGAGAGGAAGCAGGCTGGGTTGGGGCTCCCAGGTTCCTGGGGGCAGGATGGAGGGAGGGGACAGATAACTGATGACCCCAATCCATAAGACAGCTCGGGGCAGGGACGGGGCTACGGAATCACAGCCTGTCCGGGGTGGACCATGCCCTGTGGGTGTCCTTTGGCTCCCAAGCCTCCAAGGGGACTGTTTCTCTCAGGGAAGGACCAGGGACTGGACTCCTCATCCAAAATGGGGTGGAGTGGGGAGGGAAATGCCTGCTGCTCCCCATCTGGGTGAGGCTGGCCGTGGCGTGCTGGCTTTGGGGACCCCACATAGTCCAGACTGGGCTGGACTCCCATGCCACCCTCTGAGCCTTCCCCCAGAACCACCATCCAGCTCCCCGGCCTCTTCAGCAATACCCCACCGTTATTCACAGCAGTGTTGGCAGCAGCCGAGCACGCTACACGCGCGTCTCTCTGGTCTTCACCACGATCCCGCGTGTGAGGACAAGTGTCACCCTGTGCACAGCTGGGGACACTGAGCTCAGAGCAAAGGGACCCAGGGTCTCCCCAAGCACAAAGCCTGAGGTTGAAGCCCAGCGCTGCCCCGCCCTGGCCGTGGGGTCCTGGGCAGGGCACATCCCCTCTCTGACCCCTCAGCGACGGTGATGCTGTCCCAGGGGGAGGTTTATACAAGGTGACCATGGAAAGCTCCTGGCATGGTGCCTCGCACCCTGCAGTCGCTCAAATGTTCTTTCAATGAAAAAAAGGAAACTGGGGGCTTGGACCCCTGTCTGCAAGACTCTCGGGCTCCTGGGTCTCAGGTGCCTGGGTCCAGGGCAGACTCCCCTGGAGGAACACTTCCTTACTCCACCCCCAGTTTTATTTCCAGCCTGTGGTGGACGGGGGCAGGGTGCTATCTCTGACCCTCCACTGCTGGGCCCAGCTGGCTTTTAGGACAGTCACCACCAGCCCCTCCAGCCTCCCCTGGCCCAGGGGGATCCCAAGCAGCTGCCCCGGGACCCACCTGAGAAGCCTGTGGGCCGAAGTGCCATCCGCCGCGTGGCGCTGCCCGACCACCCGGGCTCCACGAAGCCAGGGGAGCCTGTAACTGAGGACAGCGAGGGTGAGGCCCTGCTGGCCATGTTTTGCTCTGTTCCCCCCGACTACTGTTGCCACAGCGGGGATCCCTATTCCCCTTGGTGCAGAGCAAGACAGAGGCCCAGAGAGGTGGGACCAGAGTCACACAGCGTGAGGTGGGCCGAGCTGCGACAAGGCTGTCAACCTGATGGGGCTGGGGAGGGGCTGGTGATGGGTGAGGGGAAGGCCGGGCGCTTCTCCAACAAGCCCAGCAAGCTGCCTGGGCTCAGAGCTTGAGCCAAGAGACTCGAGGTCGGCTCCCAGCCCTGCCGCTCTCGGGCCTGTGTGGCTGGTCCTCCCTGGACCTGCCAATGTTCCCATCTGTAAAATGGGGTCATGAAGCCCTCTGTACACCTCCTGGACTGGCACAAGGCCTGAGGCCAGCCATGCGTGCAAAGGGCCCACTGAGCACACACAGGGGCCTGGCATGCAGTAGGCGGTAAATAAACACAGCAACGTCACCATCAGCCCTCTCCCTGCCCCACTTGGTAAGAAGACACCAAAGTGGATCCAGCTCTGGTTTTAAATGAAAACCAGAGGGCAGCTGGCTGCCTGGGAGGGTACGGGGGGGCCCATTCCAGGAGCCCACCCCTGTGAAGAGCAGCCCATTTGGGCTGATCTGGCTTTGGGGGCCTGGTTTTCTCCACAGCTGGAGGGTTGGGCTGGCCAAGCCAGGGGAGCAGGGCGCAGCTGGAGGGGCTTTGGAGCCAGCCGTGGCAACTGCCCCCTCTCCCCGCTACCCCCGGGCCTGCCTTTTAAGGCCACACAGTGTCGCCTGGGGGGAGTGAGACCCAAATAAGGCACGGGCCTGGCAGCTCAGAGCCAGGCTGCGGGTTGGTGCAGCGAGCAAGAGGCGCCGGGAATTCAAACCAGACGGGTCCCCCTGGCCATCCCCCAGCGGGGAGGCTGCCAGGCCCTCTCTGGGTCCCACCATGGGGCCCTCGTTCAGGCTGGGCCCGAATCCCCCACGTACCCTCCCCGGGGCCTGCGATGTGCCCCCTCGCAGGGGGTAAATCTCACCTGGGATGGAGGACAGTGGGTTGGCAGCCCACAGCTGGGGCAGGGCTTGGGGGCTTGTGGGGAATTAAGGCGGGTACGCCACTGTGAGCCACGCCCAGGGCTAAGAGCTTCACATAGCCCAGCTGGATCCTACAAGGTAGGGAATAATAGCAGCTAATGCTTGTTCAGCACTTAAGCTGGGCCCGGCACACCCTGAGCGCTTCTCAAAGACAGTCTTAACTCGTTGTCCTCATGAAGCCCCGTGAGTGGACACCAGTATCCCCTCCACTTTACACGTGGGAAAACTGAGGCACAGGGCAGCTTGGTGTTACCACTCCTCTGCCCCCCAGGCTCCGATAAATGGATGAGCGAATATGAATCTCTCCCTCTGCGGGGCAGCAAGGCAGAGGTGGAAGTGACTGATCGCCCGGCTGAGGGCTGAAGCCTGGACTGGAAGCTGGGTTAGTCTGATTCCGGGACCTGGCCTCCTTTTTCCTGGGCCACCCGGCACCATGAGTCCAGGTGGGCAGAGGCGGGAGGCCCAGTGCCCATCAAGGAGGCTGGCTCCTGAGAAGAACGGCCTCGGTTAAGCCCTGTTCATCCTCTTTGCTCCCAGGTGAAGCTGTAAAAGGCCACTGGCTGACTCTTTGCAGGATGTCAACCAAAGAACCGGCCGTCCCCCCGACCCCAAGGAAGTGTGGGT
>NW_011495054.1:11806188-11807431 GCF_000754665.1 Bison bison bison | reverse complement strand
AGTGTGGGTTTTCTCTGGGATGAAGTTTGGCAGAGCATCTGCCCTGCCCGCCCTCCCCACCACCCTGCTATCGTCTTCCCTTTTTTCCACGGCACTTTCCACCTCAAAAATGTCATCTGCTTGCCAGCTCCCAGTCTGATCTCCTGCTCCCCCACCCCCAGGCTAGAATGGGAGCCCCACCAGGCTCCGTCTTGCGTGTGGCCGGGGAAAGTACCCAGCACGCAGTAGGGCCTCAGAAGCTTCACCAAACCTCTTACGGAGGAATGCATGAGTCACTGGCTGAAAATGAATGTAAAGCAAGCAAGCAAAAGGCAAAATACTGTGGACGGCAGACACAACTGTCTTGAAAATGAACATAAGTGTTCTAACATCATGCTAGGGTGTCCTTGAGTTATTAATCTAGAAACGTGTGGCTGGAAATTCTTTTTCAATCTACTTGCTTTGGGCCATTTCACCAGGAGTCAGAGAGAACTAGAAAAACTAATGAAAACATGGCCTGACCATCAGTGGAGACATAATTGGCTCAAAGAAACTGTGAGCTAAAATTTTAAAAAAAGAAAGAAAGTTTAAATAAACAACAAAAACTGTCAAAAACACCAGAAGATACTGGCTCTGGTTTCAAGATTCACAAAAGATGATCCCCTAAACTCCCCCAAATTTTAATAAATGGACAGAAATACGGACAGAAATACTTTAAGAGTTGAGCCAGGTTGTAAATGGTGCTATTGTTTAGCTGCTATGTCGTGTCTGACTCTTTGCGACCCCATGGACTGTAGCCCGCCAGGCTCTTCTGTCCGTGGAATTCTCCAGGGTAAAATACTGGAGAAGGAATACATTTCTTTCTCCAAGGGATCTTCCTGACCCAGGGATTGAACCCGAGTCTCCTGCATCAGCAGGCAATCATCATTACCACTGAGCCACCAGGGAAGCCCAAATGGCCCTATACCACACAAAATTCCAGTAGGGAAAAAGCCTCAGGCTGGAAAGGTCTCCTGTAGGACAGAAATGTCACATCCCTCCCACTGGTGTTGAGTCAGGACCCCTGAAGCGGGCCCCAGTGGCTTGAGAACCCCCTCACCCTAGCCCGGTGGTCCATCCTGAAGGGCCCCTCCCCAGCCCCAATCTTGCTCTCCAAAGAGCTCCAGGCTAGTTTCAGGACCACACGCTCTGGCTCCACTCTGGGACCCTGACTGGACCACTTCCCTGAGACCACATCCGCCACCTGGGAGATGCTGGCCAGCCC
>NW_011495054.1:11802334-11806088 GCF_000754665.1 Bison bison bison | reverse complement strand
CCCTGCGCGCGCGCACACACACACACACACAGCCTCCTCATTCCCACAGCTGCTGCTCCCATGTCTCCTCCTCCAGAAAGTCTTCCTGGACAGACTAGAGAACCCACTAAAGCCCACTCTGCCGAAGCTCTCGTCACTCCACCCTGACCTCCACAGGGCCCGCGCCATCTGCAGTTTCTAGCCTTGTGGCCCCCCAGCAGCCGCCCCTCCACTGCCCAGTGCCTTGTGCTCGGTCTCAACGGTTCCTCATGAGAACACTGCGGCCCAGCGAGCAGAGGCTGCCTGTCCACACAGCAGGAGGGAGAAGGGGGCAAGGCACCCAGTTTAAATTCCCCCTCAGCGGGCATGGTATGAGAAGTAGGGGGTGTCCCTGAGCTCCACCTCTGACTTTCTGTCCGAGGGGCTTCTTCCTCCAGAACCCTCCCCCCAGGTCTGCTGGGTTCAGTGACCACAGACCTCCCCTGCCCAGCCCAGCTCCCCTCCTGGGAATTTACTCTGCAAATGTAAATATTTGCTACTATTGGCCTGAGTCAGGGTCCAGGGTCAGGGCTGGGGCTGGGAGCTCCAAGAACCCTCTGGGAGGCCCTGGTCTGTGTCAGTCCTGGGCCCCCCTGGGGGAACACGAGGTCCCCACTCACTTCCCGTGCATCCACTTAACGCCAGACTTATGCTGGGAACTGGAGAGACAGGATTAGTGATGGAAGGGTGGGGACTAACGGAGCCAGGCAGGAGCACCAAGGAGGTCACAGGCAGAGAGGACAGCCCCGGCCCAGGCTCTGGGGTGGAGGAAGGCCACAGTGGGCCCCGGGGTGAAAAGGAGGGAGGGCGAGGCTGGGGCACCTGGCTGAGGCAGCTGGGAGGGCGGAGGGGGGAGCCTCCTGACGGGGGGTGGATGTGACCGCGGGGTTGGAGGTGGGGGCCTTCGAGCCCCCCAGATGGGAGTGGAATGGATGGGCAGGAGTGGAGTGGACGGCAGATCCGGGAAAATTCCAACAGCGTTTAACACGCAGGATTCCGAATCTGCGGAGTAAGACACAGGCTCCACTCTGCACCCCGCAGCTGGTCAGAGCGTGAAAGCTGTGCTCGGCAAGGGCCCAGCCCTGGGCAGGCAGAGGCCAAGCGGCCCAGAAGGCGCTTTCCTACCACGTGACCTTGAGCGAACTTCTTCCCTTGCTGTTCCCCAACCGTGGAAGACAAGGGCTGCGGGGGTCCACGGACAGGGAAGGGGCAGGTGTGGGGGACAGGAGCAGACAGCCAGGGGGCCAGTAGAGGCTCTGGGGGAGCACACAGGGCGGGGCAGGTGAGGAGCCTGGATTCTCTGTCTGTCTGTCTGGGAGGGGCTGAGGCTGGCTGCCTCACTCCCGGGTGTCTGAACACACCAAGTGAAGCCCCCAGCCAGCATCCCTGCAGAGGGAAGACCCAGCTCCGGTGGGACTGAGGGCTTTAAATCTTGCTCTGACCACTCTCCCAGCCTCAGTTTCCACATCTGGACCTCTGGCACCCCGACAAGAGGACACGATGCAGGTGAGGGCCAGCCCTGGTGCCCGGCATAGGGGACAGTGGCAGCTTTCCTCCTGTCGTCATGGTGACTGCAGGAGGGTCTGAGGCAGGGGCACGCTGCAGACCTCAGGTCTGAGCCCTTGGGAGAATTCCGGCCATGATGCTTACTTGCTGTGTAATACCTACAAGTGATACCCACACCATCTCTGAGCCTCAGTTTCTCCATCTGTAAAAAGGGGCCTGTTCTAGCCCCTTCCTCCTCATTGTCAAGAAGATCAAAGAGACCATCCTCAATCAAGATGGGAAACCCAGGGCTAAAAGCCAGGAAGTCTGCCGGCCTCACAAATATCAGAGACTAGAGGCCTGTTTGCCGAGCAGCTGACTGAGAAGGGGGGTGTCTCAGAGCTGGGAGGCAGCGCAGATCCCCCAGCACAGGGGGCCAAAGAGGAAAAGAAGACATTTATTAAGTAGGCATGGTGGAGATGTGAGTCTCTGGCCCTCTCAATAAGATACGAGACGGGCACCTCTCGATCCTGGGTGACTTCCAAGTAGAGATGGGGTCCAGAGGGGTGAAGTGACTTGCCCAAGGTCACACAGCAGAGCACAGCCAATCCAAGGCTGGATTCTGGAGTGATAGGTGTTTCTGTTCCCTCTGACTCACTCTGGGCCCCGCTGCCCCTGGTGAGGCAGCTCTTTGGCCTCAGGTCACGTCACAGCACTGGACAGACCACAGGGGCAGTTGTCAGCAGGGGAAACAGCTGGGGGCCCAGCCTGAAGCTGGCTGTCACAGGAAGGTCAGAGCCCGCTGCGGGTCAGCAATGTCCTCATGCTTCCCCACCCCGCCCCCCCATCCCCAGAGCAGTTTTCTAGATCACGCAGGCCTAAGCCTCCCTTTACTCGGTCTGGTCTTGTGGGTGGGGAGAGGCCCTTCCCGTCCCATTGGGTATCCCACGCTGCCCCCCTCATGGGCTGCCGCATCACCTTCACGTCCTTCCAACATCCCCGAGAGGCAGACTGCATGATTTTGTCCATTTCACAGGTGAGGACACCGAGGCCCAGCGTAGGAGAGTGCCCGGTAAGAGCACAGGGCAGCTCGGTGCCCTTCAGAGAAGGCGCGCCACCCCCACCCCCCACCCCTAAGTGGGCCCAAGTGCCGCCTACAGTGCAGCCTCCCCTCCCCAGGCCGGCCTGACGCCCTTGTACAACCACTTGCACAACGCAAGGGAGTCCCCAGCCCGCGGCCACACAGCTGGAGTGTGGCTAAGCGGGCCTGGCCCAGGAGGCCCTCATCCCCAGGCTGGAATTCCAAGGTCCCACAGAGGGAGGTGTCAGGGCCGACCCCACCCCAGGCCTCGTCTCCCTCCCTGCTCACCCTCCGCAGAGCCCCAGCCCTCAGCCGGGTCCTGGACGCACGGCCTACAGCAGCTGGACTCGAGGACATGGGCGCTTGAGCATGGGCGCTCCACACCTGTCCTTCAGCCCCGACTGCTCCGCCCGACAGACCTGGGAGGGTCCGCCCTTGGGAGGGGAGCCGAAGACAGGGTAACCTGTGTCTGGGCAGGCCCTGCCTGAGCACAGGCGCTCTGCACCCGGGGTGGGGGGGGCCCCCACACCCTGGGGGTTCACCCTCTCCTCACCACCAGCGTCTCTGCAGCCTCCTTGGCGGCAGCCCCTCCTGGCTGGATGCCCTCCTGGCCCCGGGCCCTTCTGCCTTCCCCCGTCACCCTCAGCAGGTTGGGGAGGGCTCAGTTCCTGGCTCCCCTCCCTCCCACACCTGTCTGGGTAACCACCTCTCCATACCAGTCCTGGGTTGCCCCTCCCTCTGGCTGCCTGAATCACCACCACTGTGTTGGGGGCTCTCCCACCCCACATGGAAACTGCCAGGCCCCTCCTGCCCTGCTCTGTGGGGAGTCTGCCCCCTCTCCGTGTGACTTCACCTCTCTGGGTCTCCATCACCCCGTCTGTGAGCTGGGGCTGCCACGGGCCCCAGGGAGGTGAAGGGGGTAAGTCTCTCAGAAGCACCTATGACCGTAGCATCATGGTCCTTTGATTCTGGAACCAGGATGTGTCTTTTGACTGACACACACGTGAACGTGCTGCTGGGGGCCCCAGCGCCTCCTTCCATTAAGGGGCCTTCAGGCCTGGTTCTCAGGCTGGCTCTGGGCCTGTCCATCCTCCTTATGGCCATTCTCGGGAGCACAACTCTGGGGGCCCCCAAATCTTCCACTCCCTGGGTTCAGCCAGACCATGAGGG
>NW_011495054.1:11801693-11801904 GCF_000754665.1 Bison bison bison | reverse complement strand
GTCTGGACCACTCAGCATACACAGGCCCCCTGGAGGAGACGGCGCTCCCCAGTTCCCAGTTCTGGGGAGATGCAGGCTGCCTCCTCTGCACCCCTGCTGGGTGTTCCACCCAGCCCCCTGAGCTGCATGCAGGGAAGGGAGTGTGGTAAGGGTGTGCCTCTGCCTGGGGCACGTTCGTCCCCAGGTTGCCCCGCTGGGTCCTCCCATCACT
>NW_011495054.1:11799378-11801593 GCF_000754665.1 Bison bison bison | reverse complement strand
GGCCCCAGGCAGTCCTACCTTCCTCGCAGCTCGGCCCCGAGTGCCCGGGGCAGCACCTCCACTCACGGGCCGTCACCATCTTGTACATCACCTTGTACGTGGGTCTCACCACTGTCCTGTAGCTGAAAGAGCGCCCGGGTCGCCCGGCTCAGACAGGGCCTCCCGCTCCCTCTCCCGCCCTCCGTGAGGACAAGCCCAGGGTCCTGGGATCCTCTGCCACTTCCAGGCCTCTCTGGAGCGTCCCTCCTCTTGAATTCTGGGCCTCAGCCCTTCCAGTCCGTCCCCAGCCCCTGGCCAGGGGTGGGGAATCAAGAAAATAACTGGACAGGAAGCCCTTGTGAGCTGGGCTGGCCCGTCCTCCAGCTGTGAACGCTCACTGAGTGAAGGTGTGCGGGTGAATGGGGGAATCCTCCCCCTGGAAGCTCTCCAGGGTGGCCCAAGAGCCAAAGGGGGGGTGCCGGGAAACGGGCAGTGGGCCCTCTGTCCACCCACCCTTGGGGTCCCCGGCTTCCCCTCAGCCCCAGCTCTTCGACCACAGCAGGAACGCCAGCAGCTCCTGCTCCACACGGTCTCGCTCACCTGTTCCCAGGGCAGCTCATCGGCCAGGGGCAATTCTGCAGCACCCTCTGCAGGTAGGTGCCATTCTGCACGTGGCACGAGACAGTGCGGGTCACCACATAGGAGCACCAGTTCCTGAAACAGACAGGAAGCCCAGGGCTCACCTGCAGCATGCACTCTCTCTCTCCCTCTCTCTCTCTCTCTCTCTCTCTCTCTCGGGGAGCCTCAAGACTCCAGGCAGGGCGACCCATGAGCCCTCCGAGCCCTTGGGCCCTGGTGGGAGTCTCCCTGCTGCTGCGGTTGAGGAGTGACTTCCAGAGCCCTGTGTGGGGGCGGGGGTGGGTCAGACAATGGAAACCTGGCCCTGGTGTCTCCACCCCCAGCCCTTGGCGTTTCCTGCGCCCACTCCTGCCACGGGCCCCTCACCTCCAGGCCTTTGCTGGGTCCGCTCCTGGAGCACCCTCCCCCCGGTTCTCTCCTGGCACCTCCCACCCGCTGTGCTGTCACCTCTCCCTGAGTCCTCGCCCACCTCTGCCCCCATCTGAGCAGAGCGGTGGTTCTCCGCTCTGTATCCCTGTCACGCTGAATTCAGCTGGTGAGTCACATCCACCCCCTCCCTCCCTGAGGCATGTGGGAGACAGGCCCTGCCTCACTTATCCTCAGGTCCCCTCTGTGTGACAGCCGGGAGCAAGGTCACCACCCCAAGTGTGGAGGACTGGCTCCTTCAAATGCCACCGAATAATTATCCTGAGCTGCACATATTGAGCCCTGACTGTATACCAAAGGTATTTACATCAACTTTCCTAGTGGTTTAGTGGCTAAGACTCTAAGCTCCCAATGCAGGGGGCCCAGGTCCCATCCTTGATCAGGGAACAAGATCCCTCACACTGCAACTAAGACCTCAGTCAGTCAGTTCAGTTGCTCAGTCGTGTCTGATTCTTTGTGACCCCATGAACCGCAGCACGCCAGGCCTCCCTGTCCATCACCAACTCCCAGAGTTCACCCAAACCCATGTCCATCGAGTCGGTGATACCATGCAACCATCTCATCCTCTGTCATCCCCTTCTCCTCCTGCCCTCAATCTTTCCTAGCAGCAACTAAGACCTAGCAGAGTCAAATAAATAAATATGCAAAAAATAAATATATTTACATCATCTTCCCACAGCCTGAACATCACCCGCCTCATTTAATAGAGGGGTAAACTGAAGCAAGATTGAGGGCAGGAGGAGAAGGGGGCCACAGAGGATGAGATGGTTGGATGGCATCACCAACTCAATGGACATGAATTTGACCAAACTCCAGGAGATAGTGAAGGACAGGGGAGCCTGGCATGCTGAAGTCCATGGGATTGCAGAGTCAGACATGGCTGAGCGACTGAACAATAACAAACTGAGGCTCAGTGAGGGGAGAAAACTGTTGATGTTACTGAGCTGGTGCCTGGAGGGTCTGGATTTGAACCCAGGGATATGGATGCTTAGCCCTCCCCCCGCCTCCCTCCCAGGGCCCTGGGCTCCGATCTCCTCCCCATCTCCTGGGCTACGGTCTGTGGCTCTGTGAAGGCCTCTGCCTGGGAACCTGCTGACCCCGGGCTCCAAGCCACAAAGGAAAGTCTGGAGGGGTGGGGGCTTGAGCTGAGAGGGTCACCTGAAGCGGTCAT
>NW_011495054.1:11794628-11799255 GCF_000754665.1 Bison bison bison | reverse complement strand
GGCCGGCGAACACCTGGAATGTCCCGCCACTGCCCCAGAAACCTAGCCCTGCGCCTGCCACCCCCACCCGGCCCACCTGGAGGAGGAAGTCTCTGGAGGGAACCAGCGGACAAACTCCCCATAGGACTCTAGGGACGTCCCTTCACTGTTCTGAGTCCCTTGGAAATCGACCCCAGAGGAGGAAACAGTCCTCTAAAGGCACAGAGGTGGGCGACCCAGAGAAGGGGGCCTCTGAGGCGCCTACCCCAATCCAGACGTCACCGGAGCTCTGCAGAGCCCGCGGCTGGTGTCCCCTAGGCAGAGGTGCACATTTTTTTCTTCCTCCTTAGTCGAAATCTCCCCTGTGTGAATTGCTGTCTGGTTCCCTGGTTTACTGCTCATCAGTCCAATTCCCCTGCGTAGGGAACACCGAGCTGGTGACCGGCCAGCAGAGATTTTAGACAGGAGAGGACAGTCAGACCAGGTGGCATTCAAGGTCAGCCCCTCGTGGCCTTTATCTTGTATGGGGGGAGGTCACCAAAAACTTTCCCACCCCTCTCTGGCCTTGAAGACCCAGCTCTGCTGTGGCCAGGATAAAACCGGAGCTCCTCAGCAGGGTCCCAGCCTGGCCCCTCCGCCCACTTTCCAGGGGTGTTACCGGCCTGGAGTCCACATTCCCCCACACTGCCCATTACCCTGACCGCTGGGACCCGCACACTTGAGCTGGCACTCTTTCTCCTTCCTGCCCTCCCTCCATGAGTGCCCTCTTCCCACCCCCGATCCTTGCAGACGAGATTCCCTCTGCCTGCAAAGCCCTCTCCCTGCTTCCGCAAACTCCTATCACCTTTTGAGCCTCCTGAGGCTCTAGGCACAGCTGGGCATCTGCAGGGTGTCCCTACCCCATCCCAGCCACTCACAGCAGCTTTGAGCTTTTTCTCCCCCACGAAGGTGCTAGGGGAGGGTGCTGGCAGGGATCGAGCCAGGATGGGGCTCAGCTTTAAAGGCGCCCAGGGAGGTTTGCTGAATGACGGAATGACTGAGGACAGGCAGTTGCCCTGGGTAGGGGAGCCTGGACCCGGGGGTTTCCCAGAGGTGGGCGTGGCCCCTGGAAGCCCCGCCTCCAGCCTGCTGCCCTTGGGCGCTTCTTCGCCCTACCAACCCCCGCCCACCTTCCGGCATGCTTAGTGAGAACCCGCCTGAGACCCCGCCGCTGAGGCTGGGTTACCTCCTGTGGGACGGGGCGATGGCAGGGGCTGGGAGGAGACAGCACCCCTCTGCTGGGCCTGCCACTCCTGCCCACTCAGCACCTCTGCAGCCCCACAGGCTGCCGGGAGGAGGGAAAACAGGCCAGACCAGCTCGGCCTGGCACCAGCTGCCCCTAAAAGGGCCGCTCCCCCCCCCACCTGCCCTCAACCCCCTGCCACGAGGGGCCCAGGGGACTTTGTCTCCACAGGGCCCAGGGCTGTGATCCGGAACAGTGATAGGGGCTAATTGCAGGAGGCAGCCAAGCGGGCTGGGGGCCAAGGGCCGTTATGAAAAGGAAAGGAAAGAAAGAAGACCCATGGGTGGGGGTGGGGTGGACGGAGCCCGAACCCCACACCGGAGTCCAAGCTCCAACCCTGGCCCTGCTGCTCCCTAACCTGGTGACCTCAGACGAGCCCTGGCCGGCTCTGGGCCTCGCTCTGTCCATCTGCACATGGGGACAGCAGGACCTCCTCCAGCAGGGGGTGACTCACCCTAAGCCCCGAGCGCAGTGCTGACGTGCTTTTTGGTCGTTCTTGTTCCTGGACCGTGACATGGGGCCCACGCCAGGAGGCTGGGGTCCAGGGGCTTCCCTGAGGGACACCAGTACTGCACCTTCCGTACAGGGTCGACCCCCACCCCAAGCCTTGACTTTGAGATCGTGACTGTCAGGCTCTACATTTTACAGAGGGGAAACTGAGGCCCCGAGAGAAGTCACCTACCCAGGTCACCCCTATGGGTGCAGCATTGGGATCTGAGCTCCCCGGGGAGAGGATGGGGAAGAAAGTTCTCCACTCTCCTTGACTCTGGGATTTGCCCAGAGGAAGCCAGTACTCTGCAAGAGAGGAGGATGGGCCAGGACGCCGGTGATGGCATCAACTCCAGAGCCACAGTGCTGAGACACAGACGGGTCATTACAGGCTGGAAGGGTCCTCAGAGGGGCGGAAGACCCCCCAGCAGGGACTGCGGGGGCGGACAGGGGCAAGACGAGCACAGGCAGCTCTGCACAGCCCCAGGCACCCTGGTTCCGGGGGTCTCGAAGTCTTGCCACATTCTTGGGCCTGGGGGCGGCCCCTTGGATGCTGTCCCGGGCCTCCCCCTCCCCAGGCACAAAGCCTCTTTTCTGCCTCTGGTCCCTCGGCTGCCAAGGGGCGCCTGGGGCGCGGGGCTGGAGGGAGGGGTGATGGGCGCGACATCCCCATGCCGTCTCCAGCAAGGCCCAGCGAGGTTGGGCTGGGGCCACAAGGGGAGGTCCTGGCAGCCCAGAACCACAGATTCCTCTAGCGAGGGTCCCCCCCCCCCACTTAACATTGGTGTTGCAGGTTGGGACCCTCCTCAGAACCTGCGTGAGCAGGGGATGAGGGGAGGGGAGAGGGGAAGAGGGAGGAAACTGAGAGGGGAACTAAGCCCTGGAGCCACGAAGAGACCTGCCCAAGGTCACACGCTGAGTGGGTGACAGAGCGGGAAGGAGACCTTGCTGTGTCTGAGGCTGGAGCCCCTGATTGCTGGCCATGACCTGCAAACCCTTCCCGGCTCCCCAAGCTGACACCCGTGCTCCCTCTTCCAGAGAGCTGCCGTGGTGAAGAGAACACTGGATCTGGGAACTGACTGACTTAGATTGAGGTGCTGTTTCTTCTCTTGGCCTCAGTCTTTCCATCTATAGAATGGGAGCAACAGCATTGCCTACAGGGCTTTTGTGATGCTCAGGCCACTCTGAGCCTTCAATGACCGGGTGACAGCCCCACAGCCACAGTCCTGCCCCCGCACGGGGAGCCCTGTGGGGAAAGGAGCCCAGGCTGGGAGGCAGTGCACTGGCCGAAGGGCAGTGCAGGCCTTACGCCCTTCTCAACCGTCATCCTGAGCTTGACACTGGGTATTCCCAGGTCAGAGTCTTGGTCATTCTGGCACCTGGGACCCTGGGGGTTCACGTCCTTGCCCTCAGCAGGTCATATCCCCTCTCTGAGCCTCAGCTTTGTCTTCTATGAAATGAGGACCATACAAATGTGTGCCTTCCTGGCAGTCGGAAAGGTTCTGGAGGGGGACAGGTGCAGGTGAAATGCCAGCCCAGGTCAGCATGCGCGGTGGTGGCTGTGACAGCGGCCAGCATCAGTCCCCGTCTCAGACAACTGCACCTCTGGCCTCTGACATCACAGCCACCTCTGCCCTCCAGCCCTGCCTGCGTCACCTGCTCTTGCTAGCCCAGTGGGTACACGCTGGCCCCTGACCACTGGGAAAGCGGAATTTCTGAAAAGAATTAAAGAATTGAGGCCATAGGGGGTGGGGGCCCGGCAGGCCTTTGAATGGGATGAAAAGGCCCGGAGAGGCCTGGCTACTCTGTATTGTTTGCCTCAGACAACAGCAGTGGCTGGCCCTTGAGAGGGGACCGCAGCGGGGGCAGGGGCTACAGTCAGGACCAGGGCCTGGGCAGGTTCAAACAGTGTCACCAAGGCCAGAAAGACACAGATTTGAATCCCGGTTCTTCTGTCAGTGCTCAGAGAGCCTAGATTTTGTCAATTCTCCAGGGCCTCGACTTGCTCATCTGCTAAATGGGGACAAGTCTTCCCTAACTCATTCAATCCTTAACACTGCATGTAAAGGGCCCCCTGGCTGGTACTAGGGGATGCTCCATAAACACCACCAGATAGAATGTTCCCTGCTCTTGAGTGACGGGCAGGAAGACAGAGCACTCCCACAGCACTCAGTCTAAAATGCCAGGTCCCTGGGGGCCGACACTGACCCTAGGTCTGTGAAACTCCACCCGTCTTCTTCCTTCGAGGGAAATAAATAGCTGGGATACTAAAAAAAGCCAGGAGCAGAGTAAAGGGGGGAGGGTCCCCCAAGTGTCAGCTAGAGGGTGATCTGGGCTTCTCCTACGTGCAGGGAGGGGGCCCTGCGGAGGGGACGAGGAATCTTGGGGTTTCCTCCGTCGTGTCCCTTCCCCCTCCCCTGGGGTCCGGAGTTGAAGTGGTGGGGGCTGGAGAACGCTGTCGGGGGCTGCTGGCTCTGGATACGTGAAGCAGAGGACCCCCGCACGGCCCGGAGCTCCTGCCAGCTAATGAGGCCCACGGTCCCTGCCCCCACCGGGGCTGGCAGTGAGGTGGGGAACCGGGTCCCTTTCCCAATCCTGGGCTTGCACGGAGGTTGGGGGCGGGGGTGCCCCGAGTCCTGATCCCCAACCCCGGGCTGGCAGGACACTGAGGTGGTGCAGGGTGTGGGGGTCAGCCCTTACCTGCGCGCAGAGAACGGAGCTCCCCCGACGCTCCACGCGGCGCTCCCTCCTGGGAGCAGGAGCCCGAGGCAGAGCAGCGCCCAGGCCCGCGGGCCGCCCATGCTGCGCCCGGAGCCCTCCGCGCGCGGCCCCTCGCAATCGCCCCCAGCCTGGCGTGCCCGCTCGCCAGATCCGAAG
>NW_011495054.1:11794259-11794401 GCF_000754665.1 Bison bison bison | reverse complement strand
CCCTTTTGGGGGCGGGGTGCCAGTTCCTAGGTGCCCAACCACGTGTTGCAAACTGAGGCCGAGCCACGGTCTCTGACGCAGCCAGGACCCAAAACCACCAAGCCTGGGCTAATGATGCCAGGGGCCTCATCCCCTCTGGATA
>NW_011495054.1:11784887-11794159 GCF_000754665.1 Bison bison bison | reverse complement strand
GGGGCCTCATCCCCTCTGGATATTTTTGAGGGATCCAGTCATCGAGGCAAGAGGGGCGGTCCACTTATGCAACAAAAGCTGCCCAAGCGGTGCGCTCCACTGTGTGTGGGGGCACCTCACCTGCGCTTCTCGTTCTTTCTCAGTTTAATCTTAAGACCACTGTGGGTGAGGTGGGCACAGTCATCCCTATTTTAGAGAGAAAAAGAGGAAGGCCCAGGCACTTGTAGCCCCCCCTGGGAGAAGAAGACCTGGGCTGACCCTATAAGTCAGTGTCCACTTTTATTGCTGTTTTACAGATGGAGAAACTGAGGCCAAGAGGAGATGTTGTCTACCCAAAGCACTCCATGAGTGGTCAGATCCAGGCCTCCTGACTTCAGAGGGGGTGTCATCTCTTTAGCACAATCAAGGAAGAGTGCAGACAGCATTTGGTTGGGGCCTGGGTCTCCCCATCTGTGATACTGGAAGGACAGGCTTAGGGTGGAGTTACTTCATCTGGGGTGTATGGATGGGCTTCTGGGCAGAGGGCTGTGAATTCCTCCAAAGTGTATGCCAGGGTGGTATGTGTATATGACACATGTGTGTGCAAGCGTGGTGGGGTGTGTGAAATGTGTGATGTCTGTGTGCGTGTGTGTGATGTATGTGTCTGTGACAGGAGTGTGTGTTTATGTGGAGGGGCCATAGCTTTCATCAGAGGGCACCTAGAACCTTCCCAAACTCCAAAATAGTCTCTGACCTCCCTGCTTCTGCCGGGACCGACAGGTTCAACCTCTGGTCAGGGAACTAGATCCCACATGCCTCAACGAAGAGTTCACATGCCACAAGTAAAGATCTTGCCTGCCTCAACAAAGATCGAAGATCTGGTGCAGCCAAATAAATACATATATATATTTTTTTTTTTTTTTGAAAGCCGAACACCCCAGATAGCACTTTGAAGGGCACACAGCTCATTAGGAAGGGAAAGTACTGGGCAGTGGCTTCTGTCCTGGGAGGGACCCGGGAGGACCACCGAGTGAGGAGCACCGCCACACCTGTTCGCAATGCGTCTGAGATGCTCCGTGATGAACACATGGGCTCAATCGTTCAGTCATGTCCTAATCTTGGCAACCCCATGGACTGTAGCCTGCCATGCTCCTCTGTCCATGGAATTCTCTAGGCAAGAATACTGGAGCAGGTTGCTATTTCCTACTCCAGAGGGAGAAATATCAATAACTTCAGATAACGTAGATGACACCACCCCAGTGGCAGAAAGTGAAGAGGAACTAAAGAGCCTCTTAATGAAGGTAAAAGAAAAGAGTGAAAAAAAACCTGGTTTAAAACTCAACATTAAAAAAACTAAGATCATGGGATCCGGTGCCATCATTTCACGGCAAATAGATGGGGAAACGATAGAAACGGTGATGGATTTTACTTTCTTGGGCTCCAAAATCACTGCAGATGGTGACTGCAGCCATGGAATTAAAAGACACTTGCTCCTTGGAAGATAAGCTATGAAAAACCTAGACAGCCCATTAAAAAGCATAGACATCACTTTGAGAAAAAGGTCCATACACTTAAAGTTAAAGGTTTTTCCAGTAACTATGTACAGATGTGAGAGTTGGACCATAAAGAAGGCTGAGCACCAAATAATTGATGCTTTCAAACTGTGGTGCTGGAGAAGACTCTTGGCAGTCCCTTGGACAGCAAGGAGATCAAACCAGTCAATCCTAAAGGAAATCAACCCTGAATATTCAATGGAAGGACTGATACTGAAACTGAAGCTCCAATACTTTGGCCACCTGATGCAAAGAACCGACTCATTGGAAAAGACCTTGATGCTGGGAAAGACTGAAGGCAGGAGGAGAAGGGGACGACAGAGCATGAGATGGTTGGATGGCATCATTGATTCAATGGACATCTCCTCCAGGAGAGAGTGAAGGACAGGGAAACCTGGTGTGCCTTGTGGGGTCACAAAGAGTCGGACACAGCTAAACAACAAAAAAACAACTCCAGGGGCTCTTCCCAACTCGGATCAAACTCAAGTCTTCTGCATTGGCAGACGGGTTCTTTACCACTGAGCCACGAGGGAAGCCCAGATGGACTGCATACATGTTCCTTTATCACCAAACTTGTGGGAGCTCTGAGCCACTGTGGAATTTCTCCAGCAGTGGATACTCTAAGGAAAAGCTGTTATCAACATTGTGACATCAGAGGCTGGGGGCCCTTGGTCCAGGGTATTTATTTGAAACTATAGCCTGGAGAATCCCAGGGACGGGGGAGCCTGGTGGGCTGCTGTCTATGGGGTCGCACAGAGTCGGACACGACTGAAGCGACTTAGCAGCAGCAGCAGCAGCATAGCTATGACTTAAAACTCAACATTCAGAAAACGAAGATCATGACATCTGGTCCCATCACTTCATGGCAAATAGATGGGGAAACAGTGGAAACAGTGACAGACTTTATTTTTTTGGGCTCCAAAATCACTGCAGATGGTGATTGCAGCCATGAAATTAAAAGATGCTTGCTACTTGGAAGAAAAGCTATGACCAACATAGACAGCATATTAAAAAGCAGAGACATTACTTTGCCAACAAAGGTCCGTCTAGTCAAGGCTATGGTTTTTCCAGTAGTCATGTATGTGAGAGTTGGATTATAAAGAAAGCTGAGCGCCGAAGAATGGATGCTTCTGAACTGTGGTGTTGGAGAAGACTCTTGAGAGTCCCTTGGATTGCAAGGAGACCCAACCAGTCAATTCTAAAGGAAATCAGTCCTGAATATTCATTGGAAGGACTGATGCTGAAGCTGAAACTCCAATACTTTGGCCACCTGATGAAGAGAACCGAATCACTTGAAAAGACCCTGATGCTGGGAAGGACTGAAGGCAGGAGGAGAAGGGGACAACAGAGGATGAGATGGTTGGATGGCATCACTGACTCGATGGACATGAATTTGAGTAAGCTCTGGGAGTTGGTGATGGACAGGGAGGCCTGGTGTGCTGCAGTTCATAGGGTTGCAAAGAGTCAGACATGAGTGAGTGACTGAACTGAGGGCTTCCCTGGTGAAACAGTGGCTAAGACTTCATGCTCCCAGTGCAGGGGACCCGGGTGTGATACCTGGTTGGGGAACTAGAGCCCGGATGTTGCAGCTAGAAGATCTTGTGTGCCTCAAATAAGACCCCATGCAGCCAAATAAATAAATGAAAATACATATTTTTTTAAAAACCCAGAGTTCCCTGGTGGCACAGTGAATAAGAATCTGCCTGCCAATTCAGGCCACACAGGTTCAGTCCCTGCTCTGGGAAGATTCCACGTGCCGCAGAGCAACCAAGCCCGTGCACCACAGCTACGAGAGTCCGTGCTCTAGAGCTCATGTACCGCAACCATGGAGCCCGTGCGCTGCAACTACTGAAGCCCGAGAACATAGAGCCCGTGCTCCTTGACAAGAGAAGCCACCGCAATGAGAAGCCGGAGCCACAACTAGAGAAAGCCCGCACAAAGCAACGAAAGACCCAGCGCAGCCAAAAAAATAACCTCTACAGCTAGAGCCCGTGGCAGTGCAGTCCAGCAGTTAATGCAGGCTCAGTGCCCCTTTGGCCCAGACGTCAGTGAGCAACCACTTGGTACTGTGTGACCTGGGACAAGTCACCTCTCCTCTCTGAGCCTCATTTCCTTACCTGGAAAAACAAGGCAGGTTTTTTTTTCTTTACATGTTTGTACATATTTGTAGATCACTGTAAGTGTTGGCTTTGCTTTCTCTTTAAGATAGCATGAGCATTTCTTCATGCCCTTAAATGTCCTTCTGAGATGTAGTGTTTTTATATTATTAGTTATGCTGTATTTTCTACTCTTTGTTGTGTAGATCTTAGTTCACCAACCAGGGGTTGAATCCATGCCTCCTGCATAGAGAGTGCACAGTCTTAACAACTAGACTGCTAGGGAAGTCCCAGAGCGAGGCAGTTAAGGACATGGAAGCAACCTAAGTGGTCCTCAACAGGTGAGGGGATAACGAAAATGTGGTATATATATACACCTATATATACCGTGATATCTCATTGTATACGCAATGGAATGTTACTCAGCCGTAAAAAGAACGACGTATTGCCATTTGCAGCAACATGGATGGACCTGGAGATCATCTAAGTGAAGTAAGTCAGAGAGAAAGTCAAATACCATATGATACCACTTATATGTAGAACCTTAAAAATGATACAAATGAACTTATTTCCAAAACAGAAATAGAATCAGACATAGAAAACAAACTTGCAGTTACCAAAGGGGAAAGGTGCGGGAAGGATAAATTAGGTATTTGGGATTAACAGATACACACTACTTTATATAAAATAGATAAACAAGGGGAACTATATTTACTATCTTGTAATAACCTATCATAGAAAATGATACGAAAAACTGAACGTGTATATATATAAATGAGTCACTTTGCTGTGTACCAGAAACTAACACAACAGTGTAAATCAACCCTGCTTCAATTAAACAAACAAAAGACAAGGCAGTTTTTAAGCTTTGGGTCTCTGGGCAGTGGTCCTGGGGCAGAGTATGAGGCGCCCTTTCGAGCACACCCTCCTGGTGCACATCAGTCTAGTTTCTGGTCCTCTTTGCTCCCTGAGCAGGAAGGGCAGGAAATGCTGCGGGGACCTGGGTTTGGTCATTTGAGGTTTCAGCGTTTGCTGAGATGGGGAGGAGAGGGGCCTCCTCCCCGGGGGCCTGATCTTCTCGCTGCCAAGACTCGACCACAAACCGCCAGTAACGACAGCAGCTTCCGGTCTGGTCGGAGCGCTGACTGTGCGCCAGGTGCTGCGCTAAGCATTTTACTTTCGTTGTCGTCTGCCCTCTTCCCCCACACCTGGGAGGCTGCCAGATTATCCCCAGGTGTGGGGCTCAAGGCTGGTGAGTGATGGAGGCCGGCCTGGGTGCTTACCCACCAGGCCACACTGCCACCCTCTGGTCCAGCCCTGCATGGGGGGCTTCTTTGGGTGAAAAGAGAGATCAGCGCAGATTTAGACTCCCATCGGGAGCTGAGGAGGTGAGAGGCAGCACACACGCACACACAAGTGTGTGGGCCACATGGGGACATGGACTCAGACACTGCCCGCCCCCACCCCAACCCCGAAGCAGGCCACGGGGTCTGGAAAACATAGCCCTGCTGGTGTGGATTCACTGACACATCCAGCAGCCTAGTCCAAACAGGAAATGCTGTTCTCCTAACAGCAAACAAACCTGGGTCACAGCCTTCCTTCCCGTTATCTCCCCCTGGGGCCTGTGCTAAGGGCCTCTCCTCTCCGCCTATGTCCCAAAGGCAGCCTCCCCGGCTGGGGGTGCCTGTAAGATCAGCCCTGTCCACACACCAGCCCAGGTGCCCCTGGTGATCTGCAGCCATATCCTGCCCATTCTATAGGGGCAGGAGCAGCCCAAGAGGGCTGGGGTACCCAAGTCCATGGCAGCAGCCCCCAGGGGCCCAGGCAGCACCAGAGGTCTGCAGAACCTCTGCCTAGACAAAGGGCAGGGCCAGAGGGCCGGCCTTCCAGGTTAGGGAACAATGCCTGCGTCCTTTGCCTTTGATTTGGAGGCCCGGGGCTGCGGCCCCTCGCTGGGCCAGGGCGGGGATGCTGGGGGACCCGAGGGCCTGTAGCTGCCCAGCCAAGTTAGTTATGCTCCATGGAGCTGCCCTTCTCACCCAGTTCTTTCCTTCCTCATGGGGCTGGGACTGGGGCTGGAAGGGAATGGTAGCAGGAAGGAAGCTGTCAGAAAATCATAAATCAGGGGCCCAAGAGGGCCTTCCTGCCCTCCTCGGAAATCCTAGGAGGAGAGGCTGGCACCTCTGGGGTTGTGGGGAGGATGACAGAGTGGCCGGCAGGGCACCTATGTTTGGAGTTAGGAGACCTGGATGTATGCGTGATCCACAGTGAGACCCTTCTCTCCAGGTCTCGGTGTTCCCATCTGGAAGGCAGAGGAGGGAGGGATACAAGGCTTGGGGACTTTCCTGTGGCTGTGCTGTGTTGGCCGTGAAGAACTAGACAAATAAATGGCTGCTTCTTAACAACATTTGTCCCAATTGCCTTCCTCTGGTTTTCCCCCCAAATCCCCTCCTTTCTGCCCCCTGCTTATGCCCTTCCTCCCTTCTCTGGGGGTCCCTTTGCTCTGCTTCTCTCTCCACACCTCCCCTCTTGCAAAAACAAACTAGTAAAGTCTTCTTAAGGCAGCATCCCCCTAGCTGGAGGGGACGGGGCAGGTAGAATAGGAAAAAAAAAAAAAAAAATTATTGGCTCATTTATACTAGAGTGTTAATGACTGATATGTTGAACGTTGTTAAATGTTGGGGCCCATTTAACAGGCATTCTTCCTCATTTAAACTCTAAATCACTGGTAGTGGAATTTGTCTGCTAGTAAGGGGGATGCTTGGTCACCAAGGGTCTAGGAAAAAGATATGCCAGGTGAAAAGGCCTTCTGTGTGGGGAAAGCATCCATCTCCCCATCCTCTGCTGGATGCATCTGGAGTGGCAGCCACGAGTCCCTGCAGATTAGTTGGATCTGGCAAGTGCAAAGGACAGGTGAGAGAAGCCACTCAGAGCAGAGACCCCGGAGCTGCCTGCCAGCCCCACCAGCCCCAGGAGGTGCCTGCCCGGCCAGCAGCATGTGGGCCTGCCCCACCTGACACCCACAGGATGAATGGGTTCCACTCTAAGGAGGAAGAGGAGAAGGAAAGAGAAAGAGCCAGCGAGAGGCAGAGGCATTTGGAAAGACAGAGAGATCGACAAAGAGGCAGACGCAGAGAGAAGTTCTCCTGGGGAAAAGGACCCCAGGTTGTTGGTCTCAGCTCCTCTGGGGGCCGAGCAGAGGGGGTGGGACCAGGGTGCCAGCTCAGGGCCATCCTATGCACCCACAGGCTCTGCCTTGCTCAGAGCCGCACCCTGCAGCCCTGAGAGTCAGGAGCTGGGCCTGCTTCTATCTGCTGCCCATGTCTGGCCCTGGCCGCCCAGTGAGCTCTGGTTTGCCTGTGCTGCTGATGTAAGTTGTGCCATGGCAGCCCCGTCAGGCAGATGGAGCCGCTGGCCCGAGAACAAATGGATTTCTAGCCTGCAGCTTGGCCTGGGAAGTCATAAATGGATGGACAGCATATGAGCGTGTGCAGCCCTGGAGTACCTGGACTCCAGGCTCTCCCTGCCTTGCCCTCCGGTCCAGCCCTCTGGGGCCAAGCCTGGATCTTCTCCACCTGCCCGCTCTTCGGCTCTTGTCCCTTCCCACCTTTCCACTCCCCATGGGATGTGGCCTCGCATGTGCCTCCTCGCTGACCCTTCCAGTCCTTCGGAACCTTCCCTAAGGCGAATGGAGGCATTTCTCCATGGGGGGAACCTGCAGTGTCTCTGCTGCCCTGAGGCAAGAATGGAATGTGGCCTGGCCTGCTCACCTTCCCACTGCCCCAGACCCTGAGATACCAATGCGAGTCTCCATTTTCCCAGACAACCCTCTGCTCTACAGCTGGACTATGGGGCTTTCCCTTTGCATCCCTTCTGCCTGCCAATGCCCATACCCCTTCTGTCTCAGCTCAGACATGACTCCCTCCCTGCCTCCAGGAAGGTGTCCCACACACCAACTCTAAGTCTTGTGTCCACTGGGCTTCCCCACTCATAGAATTTTATGTAAGAGCCACCTGTTGATTTGTCTGGTTCCCTTGATGGGTCATAGATAGTTGCTGGCCCCTTTCTGTAATCTTCCTAACAGTACTAGGAAAGCTACATACCCCAGAAGCCATAAAGGATGCATTGAGTACTTAAAATTTTCTGCATAGAGAAAGAATAATATGATTAACTGTGGGAAAAAATGGCAACCTATCAGAAAAAAGACAACTAATTTCCTCCATATATAAAGAGCTTTTACAAATCAGTAGCATCAATGACCCAATAGAGGAACAAACAAAAGTTATGAACAGACAACTCGGAATGACAAGGCATTCAACTTCACTCAAAAGAGAAAAATTGGAGATGAAAACCACAGGGAGATAGCACCTTCCAAAACTGATGGCTAAGATTTTTGATAAAATGCTTTGGCAAGTCTGTGGGGGAAAATGTCACTTCATATATTCCATCTTTGGAGCACAGTTGGTAATATGTAATAAAAGATAAAACTTGTATTACCTTGACCTGGTAATTCCACAATGAGGCAACTTCTTACATGTACATTTGCAAAGAACAGAAGGAAATGAACTGCAGCACTATATGTAGTATCAAAAAACTGGAAACAACCGAAATACCATTGCAGATTAGTACACTAAGGCACACCCGTCAGAGGAACGCTGCGAAGTCAATGGGGTATGGGAAATGTGGCATTGCCACATAGTGGAATATTAGCCATCACAAGGAACACAGCACGGATACATACTACAGAGCCTTGACAACATTATACTGAGTGAAAGAAGCCAGACACCAAAGGCTACATTCTGTATTTATATGAAATGAACAGGCAAGTCCCGAGAGACAAGAAAGTAGATTAGTGATTGCCAGGGACTGGGGACTGGGGACTGGGACTCGGGAGTGACTGCTAATGGGTCTGGGCTTTCTTTTTAGGGAGATGAAAATGTTCTAAAATTAGTGGCGATGATTGCACAACTCTGAATATACTAGAAATCACTCAATTGTTCATACTAAAGAATGGGTTTTGTGGCATGGGTATTATATATACCAATACATATTCCTAAAGATGAGGCTTATATATACATTTACCTATATAAAGATGGGGTAGATAGTGGAACTTCTAAGATCAGTTAAGTGAAAAGAGTAACGGCAGCTTTGTGTAAAGGATGCTGGCGTGTGTGGGGAATTGCACAAATACCCCCCATAAGTACTCAGGTTACACATTCACTTTCTCTAGAAGAATTCACCAGAAACTGCTAGCTGGCTGCCTTTGGGAAGATGGAATGAGGGACCGAAGGTGTGAGTTTTTACTGTGAATCCTTTTGCATGGTTCAAAGAAAAAATTAATGCCAGAAAGTATACATACTATAGTCACCCTTTGCCCTAAGAATTAAGTACGTGTGTGTGTGTGTGCACATATGAACTGGCAGCTCTTAGATTCCCAGCCCAGAAGCTGGAGGGCGCCTGCAGCCTGGGAGGGCCCCTGAGTGCTGGGGTGAGGTTTCAAGACAGACCTCCACCTCTGGGCAGGCTGAGGCTCCACAGGGCTGGATTGGGAACTGGGCCTCTGAACCAGCTGGACCCTGGGAGGCGGCCCCTCCCTGCCCTCCCGGAAAGGACCCCGAGCCCCCGTCCTCACCAGGCCTGACAG
>NW_011495054.1:11763913-11784787 GCF_000754665.1 Bison bison bison | reverse complement strand
CACCAGGCCTGGCCCGGGGCTTCCAGTCACTCATGACGCACCTGAGGGGAGGCTGTTTGGGGAGGTGGGCTCCCTGGCCAGAGGGAAGTCCTGGCAGAGAGCTGGGGCAGCCCCCATGTCGGCACTGAACCATGAGAAACTGAAGTGGGCTGTGTTCTTCCCTGATCCCAGGGAGGGAAGAAGAGGAAGACAGGGGGAGGGAAGACAGAGACAGAGAAGAGCAGGATGAGAGAGCGCGGATGTTAGAGACAGAAACTGAGCCCAGGCGTCAGCAGGGAGGAGCTCGGCCTGATGAGGACAGCAGGGCTGCCACGCGGCAGACAGAGATGTGGAGAGAGCAGAGAGACTGTGGGAGGACAGGGCGGTGGCAAGGGGCAGGTGGCGGGCAGAGCGCGGGGGCGGCAAGGGCCTGCCCCCTCCTGAGCCAGCCCTGGGCCTTTATCTCTGTGCCTGTAGACGGCACACATTATCATAGCCGCCCATGCAGAGGTATGTTGCCCAGGAAAGGGAGGCCAGGAGGCTGATAAGCTGCATAGCTAGAGACAACAGAATGCCACTCAGCATCTGGCTTTGGAGCCCTGGAGCAGATGGTCAGGACAGTCCAGGCCCAGACTTGACCCTGGGACCCCGCACTGTGCCCAGCTCCCTCCAATGGGGACCCGTTGGCCCATCTGGGCTGCTTCTGTCCTGCCATGGTGGGACGTTCCCAGGAGCAGAGCGGACCTGTCTGGACTCCAGCCTGCTGTCAGGAAGGGGCTGACACTGTAGCCCCAGCTTGGCCAGCAGGACGACGTCTCAATCCTGCCTGTATCTTCCTCACTCTGTGGCCCTGGCCAAGCTGCTACCCCTCTCTGAGCCTCAGTGTGCTTGCCTGGAAAGTGGGGATAGCAGCACTTGTCTCAGGGTAGGCTGCTTAACTGTGCGAGCTAAGTCGCTTCAGTCGTGTACGACTCTTTGCTACCTGCCAGGCTCCTCTGTCCATGGCATTTCCCAAGCAAGAATACTGGAGTGGATTTCCTTCTCCAGGGGATCTTGCCAAACCAGGGATCCAACCCATGTCTCTTATGTCACCTACACTGACAGGTGGGTTCTTTACCACTGAGCCATAAGCTTAAGAGGAGCATTCAAATTCAAAAGTGGAGCTCCTTACGCAGGGCTGCCACATTCTGCTCAGGAAAAAGTACCCACGTGAATCTGAGGCATAGGGTGTGCAGTTTGCAGAATGAGACATCTGGGCATCAGGGTAAACCTGACAGATGGAAGAGCCAGTCTTCCGCAAAGAGAATATTGGGGGAGAATCGGATTTTCTAAAGGTCCCTCGTTATGACATGCTTCTGTTGGCCAATCTCTCCAGCTAAAGCAAGGAAAATCCCTGTTGAAATTCAGAATTTTTCTCTATGTATTTACTCAAGACTAGACCCAATAGTTTAATTACTGTCATCGTGGCTGGCTTTCTTAGCTGGCCCAGGGAACCAACCGGTTCTTCTAGTTTCAGTTGTACTCTGCCTGCAATTAGGACGCTCTGCCACTAGGTGGCGTCTTGGGTTTGCACCTGCAGTGAAGTGAGGTTTTTTTGTTTTTTTTTTTCTGGGGGGTTTTTTGGTCTCTCTGATCCACTCCAAGAAGCTGCCTTTTGAGAACAGACAGGAATACAGAAACAGTCTCTAGACTGATGGAAAAGAGTGCTGTGATCACTTAACAATGCCTGCCCTGGATGAAGGAATAGAAAACAGGGACTTCTGTGCCCGCAGCCCTCTAGACTGTGCCTCTGAGTATGTGTTTCTATTTAATGATACTTTTTTAGACTAAATGGGAATCTGTGAAACACTTGAATGTAAATATTAGGATTACTAATCACTGTTTAAGAAGGGATGTTTGTACAAATAATTTTTGTAATAAAGAACATATAGTTTGGGGAAACATTTGCAGCAAAATATTAAAAAAAAAAAAAAAGCAAACATGATGGTTCAGCCTTTCTTTCTGGACAGTTAAGAATTTCCATTTTTTTTTCCCCACAGTCATTTCTGTTTTCCACTGTGCCTCGAGGCGTGTGGGATCTTAGTTCCCTGACCAGGGATGGACCCTATGCCCCATGCAGCAGAAGCATGGAGTCTTGACCACTGGATCACCAGGGAAATCTCTCACCACAGTCCTTTGAAAAAGAGACACCTCGAATGCCTTTTCTTACCCACTCCTTCCAAAGCGCTCACAGGCAACTCTCATTCCTGGAGTTGAGATGTTCACAGCTTCCCTCAGGTCTGTGGCTATCGGCTCACTCGCTCTCTGTCTCAGTGAGCCTGTTCTTGGAAGAAACCATAAAAGAACAGGAAAGGCCCTTTTGGCTGCACTCTCCTTAAGAATTGCTGGGTTTTATGAAATCATTCTTTTTCATCAGTAATCCCTCAAAGCCTTCTTAGACTCTTTTTAGTGGTAAAACATTATGATAATATAATATCATTAAAGTTTTTTTTTTAAGAAAATAAATTATTTGTAATCCATCCACCTTGATGTAGTGATTCCCCAGATCTTTGTTTGGGGTTTGGGCTTTCCTTCTTTTTAGTGCTTTTTTTTTTTTTTTGCCAAATAAAGAGAACTTCCAGTCCCATTGAAAATCTTTTCCCCACCTCCAGACAGCTGAAAATCCTCCTTCTTTCTTAGCTTAACTCTTGACTGCTTGTCCTTTGAAGTTAAATCTGGTTTATTTCTAATCTGCGCTGAATTGTTCTGTATGGATAGTCACACAGGAGATCAGAGGAAGCTGAATGCAAAGGCCAGGAGTTGTCACAGTTTCCACGTACACGGCCACCCGTTCGGGATCCATATAAGTAAAAAGAGCAAAGGGATGTTTGAAGGGTTGGACACCAGATATCTTTGTTCGTGGGGATTATGGGTGTGCCTGTATTTTCTTGTTTCTAACTAGTTGGCTTGGTGGTCTCTCATGTTTTGCGCTTGTAACTTAAAATATAAATTATTTTTGAAACTAATTGGTTATTCTTGGTTGCACTGGGTCTTCATTGCTGCGCACAGACTTCACTTGGTTGTGGTGAGCAGGGGCTACTCTTCGACGCGGTGCACAGGCTTCTCAGGGCGGGGGCTTCTCTTGTGAAGCACAGGCTCTAGGCACACGGGCTTCAGGAGTTGCAGCACATGGGCTCCACAGTTGCAAATCGAGGGCTCCTGAGCACAGGCTCAGTAGTTGTGGCTCATGGGCTTAGTCGCCCTGAGGCATGTGGAATCTTCCCGGACAAGGGATTGAACCCGTGTCGTCTGCATTGGAGGGAAGATTCTCAACCACTTGGCCCCCCAGGGAAGTCTTCTGCAGATATAATTAAATTAATGACTTTGAGATGAGATCATCCTGGATTACCCAGATGGGCCCTAAATCCAAGGACAAATGTCCTGATAAAGGACACTGGAGGAGAGACAGAAAGAAGGCGCTGTGAAGACAGAGGCAGAGCTTCACGAGGGATGCAGTCACCAGCCGAGGAGCTCCTGGAGCCCCCGGGAGCTGCTTGAGGCAGGGGAGGACCCCCCTCTAGATGCTTCAGAGGGAGCCCTGCTGACATCCTGACTTCCTCCTCCAGAAGTGTAACAGGATACACTTCTGCAGCTTTAAGCCAAGTTTGTGCTCATTTGTTACGTCAGCCCCAGGACACTGGTACAGGAGGGCAAGTGGGGATGGAGAGAAGTCACCAGATCTGGAGATTTTTGCGTGCTAAGTCACTTCAGCCACGTCTGACTCTTTGCGACCCCATGGACTGTAGCCCGCCAGGCTCCTCTGTCCATGGGATTCTGCAGACAAGAATACTGGAATGGGTTGCCATGCTGTCCTCCAGAGGATCTTCCCAACCCAGGGACCAAACCCCTATCTCTTACAGTCTCCTATATTGGCAGGTGGGTTCTTTACCACTAGCACCACCTGGGAAGGAGATATTTAGGAGGTAGAAAAAACCTTCCCCACACACCTCCTCTCCTGCCCGAATTCCCAGGCATTGCCTTTTACTCCAACTGTGATGATTTGAGTCTCATTCCTTCCACTGAGGGCTGCAAAATGGGTGACAGTCATCTTTAGAGGGTGCCTGGCACACGGCGAGCACTCATTATGGGGCGACAACGGTTATAAATTCATAAAATCTTAAAGAGTATGCAAAATGTCCTTTCACTTTGCAAATATACCCAACCCTCAGAACCTTCCCCTCTGGCCTCAGGGAGGCCAAAGGCAGTAACTGTCGTGGGACAGAGCTGTCGTGGGTTAGATGGTGTCCTTCTAAAACATGCTGAAATCCTAACCTTTGGGATGTGATGTTATTTAGAAAGAGAGTCTTTGAAGATGCTCAAGTTGGGCATCCCCAGTGGCTCAGTGGTAAAGAATATGTCTGCAATGCAGGAGACGCGGGTTTGATTCCTGGGTCAGGAAGATCCCCTGGAGGAGGACATAGCAACCCACTCCAGTATTCTTGCCTGGAGAATCCCATGGACAGAGAAGCCTAGTGGGCTGCGGTCCATAGGATCGCAAAGAGTCAAACATGACTGCAGTGAATGAGCATGCAAGTTAAGGTGAGGTCATTGAGGTGGACCCTCATCCAACATGGCTGTGTCCTTATGAAAGGGGAAATCTGGACACATGGACAGATGGAGGGAAAATGGTGTGAAGACAGGGAGAGGGCCACCACTGATACGAGGAGTGCCTGACGCCACCAGAAGGTACAGAGAGCGGTGGTATAGATGCCCCTTCAGGCCCCTGAAGGCACTTGCAGAGCCCTCAACCTCAGACTCCCGCCTCCTGAGCTGCGAGGCCAGAAGTGTGCTGTTCACGCCTCCCGTTTGTGGTACTTGGTTACTGCAGCCCCAGGACTCTATACAGGTAGGGATGGGCGTCATGGTCTGGGGAAACTGGTCATTCCAGGGCCTGGGGGGGGCCTTGGGCCGTTCCAAAACCCTGTCCCCCCAACGGTCACTGTCCAGGCCTGCGGCCGGGCCGGGCTACTTCTCTCCCCGCCGGCCCCCCGGCCCCACCAGCAGAAGTGCACAGGCACTTCCGGGCTGGGCTGCACATGGAAGCCCTGGCAGGGGGTTTCCAATTTGTCCCCTTCCCTGTCAGCAGGGACCCATCATCTGGAGGGCCTGTCGGCCGCCCCTGGCAGGGGAATCGGGACTGCGCTGTGGCAAGTGGTCAGGGAGGGGTGGCTCCCTTTATGGCCAGGGACCCTGGCAGGAGACAGCAGGTCCTGCAGTAGGCCCCTGGGCCAAGCCTGGCCCTGTGCTTACTTGCTGGGTGACCTCAAGCCACTCATATCACCCCGCTCATCTTGGTTTCCTTAGCTATTAAATGAGGGGCAGAAGTAGAAATTACCTCCAAATACGGCTGCCAGGATTCGGTGGGAGAATGGGAATACCAGGATGCTTGATGAAGGAAAATTTTAGATACTTTTTTAACTTAAAAAAAATCAGGGTGGATTTCCCTGGTGGCGCAGCAGATAAGAATTTGCCTGCCAATGGGATCGACACAGGTTCGATCCCTGGTCCGGGAAGATTCCACATGCCTCAGAGCAACTTAGCCTGTAAGCCACAACTACAGAAGCCCTCTTGCTCAAGGGCCCTCAAGTCACAACTGCTGAAGGCCTCGAGCCTAGAGACTGTGCCCCACAACAAGAGACACCCCACACCACAACAAAGAAGAGCCCCTGCTCGCCACAGCTAGAGAAAGTTCACAGGCAGCAACAAAGACCCAGGGAAGCCAAAAATAAATAAATAAATAAAAAACATTAGCAGCGCATCGATATAAAACAGATTATAAAAAATGGTGGTAAAATACATATCATTTAAATTGACTATTTTAACCATTTTTGAAGTTCAGCGGTATTAAGTGCATCCATATTGTGTAACCACCATCTATCTCCAGAACTCTTCTCATCTCGCAAAACTGAAACCCTGTCCCCATTAAACACAATCTCCTCATCCCTCCCTTCCTACATCCCTGGCAACCACCATTCTGCTTTCTGTCTCTATGACTTTGACAGCTGTAGCATATTAAAAAGCAGAGACACTACTTTGCCAACAAAGGTCTGTCTCGTCAAGGCTATGGTTTTTCCAGTGGTCATGTATGGATGTGAGGGTTGGACTATAAAGAAAGTTGAGCACCAAAGAATTAATGCTTCTGAACTGTGTGTTGGAAAAGACTCTTGAGAGTCCCTTGGACTGTAAGGAGATCCAACCAGTCCATCCTAAAGGAGATCAGTTCTGAGTGTTCATTGGAAGGGCTGATGTTGAAGCTGAAACTCCAATACTTTGGCCATCTGATGTGAAGAGCTGACTCATTTGAAAAGACCCTGATGCTGGGAAAGATTGAAGGTGGGAGGAGAAGGGGATAACAGGATGAGATGGTTGGATGGCATCACTGACTCAATGGACATGAGTTTGAGTGAACTCTGGGAGTTGGTGATGGACAGGGAGGCCTGGTGTGCTGTGGTCCACGGGGTCACGAAGAGATGGACATGACTGAGTGACTGAACTGAACTGAACTGAGGGACCTCATATGATGGGTTCACACAGTGTGTGTCTTTTTGTGACTGGGAGATTTCACTCAGGATCATGTCCTCAAGGTTCATCCATGTTGCTGCATGCATCAGCATTTCCTTAATTTTAATATTTATTTATTCATCTGCACCAGGTTTTGGTTGCAGCATGTGAATTCATATTGCTGCATGTGGGATCTAGTTCCCTGATCAGGGATCAAACCGGGGCTCCCATGCACTGGGAGCGCACAGTCTTAGCCACTGGACCACCAGGGAAGTCCCAGTATTTCCTTTAGGTTTTATTTTCCGAGAGAAGAATATTGTGAAGGCTCTGTGTGGTGGTGAGCTCCAGCTGCCCTGGGAGGAGGCGCTGAGCAGCCCCTCTGCCCTAGGTGGGCTCCAGGGGCCCCGAGGAAGGAGGCCTTGGACTACAGCTGCTCTCAGGGGCCTGCCTGCCTCCCAACCTCTCGCCTGCGGAGCTGGAAGAGGGCACTTTTTAGAGGAGCTCCTGACCCACTCCCTTTTGAGTTTCTGAAGTTTCTAGAAGGAGACCCTGGGTTCCAGGAACTTGCACTGGACTGTAGGGATGGAGGGGCAGGCGGCGGGGCCTGGGGTGCAGTGAGGAAGAGGCTGTGTGCACACACGCTATGCATATAAAAAGGAGGATTGGCTAAAATACTCGGAGTGGGGAGACCCAGGTTCACACGCGGTGGCCCAGCCAGTGTCTGACCAGGTCTTGGAAAGCTCCCCACAAAGGGTTACTTCTGAATTCAGTTTCTGCCGTGAGTGCGGCCACACTGGATGCTGAGAAGAGAACCCTGAGGGAACCCCGGGGTGCCCAGACAGAGGACGGCACCCCTGGCCTCTGGGTCACCCTCAGCCTCACATGCAGTTGCGTCTCCATGGCTCCCTGTGGCCTCTGGGCTCCCCAGGGCCCAGTGGAACCTCGCTCCCAGCACACATGTGACCTTGGGTACTGTGCTGAGATGGAATGGCTGTTGAATGGACGGTGGACTCAGAAGGCCTTGGGGTTATCCTTCTGCACAGCGATCTCCACTGTCTGGGGAGCAGGGGCTGCAGTAGAAAACAGGACAAGCATGGGATCTGGAGGTGAGACAGACTTGGGCTGCCACGGGCTTGGGCCAGGGGCCCTCACCTCCCTTCACCAGCCGCCGTTCCCTCGCCTGTCAGCTGCAGATGATAACAGCCGTGGACACCTGACAGGGTGGGTGAGGGCTGGTGGGCCGAGGCACGATGTCCAGCCTGGGCCTGCTGCCCTGTTGCCGCTGGGATAGAGGACAGCTGCTCATGCTGAATGTGCGTCAGGATGCCCCCTGAGTCGGTGCTTTTCCTTTTTGGATGTGTCAGCTTACTTTCCAGCCGCCAGCCTCCTCTAGAAGTTGCACACAGATAAAAGGTCCCCGTTAATGAGGATTCTAGCTAAAGTTTTAAAATTCACAGCAAGCCCGCTCCGCATAATAATGTATTAGAAACACAACAATCCTTTAATCTAGAAGGAATTAATTGCTGGGCCCAGAAATTCAGGGCACGTTGACAGAATCCTTAATTTCTTGAGTGGATGGTTTCAGAAAAGCGACTGATTTTAGACTGCTTCTCTCTCTCTGCCTAAGACTCCCACCACAGTTCCGACAAAGAGTGAGATTGTCTCGATGTCTCGCTGGGTAAGAATCATGTATGTGGGGTCTGAATTGACGTCAGCTCTGAGTTTTCCCTGCTGGGTGGAACGTGGCCGACTCTAATCCCCAGGAGACTCAATGCCGGCTCTGTGGCCCGAGCGTCTTGGGCCCTGAATGGCTTCATTCGTCCCACTTACACACGTTTGCTGAGCGCCCTCTGGGAGCCTGAGCTCACGGTCAGTGCTGGACATGCAGGAGCAGATAAATTTTAAAAGCCTTGGGACTTCCCTGGTGGTCCAGTAGTTAAGAATCTGTCTTCTGGATGCAGGAGGTATGGGTTTGATCCCTGGTCAGGGAACTAAGATCCCATGTGCCTCTCAGTACAGCAATAAATAACAATAATAAATAAATCTTGGCCTAACCTAGGGTTGCAAAGGTTTTCTTTTCTTATAGAAAAGTTAGTTTTACATTTTACTTTTATGATCTGTTTTTTTTTTTAATTTATTTACTTATATTTTGATCGTGCTGGGTCTTCATTGCTATGCGGGCTTTTCCTCTAATTGCTGCGAGCGGGGGCTGCTCTCTAGTTATGGTGAGCGGGCTTCTCATTGCAGTAGCCTCTCTTGCTGCAGAGCACAGGTTCTAGAGCGTGCAGGTTTCAGCAGTTGCAGCACATGGGCTTAAGAGTTGTGACTCTGGGGCTCTAGAGCACAGGCTCAATAGTTGTGGCGCGTGGACTTAGCTGCTCTAAGACGTGTGGGATCTTCCTGGATCGGGGATCGAACCTGTGTCTCCTGCATTAGCAGGAGGATTCTTCACCACTGAGCCACCAGCGAAGCCCCATGATCTGTTTTTGAGTTAATTTTCAAGTACACTTCAAGGTGTGGGCCAAAATTCTTTTTTAAAAAAAATTGCATATGCATTTCTATACTAGTTTCTTGAGGATGCCACAACAAATTACCACATATTCGGTGGCTCAAAACAACAGAAGTTTATCCTCTAACTGCTCTGGAGGTCAGAAGACTGAAAGGAAGGTGTTGGCAGGGCCATGCTCCCTCAGGGGCCTGTATGAGAAAATCCCTTCTTCATATCTTGTAGCTGCTGGTGGCCACCTGGCATTCCTTGGTTACGTCATTCCCGCCTCTGCCTCTGACTTCGTAACACCTTTTCCTCATGTGTCTCTCTTATAAAAATACTTGTTATTGGATTTAGGGTTCACCCAGATAATCCAGGATGATCTTCTCACTTCACAACTCTTAATTATATCTGCAAAGACCACTTTGTTGTTCCAATGCTAAGTCGTGTCCGACTCTTTGCAGCCCATGTACTGAAGCACACCAGGCTCCCCTGTCCTCCAGTGTCTTCCGGAGTTTGCTCAAATTCATGTCCATTGCTCAAATTCATAACCATCTCATCCTCCGATGCCCCCTTCTCTTTTTGCCTTCAATCTTTTCCAGTATCAAGGTCTTTTCCAGTGAGTCAGCTGTTCACATCAGGTAGCCAAAATATTGGAGCTTCAGCATCAGTCCTTCCAATGAATATTCAGGGTTGATTTTCTTTTGGATTGACTGGTTTGATCTCCTTGAAGTCCAAGGGACTCTCAAGAGTCTTCTCTAGTAGTACAATTCAGAAGCATCGATTTGTCGGTTCTCAGCCTGCTTTATGGTCCTACTCTCACATCCATACATGACTGCTGGAAAAACCATAGCCTTGACTGTACTGACCCTTGTGGGCAAAGCGATATCTCTGCTTTTTAATATGTTGCCTAGCTTTGCCATAGCTTTCCTTCATTTACCATAGCCTTGTCATGGCAAAGGGACTTGCACAACTCAATGAAGCTATGAGCCATGCCGTGCCACCCAAGATGGATGGGTCATAGTGAGGAGTTCTGACACAGTGTGGTCCACTGGAGGAGGGAATGGCAAACCACTCCAGTATTCTTGCCTCGAGAACCCCATGAACAGTATGAAAAGGGAAAGACATATGACACCAAAAGATGAACCCCTCCCAGGTTGGAAGGTATCCAGTATGCTACTAGGGAAGAGCGGAGGGCAATTTACTAATAGCTCCAGAAAGAATGAAGTGGCTGGGCCAAAATGGAAATTACACTCAGTCGTGGATATGTCTGGTGGTAAAAGTGTAGTCCAAAGCTGAAAAGAACAGTACTGTATAGGAACCTGGAATATTAGGTTCACAAATCAAGGTAAATTGGACATGATCAAGCAGGAGATAACAAGAGTAAATATCAACATCTTGGGAATCAGTGAACTAAAATGTATGGGAATGGGTGAATTTAACTCAGATGACCATTATGTCTACTACTGTGGGCAAGAATTCCTTAGAAAAAATGGAGTAGCCCTCATAGACAACAAAAGAGTCCAAAATGCAGTACTTGGGTGCAGCCTCAAAGACAACAGAATGATCCCGGCTCATTTCCAAGGCAAACCATTCAACATCACAGTAATCCAAGTCTATGCCCAGATCCCTAATGCTGAAGAAGCTGAAGTTGACTGTTTCTTTAAAGACCTACAAGACCTTCTAGAACTAACACCAAAAAAAGATGTCCTTTTCATCAAGAGGGGATTGGAACGCAAAAGTAGGAAGTCAAGAGATACCTGGAATAAAAGGCAATGAAGCAGGGCAAAGGCTAACAGAATTTTGTCAAGAGAACACACTGGTCATAGCAAATACCCTTTTCCAACAACACAAGAGACGACTCTATGTATGTACATCACCAAATGCTCAGTACTGAAATAAGATTGATCATATTCTTTGCAGACCAAACGGAGAAGCTCTACACACTCAGCAAAGACCACTCCTCTCCTTCTCCTTCTCCTTCTCCTGCTCTTCTTGTTTTTGGCCGTTCTGGCTCTTCATTACAGTATGCAGGTTTAGTTATCCCGAAGCATGCAGGATCTTAGTTCCCTGACCAGGAATCAAACCCACATCCCCTGCATTGGAAGGCAGACTCTTGACCACCCGGCCACCCAGGAAGTCCCTCTTCTTCTTTTTCTTCTTCTCTTTTAATTTCTGAAGGCAGAAGCTTACTCAAATCCTTTAAAATTCACTGAGGTTTGTTTTATAGCCCAGAATATGGTCTATCTTGGTAAATGTTTTGTGTACATCTGAAAAGAATGTGGATTCTGCAATTTGGGGGTAGGAAGCTGTATAAATGTCAATTAAGTTGAAAAGAATGTGGAGAAAGCCTGAGCCAGTCCAGACAGTGAAAGGAAGTTCAGGGGTTGCTGCGGAAACTGCAGGAGTATTTCTCAGTCATGGTGAAGGCTGAGGCTGTACAGAGATGATCTGTCCAGGGCCTGTGGGCGAACACCCAGCTCTGGCAAGGAGAGGCCCAGGAGGGAGGTGCATGTTCAATGTTATCTTCGCCCTGGGTCCTGTGGCCCTCATGGCTGCCTCCCTAGCTATCTCCTTCCCAGGCCCCCTCTGCTGGGCTGGGCTGACATCCAAGTTCCAATTTCTACTTTCCGGAAGGCCTCAGGCCTTGACGTGGCTATGGGCCTACCAGTGAAGCTCCGGCCAGACAGAGACCGCCCATTGGATTCTGTGCCACTTAGCTGGAGTACAGACACGGTATGTACTCCTGGCTCCTCTGCTTCCCAGAAAGATCTCTGTGGCAGGTGTGGAGTCCCATCCCAAGGCCACAGATGCCAGAACCAAGGTCACCTGAGGAACTGACTGAGCCCCTTTGTGAAAGTGTTAGAAAGTGTTAGTCACTCAGTCGTGTCCCACTCCTTGTGAGCCCCATGGACTGTAGCCCACCAGGCTCGGTCTGTGCATGGGATTCTCTGAGCCCCTTTGAAACCGTTGCCAAAAGCCCCCTTGATCATCACCCGCAAGCTTCCTGAGCCTGTATTAGGCAAAAGTGCCCACCTCAGTGCTCACCCTTGGCGCCCTAATCACCTAATGCCACCCTCTCAGCAGGAATTCCCTTTGTCTTGAAGCTATAAAAATGGCTTCTAACCCATGAAAGCATTGGCTTTCCCTTGAGCCGGCCTGCTGTTCTAACAGCAGCCCATCGGATTTCTCTGGTCTGTCACAAAGTCAGCCTACTGAGCTCAGAGAGCCCACACTATCTCTGCTCTTTGTTCTGAATAAACTTCCTCCCTTCTGCAACACTCTGTCTGGAAATCCTTTTACAACCTGCGTTCGGACGGCCTCGACAGCAGGCAGCATCCCCTCTCCTCCTCTGATCATGGGGCCTGTTCCCAGGCCCAGTTCCCTTGTGCTTCTCCCCAGTGCCTGCAGCCCCTTGGCTCAGACAAAACTAAGCTCTCAGGACCTGTGCAGGGCTGAATCGTGCCCACTCCCAAATTCATACGTGTATGTCCTAACCCCTGGTGTCTCAAGAAGTAACAACGTGTGGACCGAAAGAGGAGATTAAGTTAAACCAAGGTCATTCGGGTGGACCCTCATCTGATACGCCTGGAGAAGAGGAAATCTGGGCACGTGGTGAGATGCCAGGAGCGCACGTGCACACGGGGCAACTGCGTGCAGAGTGGCGAGAGGGCGGCCGTCTGCAAGCCGAGGACAGGGGCCTCAGGAGGACCACACCTGCCAGCACCCTGATCTTGGACTTCCAGCCTTCAGATCTGTGAGAAAATGTGTTTCTGTGGTTTATGCCACCTAGTCTGCGTTCTACTTTAAAATATTTATTCTTTTTTAAAGCAAAATGGTAAATATTTATTCAATTTTGTGGGACAAATGTGCTGCCTTCCTGACCTGTGTCCCCCCCACCCCCAACCCAGCCTCCCCAAGCCCATCGTTCTGGAAGGGGCTGCAGCGGCTCTGGGCTCTGTAGGAAGAAGAGATGGAGAGGTTGCTTGTGTTTGAGACACTTCCTTGTATTCCTCTGATAAAAGAAATGTCCAACGTATTGGGGTCCGGGGGAGTCATTCTGGCTTATACATGAGTTAACTTGAATTTTATGCTAACTAGTATGGCCCATTTGTGACTTATTAAACATATATTGCATGTCTGCTTTGATTTAAAATAAAAAGGGATATTTGACTACATGTAAGGAATGACCATGATAAAAACACAGACTAAATGCCTCCCTTCCTGGGATGCCAATGCTTGCTTGTTCTCCCCTGATGCTAAGACTCCCTTCCCAGGTGCCAAGGCCACGCTGACTCACTGTGTCCATGCTGATCTGTTCTTTTTTTAAACTTGGAGGAATGTATCCCTGATGCATTTGATGTTCTTTGTTCTGACAAGACCTAAAACTGTGCTGAAAACCATGCTTCTACAGAGCAGTTTCTCAGAGTTATCTGAGAACCTGTCTTCCTGGCTATTGTCCTCTGTTTGGCTCAAATAAAACTCTTTGCTATTCTTATTATAGATTGTTTGTGGATTATTTTCATCGACTGCTCCCTCCCCAGCCCTGTGGCTTCCAGGGAAACCCCAAGTTATGGAGCTGAGGGGAGAGTGGACACTTCGGCCGACCTCGCCAAGTCCTGGGCCCTGGCTGAAAGATCTGGGCTGCAGGAGCCAGCTGGAGGCCCCTGGAAGGTCACTTGCATTCCTACAATAATCACAGCAAACTTGAACGTGCACACGCCAGGCACCGTGCCTCACAAGCCTCCTCTCAGGACCCTTACAACCCTGGTGGACAGGTGCTAAGACGCCCGCTGTACTGAGGGGCACACCGGTGCATGGCAGGACCTGCATTCACACTCAGCTTGTCTTAACTGCAGGACCAGAGAGATGAGCGGAGGTGGTTCTGACAAACTTGGCCAGAATCTGGCTAGAAGATAACAGAAGATCTAAAGAGAGAAGCTATTTTACTTCCAATGTGCACGAAGGTTTGTGTCTTAGGGTTAGTTTTGTCGGAGGTGTGATTGTCTATGGGGAGGGGATGGGGCAGTGTCATATTGTCACCAGCGGCCTCTAAAGATCTCAGCTGGTTGAATCCAATGCCACTGTCCCGAACTGCTTCGCCGCCCCCACCCCATTGTCACCTCTGTCCTTCCCCTGACCCACCTCCTGTTAGGGCTGGGTTACCTCCAGCACCTTCCATGGTCCCCCCAGCAAGGGGACTGCCAGCTCCTCTGGGCAGCAAAGGGGCATCAAGGCCAGAATCACTCAAAGGCCGTCATAACAAAGACCATTGATACGATTTCAGACTCCACACTGCAAGTAACCTTTGAGAAACTGCCACGTTCGCATTTTAGTTTATATCGAAGAAAAATAGCCATTGTTATCTGAAAATGCTTTGAAAATGCTCCTCCTTTTTTTCCACCTTCCTATCTGTTGAGGCTGAATTTTCTTCATATTTTCAACCCAAACACTACATCACAACAGACAGAATGCAGGCGCAGACATGGGAATCCAGCCATCATTCTGTGGAGCCAGACATAAAAAGATTTGCAAAAGTATTTTTTTTAAGCCATCTTCACACTAATATTTTTTAAAAATATAGTTACTTTAAAATAAAAATATTCTTGGTATAACAAGAAATATACTCATTGTTATTTTTAAGCAAATTAATAGATTTTTTTAAAGTTCTCAATTTAAATTTCGAATAGGATGTATTCATTGCCTATGGCTGTTATAACAGACTGCCACAAACTTAGTGGCTTCAAACAACACAGATTCATTCCCTTATCATTCTAAAGGCCGGAAGTTAGAAATGGGTCTCACTGGGTCAAAATCAAGGTGTCAACACGGCAGTCTGGGGCATTTAAACAGTGCCTGGAGCTTGGTAGGTGCTGTAAAGTGTTGGCAATCACCACTATCATCTTCTTTAAGTTAATAAAATTTGCTTTCAACTTTCTATTATTCATTTAGGCTGCACTGGGTCTTCACTGCGGTGTGCGGGCTACTCTCTAGCTGAGGCTCTTGAGCACCGGCGCAGTAGTTGTGGCGCATGGGCCTAGGTGCTCCACGGCATGTGGGGTTTTCCCAGACTAGGGATGGAACTCAAGTACCCTGCACTGGCATGCGAGTTCTTAACCACTGGACCACCAGGGAAGTCCCTTCTCCTTCTCCCGCTCCTCCTCCTCCTCCTTTTTTGGATAGATAAGAAAAGGATTTATTTAGAGAGAAATAGACTCCACAGACTGGGCCATCACGAGGACGAGTGCCTCTCCTTCTTCTTAATGAGGTTGGAGAGGTCAGTTGAGGCCAGCTCATACAAGCCCTGTTATCCTGGAAGCACTGGGGTTCTCGGGGCTGGCGTCTGGCTGTGGACACGTTTAGGCAGGAAGAAGCTGGTCAGCTTTGGGTTCAGGAGGCTCCCCTGTGGGAGGGTGGAGAATGGACAGGAGTAGGGAGACCTCCAAGGAGACTACTGCTGTCTCCCAGGAAGGGGTGGTCATGGCTTGACCTCAGCAGCGGCAGAGAGACAAAGGGCAGCGGATGGGACTGAGAGAAAAGGTCAGGACAAGGCCCACATTTCTGGCCAGCAAGAGTACAAGAGCTGGACAGGCGAGAGCTGTGTTGTCAAGTGCAGGAGCAGCTGCCTGCAGAGGCAGGGGCTTCCGGCCGCAGGAAGGTGCATGCAGGGGTGGAGGGCCACCTGCTGAGGATGCTGGAGGAGTACGTGCCTCCACTGGAAGGGGGCCCGACAGGCAGACACTCTGGATTGTGCCCTAAATCACTTGGTCCTGGCCTTTAGGAAGGTGTCTGTAACCAGAGGTAAATTAGGCAGGTCTGGTCCAAAGATGGGGTGGCCAGCCTCCCACAAAGTTTCAGCATGCTGTCCGAGGGTCCCTGGGCTCTCTCACGTGTGCGTGTGGGCCCGCCCCGAGGGCGCACGCTTCACCTGTCATTACTCACTACGCTTGTTTTCTGCTGGGGGCCCAGGCCACCCACTGATACTCAAAGTCGGTGGTTGAAGTCATGGTGGGACTGCGGTCCTTGGGGCCGGTGTCTGGCTGGGAGATCCAGGGATGCCCAAATCCTCCTTCCCGTGAGGTTCTGCAGTGAAATACGTACACCAGGATGTTGACCAACAGGAAAATGACATGCAACTTGATTCTGGGACATTCTCAGAGAAGCCTGCCCGGGGCCTGAAGACCACTGATGTCACTGAGTGACAAGGCCACCTCTGCCATTAAACAACTGTTACCACTGACCCTGAGCAAGCCACACATTTATGTGCTTATATTGTGACTTGAGCTGGATTCCTTTGGGGTGTTCCTCCTTTCACCCTCCCCGGCTGTTGTTGTTGTTTAGTCGCTTCAGTCGTGTCTGACTCTTTTGTGACCCCATGGACTGTAGCCTGCCAGGCTCCTCTGTTCATGGGATTTTCCAGGCAATAATATTGGAATGGGTTGACATTTCCTTCCCCAGGGAATCTTCCTGACCCAGGGATGGAACCCAAGATTCCTGCATTGGCAGGTGGGTTCTTTACCGCTGAGCCACAGTGGAAAGCTGCTCCCTCGCTGACATCTTGACTATAACGTCATGGGAGACCCTAAACCAAAGCCACTCAACTCAGCTGCTCCTGAATCCTGACCCAGGGAAACTGCTGATAACACATGTTCATTGTTACAAACTTCTCAATTACGGGATATGTCATGCAGCCAAGCGTAACTCACACAGGTGTGTAGCGCAGTGCCTGGTACTGTGTGTACTCAGCAAGTTATTAGTCATTCCTCCTCTTTGGAATCAAGCTCTGTGTCGAGGTCAAGCTCACTGCACTAGGTTCCTCTTCCCTTAAGGCTGTGGCCTGTTGCAGGTAACGCAGTAGAGGGCTGGTCCCATCAACCTGCCAGCTGTGTCTGAAACTCTCTTTGACTTGAAGAGGACCCCCATCCCCACCACCCACAGCCACTTCCCTTTTGGCTTAGTTAACCTGCTTCGTGCTTTTGCAATGTCACCAACAACAGGACTGGTTTTAAAAAACCGTACGGGTAGGCCTCCTTGAATGTCTCTTGTTATATGAAGGTAGAGACTCCTAAGATTAGGATGAACCTTGCTCCAATCCAATGCCCTCATTTCCCCATTTGGGCACCTGGACTTCATCCATCGTCTGTCATCTTCAACATCATGTTTCAGGATTTTTCTGGCAGTTCAGTGGTTAAGACTCGGTGTTTCTAATGTGTGTGTGGGAGTGAGGGCAGGTTCCATTCCTGGGTGGGGAACTAAGATCCCACGTGCCGCATAGCCAAAATAAATAAATAAAATAAAATATGAGGATCTTATTTAAACAAAAAATTACATCTCTTACTGAGTTCATCATTCTCAATTAAAAAAAAAATCTCTCACCAGCTAACATCTTTTTCCTCCCAATGGATAGAATCTGAAACCAGTCCCTCCTAAATGTTTATACCTCAGAACGTTAAGGAACAAGACACACCTGAGCTGACCGCACCCCAGCCCCCCACAGCTGCCTCCAGTTCCATTTCTTGTTGCCTTGCTGTACGATCAGGCTGGAAAGTAGCCTTTGTCAGCAGCACCTCTGCCCTGGAGGCAGGGTCATCACATCCATACCGCTGGACATAGGGCTGCTACACAATTTTGTGGGGCCCAATGCACAATGAAAAAGTGGGGCTCCTTTGAAAATTATTAGGAATTTCAAGATGGTGACAGCAGAGCAGAGCTCGGGGCCCTTCTGAACGTGCGGCCCTGCGTCCCCACAGTTGAGCCTTCACGGGAAGTGGGCCCTGCTGGCACGAGTCGCTGTTGTCTCAGAACTCCCTCCCTGGCACCCTGTGCTTGCTTCTCTCCTCTCCTCTCTTCCAGCTCCCCCTCGCATCCTCTTCTTTTCTGGAAAGCCGGCCAGGACTCTTGGCTGGTAGGGCCTTCTCTGAACATCTTCAGGGCTCTTGGGTTTCCCTTAACATTCATCCGGAAGATTCTGCCTCTCCCTCTGGCACCATCCTGTCCCTCTCCTGCTGTGGCTGGACTGATGTCAGGGACTTGAGCCACAAGGGCCTGACTGCAAATCAGGATCCTCTCTCCTTCCTACTTTTCCGCTGGTGTTTCTCACGCTGGGCCGGCCCACTTCTCCAGCCTCACCCTTTGTTGCTCCTACTACATGCTGAGCAGCACTCACCCTGGACCTCCCTCAGATCTTGAGGTATTTCAGGCCCTGATACGACTGTGGGATTTTTGAATAGTTGTGGCAGAAACAGTGCCTTCAACGGACCTATTTCATGTCCCACGCTGCCTCTCCTGCAGGACTACATTTCCCAGAAGACCTTGCAGCCAGCTGAGGCCATGTGACTAGTGCTGGCCAATAGGATGTGGGAGGAAATGAAGTACAGAGAAGGACTTCTTTCCTGGGTCCCACCCATAAAAAATCTGGAGACCCTCTACACACACTGGCTCCCAACACTGTTTGTTGACACCAAGGGTGCCTTGAATGCACATGATGCTGGAGCTAAAGATGGCAGCAGTCCATGGCCAACTCTGCATCAGAAGGAAACACCCTTAGACTGGGTGATGCCCTCCACCTAAGACCAAAGACCCAAGCAATTTGGAAGATCAGCTTTTGCCCTCTTTTCCACGTCCAGTGCTTGCCACCAGCTTCAGTCTTTTCAAGAAGCTCCATGGAGTCATGTGAAGGGCATGGACTGTGGAGGCGAAGTCCTGGTGGCAACATGGGGGCATGAATTCTGCCTTCTGGGCTCCAGTTTCCCCAGTAGAGAGATGGAGGAGGCTGATCCTTTGAGATTCCCCCAGCCTCTCCTGAGAGGCTTCAGGATGTGGGGGCTGACAGCTGGCCCTCTCACTCCCTCTGGGTACCTACCCCACAGGTGGGTTTTGAGTTTGGTATTGTTTCTAGGGATCTGAAAGGCGATACTGCCCTTTGTGTTAGTGAAGCACAACCACACAGGGATGGCCAGAGGTGACTTTGAAGTTGCAAAGCCCTGGGTTTCAGTCCCAGCTCTGCCCTCCAGTCACCAGGTTGATGACCTTGGGCAAGAGCTGCCTTCTGTCTGAAGAAGAGGACCTAACTAGTTGGGATTAAACGAGACTGGGGGAAAAAAAAAGAAAAAAGAAGACTTGATTTCTCTGAGACTTAGGTTCCTCATCTGTGAAATGTGAATATAACTATACTCACCCTAGTGGGTGGCTGGGACGCTCAAATGAAATAATACAAAGTGTGTTGAGTTTAGCAGGGAGCCTGGTCCTCGGATGTTTAATCAATGTCCACTGTTGACAGGACAAAGTACCTGATCTTCAGCAACCGTTAGCCTTGCTCTGCCTGCCTCTGTGTACACACCCAACATCAGGGGTCTCGCCCCCAGGTGGTTTGAGTGCTGTAGCTGCTCACAGCCCTTCACCTGGAATGGGTGCTGCTGTGTTGGGGGCTTTCTCTAGGGGTGAGTCCCTAGTGCCTAATTCAGAGTTTTAAAGGCATAGCCAGTGTCCTTTCCAGAGAGCGTTCCAAGGCCTCAAAAGCCCATCAAAAGCAAATTTATAGCAGAAACCCACATCAGCCACCCCCCCCCAACCTGCTACAGACCCGTTGGCGGAAGATCAGACACCCCAACTGCTGAGGGTTAATTACAAACTTGGCGCCCATCTGCTTGGGAGAACTTGCAAGAGTCTTTTTTCTCTTTCCAAAGGCATAAACATTTGTACTGCAAGTAGCCCAGGGGGCCTGGAGATGTTTATTTTGTAGTTAACAAAGAGAAGGAACTTTTGGCTTACAAGCCGAGTGTTCTGCTGGCCCCGGGGAGAAAGAGGCTTTGGGGAGGCCCCCTACAGGAGCAGGTGCCTCTGGGGGTGGCTCAGGTCAGGGTGGGCAAGGCTAGCAGCTGTCAGCCCAGCCTGGGGACCCCAGGTGACCTCCCCAGGTCGGAGATGTGCTGCTTCTCAGGGCTGTCTGTCCCAGTATTTTCACTCTTCGACAGAAGAAAGAAGCGCTTTCTTCTGAGTGGTGTGCCAGCGAGAGGCAAATGTTGCTCTTTGTGTTTTTTTTACACTTTCCATTAAAAAAACAAACAATGTGGTTTTCCCCCCAAAATTGCACATGTAATTCAAGAATATAAAAGATTCAAGCTACATATAAATGCATCAAATGAAATGTGTTGAATGCTGACACAGCATTTCATAGTATGGAAGTAGAATAACTCATCTGCTCACTTACCTGCTGATGCAATGTGTTCTTTTTATAAGAAGACAAAGAGGATGTTCTTAAGTAAAGATCTTTCTGCTGTTGGGTCCCGTGGGGTCAGGGCTCAGAGGACTGGCCTTCTGGGTAGACAGTTTGAGAATCCAAGAACTCCTAGGTGTCAGTGGTGAGAGAGAGTGTCCTGGATTAGTCTTCAGGGTTAGGGCCCAGAGCTCTGTTGGAGGCTGCGGTTCAGCTGCAGCTCTCTAATCATACCACTTGGGGGCACTGCGAGCAAGTCTGAACCGGGGCGGCTCTAGTCAGGAGAGCCAGGGCGGAGGAGGCAGGGTCCGGACAGTGGGGAACGGCGAGCTGGGCCTCGGGGCTGGCCTGTCCGCTTGCCCACCTGGGGCCATGAGGGAAATAAAAGGACATCCAAGTTCTGCATTTGTTCCTGACCTGAACATGGTGGTTTAGGTACTAAGTTGGGTCCAACTCTTGTTGGTAGCCTGCCAGGCTCCTCTGTCCATGGGATTTTCCAGGCAAGAATACTGGAGTGGGTTACCATTTCCTTCTCCAGGGGATTTTCTCGACCCAGGGATCGAACCCGGGTCTCCTGTGTTGCATGTGCATTCTTTACCGACTGAGCCACCAGGGAAGCTTCCTGACCTGAAGCAACAGATTAAAAAAAAAA
>NW_011495054.1:11755098-11763813 GCF_000754665.1 Bison bison bison | reverse complement strand
AAAAAAAAAAAATCCACTGCAGGCAGGAGGCCAGCAGAGAAGGGTATTTTCACCCAATAGATAATGTTGCTGAAAAGGTGATGGTCAGCAGATAGTTTTACAAAATAGGGACACATGTTGAACATTTTGGGGGGAAATTAGCTACTTAAAATGAACTGAGTCAGGAGTTATTTTTTAAGGAGCGAGCTACCCTTTCTCGGTGCACTGTGTGCTTGGAATTTGATAAACAAGGTTTCAGTCCCACAGGCAGGGCGCACCTGAGGTCCCCCTGCTCTCGGTGGTCCCCGGGAGGTCAGGCTGCAGAACCGTGGGAGTCAGCTCCTGTTTGCAGAGTCAGGACTGTGAACCAGGCCTTCGACGTGCTGACTGTCTCCAGACCTGTGTGGTTATAGAGTGTCACCACCTTAGTTTACTGCCAGAGCTGAATACTTTACCTTTATTATGGTATTTAACCTTCACAACAACTCTCTGAGAAACTACTGTTAGACCTGTTTTACAGATGAGTCAACTGAGGTTAGAAAGGTAATTTGCCTGAGGTCTGTGAGCCGGTTCCATAGTGGACCCCGCATGGAACCTGGCCCCCATAAGTCCAGAGCTCATGGTCTCCATGCTCCTCTGATGAGGAGTCACGGCTTCCCCTATGAAGCCCTGTGGTTTGGCTAAGGTTACCTACATAGGTGTGGCAGCAAGCCTGTCTCCTCCCTGTACTCCTCAGGGGCTGCCTTCCTCAGGTTCAGCTTCTGGTCCCTGTCACCCCAAACAAGACAGAGGTATGGCCCCGAGTGTGTTTCTGGGGTGGAGGGCTCCCAAGCCTTGGGCCCAAGTTGCAAATGACTCAGTGGGGATGGAGAAGTGGCAAAGGGCCAAGGGCCACCTGTGAAGTAAGTTTCCTGCCCTGAGAGCCAGCTGGGGAGGCATGGAGTTGGAGAAAGGGAAACAGATTCTTTGCTGAGACTCTTTGCTAAGAGATTTGATGGCAGAGCTCAGTCAAGCAAGGCCACGTGCAAAAGGGCAGCCCTGGCTGCCTCGTGGGACTGAGAAGGCCAGTTTCTAAGAGACTGGGGCTCCCCACGTGGGAAAGAGAAGTGATTTTAGCCCAGTGGTTGGCCAGGAGTCTGAGTCATGGTTCTAACTCATGGGTATTAGCAAGAGGAGAACAAGGCATTGCTGAGAGTGGCAAATTGGTTATAATTAAGAGACCCTGGGAGGGCAAAACAATGCGAGGGCCACCAGCTGTTCTGGATCTGGGCATTCTTTCTCTGGAGGAAACCAGTCGCTCCCCACCCACCCTGCGGGGCAGTCCATTCGAGCAAAGCACCTCCCCTATCACCACCTCACGCCCCCAGGGACCTCTTTCTGCTCCCCACCAGCACCTTTTCCTTCCTGGACAATTTAAACTCACCCAGCTGGCTTGTCTTTCAGGAAAGCAAACAGGCTTGGGGATGGGTTCAAGTCCCGAAGCCTGTGCTTCCTGAGTGAGTTACGTAAACTCTCTGAGCCTCAGTGTCCTCATCTAACAGATGGGGATGATAAGAAGCCCTAACCCATCCAGCCATTTGACGCGTTCAACAGGATGGATGAGAAGTGGCTGGCCTGGCACCCAGGGCTGGCCTGTGGGGTTGCTGCCTGCTCTCCTACGGCCCATAAGCTAAGAGCACGTGTTAATTGTCGGGGGAGAATCAAAAGACGTGTGACAGTTATATAAAATCCAGGTTTCAGAGTCCATAAATGAAGTTTTATTGGCACATAACCTGCCATTTGTTTATACAGTGAGTCCCCTACTTATACGAATGAGTTTCGTTCTGAGACTGCGTTCGTAAGTCCAACAAAGTTAGCCTAGGTACCCGGCTAAGACAACTGGTTATAAAGTACTGTATGGTAATAAGTTTATAATACTTCCCACATAAATAATACATACATAAAAAACAGACTCACAAAATAAAACATTAAAAAATAATTTTATTTGCTTATTTGTGTTTGGCTGGGTCTTCACTGCTGTGCAGGCTTTCGTCTAGTTGCAGAGTGGGGGCTTCTCATTGCGGTGGCTTCTCTTGTTGCAGTGCATGGGGCCTGGAGTGAGGGCTTCAGTAGCTGCGGCTGCCCAGTTCTAGAGCACAGGCTCAGCAGTTGTGGCTCATGGCCTTAGCTGCCCTGCGGCATGTGGCATCTTCACGACCCAGGGATGGAACCCGTGTCTCCTGCATTGGCAGGTGAATTCTTTACCACTGAGCCACCAGGGAAGCCCAAAAAACATTTTTTTATCTTACAGGACAGTACCTTGAAAAGTGTAGGAGTACCACAGTTGGCATACAGGGGCTGGCATGTACGTTTGCATCTTTGAAAGCTTGCAACTTGAAGGTTCATGTGTAGGGGACTTTCTGTTTATTGTCTGTGGCTGTGAGGGGTGGGCCTTGGTGCCCGCCTCCCACTGCCAATTCCCCACCCCCTCACGGAGTCACCCAAGGCTTGAGGACTTGCAGTGTTGGGGTCCTTGGGGTTCCCTGGGGATGGGCCATGGTCCCAGCCCGTGGGGGATGCTGCCCCCAACCACTGCAGGCAGAGGTGAGATGTGACAGAGATCAGAGACTGTAGGAGCCAGGAAAGGTAAAATGGTTACTATTTAGCAATGCGGGAGACCTGGTTTGATCTATGGGTTGAGATGATCCCCTGGAGAAGGGAATGCCTACCCACTCCAGTATTCTTGCCTAGAGAACTCCACAGACAGAGGAGCCTGGCCGGCCCCAGTCATGGGGTTGCAAAGAATCAGACATGACTGAGCGACTTTGATTTAGCCCTTTGCAGAAAAACTTGGTCAACTCCTGGCATGAGCACCCGACACTGGATGAGTGATCAGTAAAATGTGTCCATGGTTACCATTATTATTATTCTCTTGGTCTAGTTTTAACTTTCAGGTACCCCTTGCTTTTGGCTTCACGGAGAGACTATGAACCTGAAGTCCTTGGAAGGGTTTTGGGGGTGTCTCTGAATCTCCAGAGAATTTCTGTTTTTTTGTAGGTGAGGTCTTTTGGGGAGGGGCTTCATGACATTCATCTGATTCCTGAAAGAGTCTGTGTTCTCAAACAGGTAAAGAAGCATAGGTTTGATGCCTTCCTTATTGCAGGCACTGATCTGTACTTTTTCTCTGGGCTGTTTGGAGGCAACATGTCTGATATTTGGGGGAGATTTTGGAAGGCCGTGGGGCCTCCCTCAGATACCCACGCCCCTGCCCAGGTGGGAGGGGCTTGCAGAGCACCAGGAACCGAGAGCCTTGGCTTTGCAGCCAGCAGACAGGGGTTCAATCCTGGCCTTGCCCTCCACTGGCCTGTCCGTTTCTCCGAGCCTCGGAGAAAACCCAACTCCCAGGCTGGGTTGGCCCTGGGAGGACTTGGAGGGCTGACCACAGTGTCTGGCACACAAGGTACCACAAAAAGGGTACCTGCTCTTATTATTATCACCATCAGCATCCCTGGACATTTAGAAGCTTCCCTCAGCTCCCCTGGAGCCCATGCAAAGCTGCCCCATGTCTGGCTAACAGGAGGTTTGAATTTCCACTGTTCTTGATTTGACTTTATCTTTGGTACCAGCAACTAAAGTGAGTTCATGAGACGTATTCATACAGTCAGTCTGCCAAACAGCAGGCCCCCAATTCTGCTTTTTTAGAAGTTCAGTGGCTTCATTTGAACAGGGACAATAATAGACATTTCCTGAGAGTGAAATAAGAGATTGGAAGGTTCTCTGTTGCAAGAAGCTTGGCTGTTTCAGATTCTCCTGTTTTTGTTTTATTTCCCACCTGAGGAGTTACTCTGGACCTCGAGCTTGGATCTGTTTTCCCTCTAAAATGCTTCTCTCTGCAGCCCGGTTCCCTGGCCCAGTCATCCACAGCAGGCAAGTTCATTCCAGGGCCCAGTGACCACCTCTGAGAGGGCTGAGGGAATCTTCGGTGACAGGCCTGTCCTGGTCCACAGCCAGGCCAGCCCGGTGCTGTCTGCGCCCAGTTGCCGGGCGTGGTCCCATTCAGCAGGGGCCCAGTGGCTCCAGACAACAGCTGGAGACCAGGAAGGGAGACTTCCAGCTACAAGCAAATGTTGCTGCTTCTTGAGGTTGAAATGTTCTATCCCCAAAGTGCCCCTTTCAGCCAAGCAAAAACAATCCCCCACGGGGACCCGACCCTGCCACAGAGGAACAAAGGCGCCCCAGTTCTCTGTGTTCCAGAGACCGTCTGCAGTTTCAGGCACACACAGCCCAGTGGGGAGAGGGGATGGTCATGTGATCTTCAAGCTTGAAGACAAGGTTGTCCTTGTCCAGGCCTTTCATCTCTGGAGGGAGGCCCTTGGTTGCCTGACAGAGGATGAGGCTGACGCTGCCCTGGTGCCAGCTCCCGGGCGGGCGGGTTTTAGTGTCCCATTTTGCAGGTTCAGAACAAGGAGACGAGGTCAAGGTCAGTGGTCCCCTGAGTCCGCTCAGATGGGCCGGGAGGAGGGCTCGTCCTGGCCCTGCTTCAGGCAGGACAGGTGCCTGCGTTCTGACTGCATGTATTTTTCTGTTGCAGGCGGATCCGTCTCTAAGAAGTTCACCAGTAAGGCTGCCCCATTTGTTCTCCAATAGCCATTAAAAATATTAGTATTTTCCTTCAGGGGCAGGCAAGAGCTTCTGGGAAAGAGGAGAACTCAGAGAAAACGAACGCTCAAGTTGACACCGGCCTCTGAGGCGCCAGCTGAGGGTGGGGCGGGGGAGGGGCGGGGGGGAAACAGCCATGTCAGGGCACCACCTTCCGGAGAAGCGTCTGGAATGACTGCTGTGCCCTGCCCTCTCTGTCCCTCGATGAATCTCTGGAGCAATATGGCCTTCTAAGTTGAGGAACTAGTACTCTGTGGACAGCGGAGGAAGCGGCCAGTGGAACTTAAGGCCGCTGTCCATGAGTGGACAATTCATTTCAGAGGAGAAGGTGACTACTGACCAAACTTCTCAAACGAGGTAAAAGGGTGTTCAGATTTCAGTGAGCGCCGGCATCAGTCAGGGTCTTCCCCGGGATTCTGGTGGGTCTGGGGTGGGGCCCAGGAACCTACATTTCGAACAAGCACACGAGGGGTTCTCAGGCCAGTGGTCCAGGCGGCAGTCCGAGAAGCACGTCTGTGTCTAAGGTGGCAGTGCTGGAGGCCTTGCCCGGCCAATCGCTTCCTGAGAATTTGGACCTGGGGGCTTACAGAGCCAGCAGCAGCCTGATCCAGGCGGGGCGGAAGCCTGGCTCCTGGGGCTGCCCCCTCTCCCAGCCCTGCCCTGGCTCCCCTCCACCTGCCTGAGTGTGTCCGTGACTGGGCAGCTGCTCCTGCCCAGACACACCCCAGGGATGTCAGCTGTGCCTCCGCTTCCACAGGCCGCAGCCCCCAGGCCTGACCCTCCCTGGGCCTCAGGCCGCCTGTCCAGGGTCTGACAGTGCGGTCTCCACATCCCATGGGGACCTCCCTCGACTCAGCCCGACAGAGCTCAGCACGTTTCCTCTCTTTTCGTGTCCTTTACCGCAGAGACTGGCCTTTCTTTCCTCAGCAGCCAAGTCAGGACACTTGGGCAGCACCTTGTTCTTCACCTACCAGCTGCATTCCAGAAAACAAGGAACAGCTACCGCTTATTGAAAACATACCACAGGTAACAACTCATCACAGCCAGGTGACCTGAGCCCTGTAACTGCCCTCACCTAACAGGTGAGAAAACAGGTACCTGAGGGGCTGCTCACCCAAGGTCACGTGGCAGGTGCGGCGATAGGGGTGAGCCGGGCCCTGTGGAGACAGCCAGCTCTCACTCAGGCCCTCCCCTCCCACCACAGCGCCGCTCTGGGGGCCCGGGTAGGCCCTCAGCATCTCTGACTGGCCTCCTCACCCTTGGTTTAACCTCACTCTGACCTATTTCCCGAGTGCAAGTGGGAAATGCTTCTCAACTGGGAACCTGACGCTGCTCCTCCACGGAAATCCTTTACAGGCTCCCTGTTCTACACCCCCAGCCTTGCAGCTGGGTCCCACAGGCTGATGCTCGGCTTCCTCAGGACCCACTGAAAGGGGCTTTGGGGGCACAGCCCTCACAGGAGAGGGCAACTCACACCCACGCTTCTTCCCTGTTGTTAAAAAGGAAGGGGTGGGTGGGGGGAAGGGTAGAAGAAGTGCCGGCTGCTCGGAAAGGCAGAGGGAACCATGTGGATGAGAGCCATGCAGCTTGCCAACCTCCTCGACCTCCTGAGCCAGGTGTGCTGTGCATCTTACGGGAGCAGACACTGGACTGACCGGCCTGAGGCCACCTCAGACCCGGGGTCCTGTGCCCTCGCCTGTGGCCGCCCTGTGGGTGTGGGATCCCAACTCTTCAGACCTCACCACTCGGAGATCGGCTGGGGGTCAGAGGCACAGACGAGAGCTGAGCGACTGGGAGGCAGTGACCTGGGGTAAGCCTGCGGTCCCCTAGCACAGCAACGTCCTGGCCCACGGTCTTGGGAGCCTCCTATAAACACAACAACCCTGGGCCCATCGCAGTTTCTACAACAATGAGAATATTTATTTTCTCCAGACGGTAAAAATAACATTTTTCTTTCTTTTGTAAAAGTTAAGTACCATTACATTCCATTTTCTTAAATAACAAAATCCTAAAAATATATATTAAATTGTATACAGTGCGTCACACTTCATCTTATATTTTAAAATACATGATGTTTCTATTTTATTCTCAAAGTTGCATATTAAGAGCGTATTTACAGGTAAAGCCTTGTCATCCAGAGTCAGGAGCCCCTTGGGAAGGTGAGTCTGGGTGTGGGCGGTCCTGACGCCGTGAGGACCCCGCGGCAGCAGCCCCCACCCCCACCATGTGCTCCTGGCGACACGTCCTTTCTGAAGCAGCAGACTGACCTGGACTTTCCCCCACACCCCACTGCTGCCTCATTGAGTGTGTTCAACTCGGCAAGACGGGAACCTAGGAGATGGGCCCCCCGGGGTCTGCAGGCCGAGGGTGAGGCCCCATCCCCCTGAGCTGGCCAGCCTGAGCGGAGGCAGCTGCAGCTGGAAGAGAAACACCCCACACCAGGGCGGCTAAGCTGAGAGCCCCAGCCAGGAGGTAGAACAGTGAGGAAGGTAAACGAGACACCAGAGGAAACAATCAGAAGGTTAAACATTCCCAAGGTGGCAGCAAAAGCAGACATCAAACAGCAAGAGAGACTGGGAACCAAGAGGGCTGCGGGCTGTGGGCCGGCCCGGCTCCACGGGAGGCCGGGGTGTGGTCAGACCAGGGGCCGACCTCAGAGGCCGTCCGCCTGCAAGTGCTCGGGAAGATGAAGTGCCAGGACTCACAGAGGCGTGGTGACACTGGGGTCAGGACGACCTGGCTGGATACGGAGCAGGCAGGTCCGACCACTCCTGCCAGGGGCTGACAATGGGCAGGGAGGCGGGTGGGGAGGGGGGCCCGCCCCCTCCCCCCTGGGTTTGGCAGAAGGGCCAGGACAGCTGCGCCTGCAAGTGCTCTGATCTCTGTGGGTTTCTGGCCGACTGGAGTCTTGAGCCAGAGCCCACATTTCAGAAGTTACAGCAACCTGGTTACCTCGCTCACGCCCAGAAAGTGGGGGGGGCCTCAACCCTGTTCTGATGTGCGGGCACCTGGGTTCATTCCTCTTCCTTCTCTGTTGTGTGTGCCATTGGCCACTTGGGGAAGAACACGAGCCCTGTTCGCCTTCTCCACGGGCCAAGAGGCCAGGCTCCCCAGCTGGCCAGAGTGGGGTGTGGGCTGAGGAGGGGCCTGGGTCCCAGCAGCACCCCATCACCCCAGAGCAGGGATGCTTTGATCCACCACAGTCCCCGGAGCCTCTATACTTCCTCTTACCTAAGCCCGTGTTGTGTGCTTTTCTCAGGGTCACCCTTTCCAGTCCCCTCCAACCCCTACTTTCTCGCCTCTGAAGTGGTTTCTTAGCAGATCAAGTGCTGCCCCCTTGGGTGTTCCTAGGTGTAAACACCTCCCCTCTTCTGGGGCAATTTGTGTCTCAAGTGTTTACTTAGGTGCAGGGGGCCCCTCTGGGCAGGTGACTGACAGGTTCCAGCCAAGGCCATGGCCAGGTCAGGCTTACAGACTTCGGCCTGGGACAATTTATGGCCCTCTCCCCCTGTGCCATTCTGAGGCCGGTGTGGGTTTCCAGGGCTGCTCCTGGGATGGTAAGTGGATCCTGGGTCACTGGGCTGCACCTGGGGTGGCAGGAAGGATAGCACTGGGCTTCCAGCACCTTGGGGATCTCTGAGAAAGGGCTCCTCCGGCTGCTCAGACACACGGTGACCTGAAGTCACCAAGTGTGACGACAGCAGGTGGGCCCACAGGACGCACCAGGGCCAGTGATCAGAGGGAGCCCGCAGCTTCGAGCAACTGCTCCTGGTCAGGCAGAGCCCTCCCGGCCGTGATCCCACATTCCCTCTGTGTTACTCAGGGACCTAGTGACCGCACACACCTGACACTTGTGTTTGAGAGGAGATTCCACAAAGGCCGGGAATAGCTTGGAGGGGAGACTGCACATGCCATACATCCCAGTGGTCCTTGCACGTGGCAGGCCTGTCTCCAGATCCCGGGGGCCGGCAGACAGCTGCTCCGGGGGAACTGCCTTTCCAGATCAAAGCCTCCCCCAGGGCCTGGGGCAGTGCCCCCGCCCTCCTGCGGGCTTGCTCCGTCTCCCACTCTGACTCTCCCCTCCTGCCAGCTCCCAGT
>NW_011495054.1:11724395-11754998 GCF_000754665.1 Bison bison bison | reverse complement strand
CCCTGCGGCCCCACGTGGCCCTGTGTCTTTCTGGGAGCCGGGTGCACACAGCTGCCAGTGTGGCAGACCCCCAGGGAAGGCCAAACAAGGAGTAGCCCAGGGGCTGGGGGAGGGGGGCAAAGTGCCCAAACAGGGAGCGGTGAGGCCCGAGGCCTACGTGGCCATAGGAGAGCCTCTCTCTTAGAAAGGCCAGGCCCGCCCGCAGGGGCCGGGCCCGCCTCCCAGCTGCTGTGAGGGATGGCACTGACTCTACCACCCACGGCCACTGCAGCTGCAGCTCTCCATCTCCGGAGGCCTCTCCCAGAGGGGCTCCAGTTCCCACGCCCTCCCTCCGCACTCTGCACACCACTCTCTGTGGCTCCCCTCTGGGTCAGGGCAGGGGGGTGGTGGTGCAGGGGATGTGGGACCAGGGACAAGAGCCCTCTCCTTCCCACCAAGCCATTCCAAAGCCCACCCTATCCCCATAAGAAGGGGCATGGAGACCACCGAACGCCCAGGCCACGGGGAATTTCTCATCCTCTTTTAAAAGGAGGGAAAATTAAAGGAGGGACTGCTGGTGCCTGGGGTCATAAGATGCTGCCTGGATGCTCCGCCATATACACTGTTCTGAACAGACAGGCAGCTTAGGAGTCACCAGACGGGGCTTGGCTTGGGCTCCATGGGACCTCAAGCTGCTCAGGGACAAGGCCAGCAAACCCAGTGAGGAGTTACTGAGCACCTAGAAAAGCTTTTGGTGAAGTCTGCTGCATGAATGGCTGGACATTTCTTATGACCATCCCTCAAACCTATCATCCCTCAAACCTATCATCCCTCAAACCTATCTGCTGGTCACCAAGCTGCACAAAGAAGCCATAGAAAGTAGCCACGGGTGAAGGTGTCAGGTTTGACCTGACGGCCTTCCAAGTTGGAGGAGACCCATCCTTGCCCAGAGCCCAGAGCCAGCACAGAGCATGGGCCTACATCATGGGTGGGGTGGCTAACGCCCAGGAGTACTGGACCAGGCCACCCCTCAGGAAAGCCTCAGAACTCTGCCTGGCCTGTTCCAAAGCAGAAAGACCAGGAGAAAGCCATCTGTGCATGGACAAAACTGAGAAGTGCTACTTACCCACTATCTGACAGTTGTCTAGAATGTACCTGAGCCCCATGCCTGACACAATCACCCCGTCACCTCAGGCCCCGTTGTCCCAACCCCTGTTCCTAGATCAGAGTGAGATGCAGGGGGCACAGACCGGGGACCTTGAGTCTCTCTCCTGAGTGTGGTGATGAAGCAGGTTGAATCCAGGCCAAGCGGCCCCTGTGTCAGGTGCCCACCCAGTCGGAAGACTGCTGCCCCAGAGGAGGCCAAAGGTGAGGCAGGGAAGAGTCGGTGGAAGGAAACCATGGGAGAGGCAGTCCCCAGGGGCATCGAGTGCAGAGGGATGTTGTGTCCTGGGCACGGAGGGAGAGCTTTTAGTCACTCACAAGAGGATTACGGTCATCTGGTTGACTCTGACACTTGAGCTTCTTCTTAAAGATGGAAATCGAAGTAGAAGGCTCGTAAAAAATGCTCCAAATCTCCCCTGACGTCCCTGGTTGATGACAATCCCTAAGGTCCCCTGAGGCAGGAACGCGATGGGATCTGTTAAACAAAAATATCTTAATTTTTCAAGTAGAACAGAACTAAGCATCCAAAGCAACCTACCATTTCATGAGATACCTGCACCTATAAAATGGGACCCTCGGTGAGGAGGCCTGGGGAAACTTAACAGCTGCCTTTAGAGACTGCAGGGATCGCCAGGCACGTGACCCAAATCCCATGGCATGGCAGTGCAGTGGGGCAGGCCCCAGCTCAGAGTAACGAAGAACCTTCTAGCTGGTAGGATTATTCTAATCTGGAAAGGGCTGGCCTGAGAGATTATGAGTTTTCAAAAATCTTCTCTTTTTAAGCAGACAAACTCTTTTCCAATGACCTTTTCAGAAGCTCACCTACCTAAACAGGATGAAGGCAAACCTGCTCTGCTAGGAGTGGGCCCTGCCTTTCTCCCTGCCTGCCCCACTCCCTGTGTCAGCCCCTCGGGCTGCTGGGTGGGGAAAGTGCAGAGGGACTGGGTGTCAGGTGGGAGATGCACACGAGATTTGGGGTCTCGGTACATGGTGAGGTGCTGGGCCCCAGAGATTACCCCGCCCCCTCCCTGCCATTGGGGACACACAGACGGGACTACGCCTAAGAGGCTTCCCTGGAGTGTGTGAACAGTGATTCAAAAAAAGGAAAAATATATATATATTAGAAGCTCACTAAACAATAATAAGGACATTGTTTTCCCTGAAAAATGTACAGTGCAGGGTGGCAAGGCCTATGAGTAGTGCCAAAGTGGCCAAGGGCAGCCTTTACAGGGCAATAGAGGAGCCAGTATTTAATGTATGAAAGTCTGTGGTAGCCTCAGGGCAACTAAGCCCATGCATCGCAACCACTGAGCCTGTGGGCTGGAGCCCTTGAGCTGCACAGCTGAGCCCACGTGCCGCAGGTACGGAAGCCCGCACACCTAGTCCCTGTGCTCCACAATGAGAGAAACCACCGCAGTGAGAAGCCTGCGCACTGCAGCAGAGAGTAGCCCCCACTCAAAGATCCAGGACAACCGAAAACAAAAAACAAAAAACTCTGAGTCAGAGCACAAGCCAGAAAGTTGGGAAAAAGGTAGCTTTTACACCAACGCTCAGGAAGGCCTTGAAATGGAGGAGACTTTATGTCAATTATCTCAATAAAAGTAGGGGGAAAAGAGAAATGGAGAGAGCCTGGACTGGGAACCACAGGAAAGGCAGAGCAGAGGTCTAGGAAGATGAGCAAGCCCTTCTGTAGGTGCACAGCCTCCTGTGCATGAACAACCGCCCCTTTCCTGAGAGGCAGAACAGTTAAACCTGAATAGTGGAAATAAGAGAAGAAAAAAAATTTTTCCCCCAAATTGGTCAGAATTGAAGGGTGAAGCTATTATAAGCTTCCTAAATAACTGCTTTAAAATAATTATTAAACAGTAGTTAATAAAACTTCTCTGCCTAAGACTGTCTCACAGATTCTAGACGGCATCAGGAAACATACCTGGTATTACCCTAGGAATCTTTGCTCTTACGTAAATCACAAAACAGCACAAATCAGAACAATGGAAATTGTCCTGTTTTATGCCCAGACTATTTCAGTCCTCCTTGAAATGATATCCTCTAGACAGGGGAGCAAACACAATCCCTCAAACCTTAGTGAGATTTGTCCAGCTGGACAATTCACTCTACAGAGAATGAGAAATGTCTACGGCTGTACACTGCCCCGTGTTGAGCACTTTGGAATTGTGTTCTGACGTTATAAGTGTTTTCAGACAACTGAAACGAAGTAGAAAATTCCCTTCCCTTCCTGGGGCCGGGCAGCTCCCGTACTCACCTGAATGTGATGTGCAGAAGTATCTTTGCTACAATGGCTGTGACTGTGAGGATGAGGAGTGTTGCCAGGCCATACACTGTCCATCCTGCAAGTGTAAAACACAGGGGTGAGTTTGCACAAGGGGTGAGTTTTGGACTGGGTGTGAGTTCAGTTTTCAGGAGGAGGTCTGTGTGGAGCCCTGAGGGAGCCCTGGCAGCTCGGGGTTGGGGGGCAGGCTGGCTGAGGGGTTCCCGGCAGGTGGGCGCGGCCACAGGATGCAGCTGGAGCAGGGCTGGCATGGAGATCCAGTCCTTCTGAGCACCTCGCCTAGTTCCTGACTCCCCTGTGGAGAGAGGCAGGCAGTGTGGTCCAAAGCACACTCAACTCAGAGTCAAAAGGGGTGGTACACATTCCATCTCCACCGCTGGGACCACTGTGTGATTGCAGACGAGTTACATAACCTCTCTAGGCCTTGGTTTCCTCATCTGAGGAATGGGATGTGTCAACTGTGGAATGCTACAGATACGCAAAGGACAGGACACACAGGGAGGGGCTCTCCTGCCTGACTCCCTGCTTTGAGTCCTGCAGGGGAAAACCTTTAGAGCGGGGAATCACTAATGGTATCTGCAGCTCTACCAGCTCCTAAAGACTGCAATTTCCTCCACAGAAAAGAGGGAGCGACAGTCTGTGTCCAATCAAGTCACCCAGCTTAGACCACAGGACTACTGCTCCCTCTCTACCCTACTCCTGTGGGGCCTGCCTTCACAGCTCAGGTCACTATTTGACTTCTCATTTTGCTTCTTGTCTTTCTCCTCCCACTTACAAGTGGCAGGACGGCAGGGATTTTGTGTGGTTCTCTGTACAGTCCAGCACCTACAACACAGCCTAGCATCATTAAAGCACTTACAGATCTGCCCAATGACTGAGGAAAGAGCTCTGGCAACTGCCTACGCATTTAGCGAGCTACAAGCTGGGACTGTGGAAAACACTGGATAAGCTTATTACATACCGTGTCCTAAAGGAGGTGAGCACTTTGCCTAAGGACTAAGGAATCAAGCCAGAGAGAAGATGTCCCTCCAAGGCCAGGACAAAGAGAGTCATGGAGCCAGGACCCCCAAGCCACCTCGGAAAGGGAAACACCCAAGAGCACCCTGTTTCTGTAATTGCCTAGGGTGCTGCTGCCAAGTTCTGTGGCTCCTACCCCTTTGATGGTGTCTTGGAACAGCTACCTGGCACAGTCTGGCGTGGGTGGCTGGGGCTGGTGGTGATGACAGAGAGGACTTTGGAGGACCGGGCAGCGCTCACACTAAAGTTGGCCTGCTCCGTGATCACCTCGGCCAGCATCTGGTTGTCAGTGGGCTTCTCCTGTGGTGGGTCTTCCTTGATGGCTGGAAGATCAAAAGGAATTAGCTGGGGGAAAGCAGGTGGAGACGCCAAAGAGGAGGTGGCACTGGTTACAAAGAGGGGGCCATTTTCTCTGGTTCAGTCCTGGGGGCAATTCTCTGCCCTGGCCCCAGAGCAGAACCTGCCAGGCTCTGGCTCTGAAGGAGCCATCTGATGTCTCTGTGTGGACTCCTGGACATGCTTTAGGGTGGTCCTTCCCTTGTGCCTCTGCAGCTATGGTCCCTCAGCCTGGAAGGCCCTCTTGTTTCCTATCTGTCTGCCCCAATCCTACATGTCCTTCCAGCCTGTCCCACCTGTACACTGGAGCCACATACTGACTGAACTCTTCTCTAGGCTCCTGACGTCCAGGGCAGAGACTAGGTCACGGATGCCCTCTGTGTACCCAGCACACATATCCACGGTACAGGGGCATAGCTCCATGTTAGGATGGTCTGAGGACAGTGAACCAGGATTTGGTGATTGGCAACGGTGTTCAGAGACAGGAGGATGAACCAAATGACCTCTTTGGAACCTTCTAATTCTACCAATCTCAGCTCTTTTAGTTATTATTTTAGCCTTTCCGTGAAAACTGTCATGCTATGCTAAGTCACTTCAGTCGTTTCCGACTCTGTGCGACCCCACAGACGGCAGCCCACCAGGCTCCCCCGTCCCTGGGATTCTCCAGGCAAGAACACTGGAGTGGGTTGCCATCTTCTCCAATGCATTGAAAGTGAAAAGTGAAAGTGAAGTTGCTCAGTCGTGTCTGACTCTTAGCGACCCCATGGATTGCAACCTAACAGGCTCCTCCGTCCATGGGATTTTCCAAGCAAGAGTACTGGAGTGGGGTGCCATTGCCTTCTCCATGAGAATGACTAAAACAGCAAACTCACAGGTGGCATCTCTTTTCTGTATCATGCAGCATGTACAAGTTATAAAACAGGAAGTGGGAAAACCTGCAAGTTGATTGGGCAGCTCCTGACACGCAAGAACCACCTGAGGTCCGCACATCATAACAAGGTGCAAGGGGGGCCCGAGGAGGCCGGGGCCTTACCTTGGTATAAGACGGCAAATCCCTGGGCCTGATTGATGCGATCAGAGAAGAAATACAAAATGATGAAATCCAGAGAGATGTTAAAGGATGAAGGTGGGCGGTTTCTCCCGTTGAAACGGACCAGGACGCGGTGGGTATAGCCATCCAGCAGCTCCACCATGTCTGCAGAATCCCGGATATCAAACAAGGTGAAGTTGAAGTGGATGTGAGCAGCTTCTGGGACCCGGATGGTCCAGTAACAGACCCTCCCCGAGGCATAGGCATCGGGAAAGTCAGGGGAATACACCACAGAGGTCATGGCCGAGTAATTCCCACCACAGGCGCCAACCAGAGCTGCAGGAGACAAAAGGACACCAGCCCTCAATCGGGGGCTCGGCCATGGGGTTTGCTTTCCAACCTGTTACAAACAAAACTTCTGAGCTGATGGGATCCAGTCTAGGATGTTGTTTTTTTGTCTGCAAAACCAGACCATCTTATGTTTCAGGATCGAATCACAGAATGAGTAGCTTAAACCCTGAACAAATGACTGGAAGCTTTTTCTTCTCCCAGGAGACCTCAGAGTGAGCACACAGCATGGCAGTACAGCCCAGGCAGGGGCCGGGCTGGAGTCAGAGAGTCTGGGTTCGGGACCAGCTGGGCCGTGTGATCCCAGGGGCTCACTTCACATCCAGACCTCTCGCTTCTCTCGGCTTTGAGGGTGGAGAGACCACCACCTGCTCCCGTATCATATGAATGTGTGAGGACAAATGAGACAAAGCACATGAAAACACAGACCTCTCTGCAGGGGCTCTCAGTGAAGTGAGCGCCTCCCGGGTACCTTAGGGGTGCAAGGCTCATGGGAGGGGCCACACTTGTTTTTGAAGTGGGACACTGTGGCACAAGAAATGACCATCTGAAGACAGGAAGTTCCCTCATTACTCTGCACCAGCACATCTAATGTCTGGACCCCCGGTTCTGAGCGGCAGGTTCAGGGAAGGGGACACACCACTTCACAGTCTTATGTAGTGAGGTGAAGACAAGAGCCTAGAAATCAAAGTCCTCAAGAGGAAGGGCAGGCCCAGGATTTACAAAGCAGGCCAGGTTGGGGGGGCGGGGGGTGGGGCACCCACTTCCCTTTAGGATGTAGAAAGCTGCTTCCATCCTAACACTGAGAAGCTCAGAACTTTTTCTTCAACCCATCAGAAAGCTGAGGTCTCAAGACAACCAAGGGATTTTAATTCTAAAAAGTAAGAAGCTCCTCTGAGGAGAGTCAGGCCACACAAAGTGCTTCATCCTTGACAGAGCACAAGAATGAGAGCGGGCCACCATGAAAGCAAGGAAGAAGAAAGCAGTAAAATTTTAACAAATTTCTAAAGGCTGAATGTGGACCAGCCTCTCAGTCCAGGATGCCCGGAAGCCCCGGACACAACAGTCTGCACTCACTTGCACGCACTTCTGTGCAGGCCTCCAGCCAGTGCCCATGAGAATGACCAGGTGGGGCAGGAGACCAAAGGGTCCCCATTGGTGGGACCAGTGGGCAGGAGGTGATGAGCTGCTGCTGGGGGACAGGCCTGATGCCCTGCTCTCTTCCAGAACCCTCCTGGAGCAAAAGCCTGAAGTTGAGAGGAAGGGGCCACACACCCTTCTGCACTCAGGCCCCTGTCTGTCCCTGGGAGCTGCTGTTACTTTTGTCAGAGTAACCAGGAGAAGACTCATTGCCTTTGGAGGAATAGCAGAGGCAAAAGCCACCTGCCCTGGCCTGCAGTAGGTGCTTAGTAAGTACTGCAGGTGAATGAATGCATAGAAGGGAGGCAGGGTCAGACAATGCGCAGGTCGGCTCCCCGGCCCAGGGTTCCCAAGCCTTGGACAGCACAGGGCCCGGAAGCATACTCACTGTCGAAGACGATGACCCTGCCATCGCCCCCACAGGGCTGGGTGTGGTCCCCGAAGCAGACGCTGCTGCACTCAGTACTGGCTGCCTCCCCGTACTTCCAGTAATCAGGGTTGTTTCCACAGAAGCAAGCGTAGCCCGACTCTATCCCGGCAAACTGCCATGACAGAGAGGCAGCACTTGGTAAGCGTCAGTCGGGGTGTCAGGTGGCCTGACCGGGTCGGCCCTTCGGCAAGCAAGCACCTTGTCTTCCCAGCCCATCTTCCCTGGATCCTCTACCTTGGTCCCGCCCCACCCTCACCGCACTTCACTACATGCTGACTTGTAACTGTGTACCACCACAGTGCTTCCCCTCCTGAGCATCCCTTACTTATGTTTGCGATTCTACTGTATTTAGCTCAGTTAAAGGCAGGGATCCCATTAACTTTAAACATTAATAACAGCTAAACATTTTATTGAATGTTTACTATGTGACAGGTGGTAAATGCTTTGAAGTTAGTGCTTATTGCAAACTTATTGTAGGCCCTATGAAATACATTTTTTAAATTAATTGATTTATTTATGGCTACCCTGGATCTTTGCTCCTGTGCACAGGTCTCTCTAGTTGCAGTAAGCAGGCTTCTCATTGCAGTGGCTTTGGAACGTAGCCTCTAAAGCGCACGGGCTTAGTTGCCCTGTGGCATGTGTAACCTTCCCAGGCTAGAGATCAAACCTCTGTTCCCTGCATTGGGAGGTGGATTTTTTCTTTCCTTTTTTTTTTTGTTTTTTACTTTTCTTTTGGCAGGTGGATTTTTAAACCACTGGACCACCAGGGAAATCCCCTATTTAACATTTTTATTTTTATATTACCATACAATACAACTATTTTTATGGTGTACAGGCCTAAGGATTTTAACCCATGAATAAATTTGTACAACCACCACTACAATCAGGACACGGAACATGTGCAGTAACCTTTCTTGTGCTGTTGCTCTATAGTTCCCCTCTATGACCCCTCAGTTCAGTCACTCAGTGGTGTCTGACTCCTTGCGACCCAAGGACTGCAGCACACCAGGCTTCCCTGTCCATCACCAACTCCAAGAGCTTGCTTAAACTCATGTACATTGAGTCAGTGATGCAATCTAACCATCCCATCCCCTGTCATCCCCTTCTCCTTCTGCCTTCAATCTTTCCCAGCATCAGGGTCTTTTCCAATGAGTCAGTTCTTCCATCATGAGGCCAAAGTACTGGAGTTTCAGCTTCAGCATCAGTCCTTCCAATAAATATTTAGGACCGATTTCCTTTAGGATTGACTGGTTTGATATTCCTGCAGTCCAAGGGACTCTCAAGAGTCTTCTCCAACACCACAGTTCAAAAGCATCAGTTCTTCGGTGCTCAGCTTTCTTTATGGTCCAACTCTCACATCTATACAGGACTACTGGAAAAAACCACAGCTTTAACTAGACGGACCTTTGTCAGCAAAGTAATGTCTCTGCTTTTTAATATGCTGTCTAGGTTGGTCATAGTTTTTCTTCCAAGGAGCAAGCGTCTTTTAATTTCATGGCTGCAGTCACCATCTGCAGTGATTTTGGAGCTCAAGAAAATAAAGTCTCTTACTGTTTCCATTTTTTTCCCCATCTATTTGCCATGAAGTGATGGGAATGGATGCCATGATCTTCGTTTTTTGAATGTTGAGTTTTAAGACAGCTTTTTCACTCTCCTCTTTCATTTTCATTAAGAGGTTCTTCAGTTCTTCTTCACTTTCTGCTGTAAGGGTGGTGTCATCTGCATATCTGAGGTTGTTGCTATTTCTCCTGGCAATCTTGATTCCAGGTTGTGCTTCATCCAGCCCCGCATTTCACATGATGTACTCTGCACATAAGTTAAATAAACAGGGTGACAATATACAGCCTTGACTTACTGTGGAACCTGTCCATTGCTCCATGTACGGTTCTAACTATTGCTTCTTGACCTGCATACAGATTTCTCAGGAGACAGGTAAGGTGGTCTGGTATTCCCATCTCTTTAAGAATTTTCCAGAGTTTGTTGTGATCAACACAGTTTAAAGGCTTTGGCATAGTCAATAAAGCACAAGTAGATGTTTTTCTAGAACTCTCTTACTTTCTCTAGGATCCAACGATGTTGGCAATTTGATCTCTGCTTCCTCTACCTTTTCTAAATCCACCTTGAACATGTGAAAGTTCTTGGTTCCCATACTGTTGAAGGCTGGCTTGGAGAATTTTGAGCATTACTTTGCTAGTGTGTGAGATGAGTGCAATTGTGCAGTAGTTTGAACATTCTTTGGCATTGCCTTTCTTTGGGATTGGAATGAAAACTGACCTTTTCCAGCCCTGTGGCCACTGCTGAGTTTTTCAAATTTGCTGGCATATTGAGTGCAGCACTTTCACAGCATCATCTTTTAGCATTAGAAATAGCTCAGCTGGAATTCCATCACCTCCACTAGCTTTGTTCATAAGCTAGAGCTTATGAACACTTTGTTCATAAGCTAGATGCTTCCTAAGGCCCACTAGACTTTGCACTCCAGGATGTCTGGCTCTAGGTGAGTGATCACACCATCGTGGTTATCTGGATCATTAAGATCTTTTTTGCACAGTTCTTCTGTGTATTCTTGCCGCCTCTTCTTAATACCTCTGCTTCTGTTAGGTCCATACTGTTTCTGTCCTTTATTGTGCCCATCTTTGCATGAAATGTTTCCCTTGGCATCTCCAATTTTGTTGAAGAGGTCTCTAGTCTTTCCCATTCTATTGTTCTCCGCTATTTCTTTGCACTGATCACTTAGGAAGGCTATCTCATCTCTCCTTGCTATTCTTTGGAACTCTGCATTCAGATGGGTATATCTTTTCTTTTCTCCTTTGCTTTTCGCTTGTCTTCTTTCCTCAGCTACTTGTAAGGCCTCCTCAGATAACCATTTTGCCATTTTGCATTCTTTTTTGGGGGGATGATTTTGATCACAGCCTCCTGTACAATGTTACAAAGCTCCATCCATAGTTCTTCAGGCACTCTGTCAGATCAAATCCCTTGAATCTATTTATCACTTCCGCTGTATAATCGTAAGGGATTTGATTGAGGTCATACACTAATTAGTTTTCACACTATAGTTTTAACTTTTTAAGACTGTCATACGCTAGAGACCAAATGTCCATGTCTGCCCCTCCCCTGCAAATTTATATGTTGAAACCTAATTCCCAATGTGATGGTACCTAGTGGTGGAATCTTTGGGAAGTGATTCACGAGGGCTTGTGCTCATGAATGGGATTAGAGCCTTTATAAAAGAGACCCCCTTTCCCCTTCTGCCATGTGAAGACATGGTGAGGAGACAGCCATCTATGAACCAGGAAACAAGCCATCACCAGACACCAAATCTGCCAAAGCCTTGATCCTGGACTTCACAGTCTTTAGGACTTTGAGAAATGAATTCTTGTTGTCTTTTTTTTCAATTGGAATATAGTTGTTTTACAATGTTGTGTTAGTGAATGCTTGGTTTAGACCAAGTATTTTGCACAGCAGTCAGAATAGACTCAGACACACTATACGCAGAATCGTATTCTGAGGCCGGCTCCTTTCCCTCAGCATAGCCTCTCTGAGGCTCTTCTGAAATGACCTAGAGTTTGCTGAGTGGCAGTTTATTGCATGAGTATACCGCAGGTTGCTAATCCATTGAGTTGTTTTGTTTTTCATGATTATAAAACAGAGCTGCTATAAACACTTGTGTATATTTCTGTGTGAACATAAGCTTTCCTTTCTCTAGGGTAAATATCTAGAAATGGGATTTCTGGGTTGTAATTTCTCTACCTCATTAATATTTGCTTTTTTCCTAAAAAAAAAAAAAAAATGACAGCCATCCTAGGTTATTTATTGTATGAAATGGTATCTCATTGATTTTCATTTGCATTTCCCTAAAGACTAGTAATACTGAGCATCTTTACCGCACGAAGTGTAAAAAAATTTTTTTGATTATGTGTAACATAGGTAGAATGTTGAGCACATTTTCATGTGCTTATTGGCCATTTGTACATCTTCTACGAAGAAACATCTATTCAATCCTTTGCTCATTTTTTAATTGGGCTGTTTATCTTTCTATTGTCACACTGTTAGAGTTCTTTATATATTTTGGGCATTAGATCTTTATTCATATATATGTTTTGCAAATATTTGCTCTATTCTGTGAGTTACTCTTTCACTTTCTTAATAGTGTCCTTGATACACAGAAATTTTAAATTTTGATGAAGTCCAATTTATTTTTTCTTTGATTGTCTGTGCTTTTGGTATCCTAACTGAAAAAATCATTGCCTCATCCAAGGTCATGTGTATCTGTACCCATATTTCTTCCTAAACCTTTATAGTTTTAGCTGCTACATGTAGGTCTGTGATCCATTTTAAATTAATTTTCATATATGAGGTAGGGGTCCAGTTTCATTTTTTCCATGTGGATATCCAGTTGTCTCAGCATTGTTTGCTGAAAACACTTGTTTTTTTCCCATTGAATGATATGGCACCCTTGACAAATATCAATCAGCCATAAATAATACTGTCAATCAAGCGATTGGTGGCTTGCAAAAGATTGAGCATGTAAGTAAATCTATGGAGGATAATGGGAACCAGGTTTCTTACTATTAGAGAAGGGGGCCAGAGAAAACTGGAATGAAGCCTGCAGTGTTGGACAGGGATTGATGTTACTCAGTACAGTGCATGGTTTTCTGACAGATATAATAAACAACATGTATTTATTATATACTATGTATACTATATACTATATCTTTATATATAAAGATATATAATAAATTATTCATTAATATAAATGATAATGTGGCCATAAATAATAATGTCTGGACTCTAAATTCTATTTCCTTCAGCTTATATGTCCATCTTTATGCTAGTACTGTAGCTCTTTTTTCAGTATATCACTGTTCCCAGGCCCTCTTAGTGGAAAGAGCTAGGAAATACATATGTATATACAAACACACATACACACACTTTTATATTTATGTTTCTTTCCTTTTTGTTTTCTTTCGCTGCATCATGTGGCATGTGGGATATTATTTCCCCAACCAGGGATGAAACCTGTGCCTCCTGCAGTGGAAGCGTGGAGTCCTAATCACTGGACAACTACCACAAGTCCTATGTATTTATTTCTGTATATTGCTCCCTACATATATATCAGAAACCATGCACTATACTAATAACATCAATCCCTGTCCAACACTGCAGGCTTCATTCCAGTTTTCTCTGGCCGCCTTCTCTAATAGTGAGAAACCTGGTTCCCATTATCCTCCACAGATTTACCTAACATGCTCAATTTTTTTGCAAGCAACCAATCACTTGATCATGTTGGGCCAATTGCCTCGCTCAGTCCCTGCCTCAAGACAGGCCTTGAGCACTGCCAGTCTATTCTCCTTGCTTGGGCCTGATTAATGGCCTTTTGATGAAATTATTAAGGAAAGAATGAAGGATGGAAGGAAGGGAGGGAGGAAAAGAGGGAGAAAAAGACTTCTTTTTTTGATATAACAAACAATAGCATTATTGAACTTTAATGACTAGAAAATGGACAGGATGGAAAGAAAATATTTTGGACTGGTATCCAGGCAAGGGCCCCTTAATGTATCAAAGTAGTAACCACTACGTTGGCTTATTCTCAGATCCACCCCCCTGGAGCCAGAGACCTCTCTGCTTATAACACACAGGGGCTGGAGGAAACACATGACTCTGCTGGAGGTCAAGCTGGATGCAGGTACTGGGGTGTTTCCTTTTATCTCTCAGTCTTTGGACAGAGTGCTGCCTCATGCCCCAGAATCCCAAGCCCCACTCTTCCTCCAACTTCTCTTTGGCAGAAAAGTACAGTTGTAATGGCTTCACAGGTGGTTGTTGTTTCTAACAATTTAAATGATTTAAATATATTTTAAATAATATCTCAGCAGAATGCATTTAGACCTTTATCTTTTTCCATAGGTATAAAGCTCAGAACTATTACCTTGAACCTTTGACTCCGACAAAAACTGATGCAGTTTTGTATGGTGAGTTTGTTAGATGTTTTACTGGTGCCAGTTAGAGGAGGTGGGTTTCCATGATCCTTGTAGCAGCCAAGGTTTCCAGGCACTAGAGAAAAAAGAAAAACAAAAGAACTTGACAACATCTAGCTGTGAAACACCAAGAAGGAAAGGCGTGTTGTGCCAGGTACTTTCATCTCAGCCCATATTTCCATTCCTAAAGTGCAAATAAATAGCAAGCAGCAAGTGTTAAAAATGGAAGTCTTGGTGCCCTCTGCTAACTGCTACATCTTTGTTTTATTTTGACGAGTATGTGAAGCCCATAAAACTGACCCTAAGACATTTTTTACTTGTTCAATATTGATAGAATTTAGTATTGACAAGAACTAGGCATAGATTCCTAAAAACAGAGAAGCTACAAGACACAAATTATGTCTCAGAGTCACTGGAGGACAAAAAAAAAAAAAGGGCTTGGAAGCTACCATCCTATGCCTTGTGCCTCCCTAGTCCCCTCAAAAGCCCCACAAGTTGGTTTTACCAGGTCATTTCGTGAATTTAATAGTTCCCTATTGCCGCTGCGATCAATGACCGCAAACCTAGTGGGTGAAAGTAGCATAAACCCGTCATCTTACAGTTGCGGAGGTCAGAAGTACTAAATGGGTCTAATGGGACTAAAATCAAGGTGTCAGCAGAACTCTGGCTCCTCCTGAGGCTCCAGGGCACAACCTGCCCCTTGCTGTCTCCTGAAGAAGCTGCCCTCATTCCTCAGCTGTGGCTGCACCACTCCAGCCTCTGCCTCCCCCCCTGCTTCTGTCATCACACCACCTTCTCTGCCTCTCATCCCCCTGCCTCTCTGTTACATGTCCTGTGTGATGACACTGGCCCACCAGGGTACTCCAGGATCATCTCCCCATGTCAAAATTCTCATCTGCATCACGTGTGCCACGTAAGGTAACATGTTTGAAGATTCTGGGGATTACAACATAGACTTTTGGGGGAGGGGGATTATTCTGTTTGCCACAGTGGATGTATTAGTGTTTCACAAGTACAAAAGTCAGATGGTCTGGTCTAGTAGAAAAAGCTGCAACTGAGAATAAAGAAACCTAAATATATGTGCCCCCACCTCCTGGTGTTTGTGCCCCTGTGTGATTCCCTCCCCTCGAGTGTGGGCTGGACAAGTGATTTGTTTTTGCCCAACAGAATGTGGTAGAGTTGAGGGGAACTACTTCTGTGACTGGACTACAAGAGCTGTGACTTTGGTCTTGCCAGTTGACTCTCTCTACTGCCTTCTTGGCTTATATACTCTAATAAAGCAATGTATCACATCAGAGGTCATAAGAATGGCCTTCAGCCAATAGCCAGCAAGGAGCTGAGACTTCCAGTTTCTGCAGAGACTGAATCCCACCAACAGCTATGTGTGCTTGAAGGAGATCCTCCCCAGTAGACCCTTGAGATGAGACCTGGCCCTGGCAGACGCCTCACCAGAGACCTTGAGGCAGAGGACCCAGCTCAACCATGTCCAGATTTCCTGACCTACAGAAAGTGTGAGGTGATAAATGTGTGTTCTCGTTAAATTTTAGAGTAGTCTGTTACAGCAATAGATGACTAACACACCTATATAACATGCATCTAAATATATGCTCATTGAATAAAGGAATAAAGGAAATGGACAAATTATGGCTTCCTAGGTGGCTCAGCGGTAAAGAATCTGCCTGCCACAGGGTCGATCCCTGGGTCAGGAAGATCCCTTGGAGAAGGAAATGGCAATCCACTCCAGTATTCTCGCCTGGGAAATCCCATGGACAGAGAAGCCTGGTGGGCTACAGTCCATGGGGTCACAAAGAGTTGGACACGACTTAGCGACTAAACGACAATGGACAAACGGACCTCTCTGCCCCTTAGTTTTTCATCTGTGTTATTTATGAAATCACTCCACCATCAGATGAAGCCCCTTCCCTATGGTCTCTATTTGGCTCCTTACAGTTCACATCACTCAAGATATAAGACACAAATGAGGTCTGGTCCTAGAAGCACTTCTAAGCCAGTCAGAATTACATATTATCTAATTCCAAAGTGAGACATATAGATTCTTAGAAAGTACTTTTTGTTTAAGACTGGAAAGCAGCATGGTCCAATTGAGTAAACTTTACACCCATACTAGTTTTTGGCACATAAGAATACACACACGTGCACACACACACACACACACACTTTTCAATTTCTGCCACCATCTACATCTAACCAGCTCATTTTAAACTGGCAGGAAGCTAACCCAAAGAGTCACCCTCCCCCCTCTACGCCAAGTGGTTACCCTTCTCCCTTGCGTCACACATGGGTCAAATATAACAAATGTGGCTCACCACACAAATGTTAAAATGCATCTTTCGGAAACAAACCAAATCTCTATAGTAGCAAATGTAAACAGAAAAGATCTAGGCAGTAGGAGTTCAGCGTTCAGTGGGGGCCTGGCTTGGCAATGGCTGGGCTTTAGAGTTTAAACAAATGCAGTGAGCTAAGCATCTCTAGTTAGGGGTGAATCATATAGGCTTGTTAAAGGGGCCTTACACATGGAAACCTGAAGCATGCGTTTAATGGTTTTTAATAAGAGCTACTTGATCGTGATCATCTTGGTCATTTACTCTGATTTCTGTCTCATTTATTCCATTCCATGCTCAAAAATAGGCATGTTATTATGTATTCATTTATAGACAGCCTAAGGCACAGAACCATAAATGTTAACATTAGACATAAACAAGGTCGTGGTTTGCGTGGATGCAGCTGGAACCTATCAGGTTTATTCACAACAATTCGGTGAGCAAATTCAGGGAGCTCATGTTCAGTTCCAGGAGGGCAGTGAGGCTCCAGAACACCCTGGGGAGACAGAGCCTGGAAACCAGCCCACACCGTGCTGCTGCTCCCTGCGTCTGGACAACGGTGGCCTTAGTATCGTCCTTGACACCATGTCAACCACCTGCCAGACACTGTCCATTCTACCTTCTAAAATACTTCAGACACCTGTCCACCTCTCTATCCAAGCTGCTATTTCCCTGGTTTAGGCCACTGTCCCCTCCCTTTCGGGGCTTCCCAGGTGGTGCTAGTGGTAAAGAATCTGCCTGCCAATGCAGGAGACACAAGAGATGTAGGTTCAACCCTAGGGCCAGGAAGATCCCCTGAAATAGGAAGTGGCAACCTGCTCCAGTATTCTTGCCTGGAAAATTCAATGGACAGAGGAGCCTGGTGGGCTACAATCCTTGGGGTTGCAAAGAGTAAGACATGACTGAGAACATACACCTCTCCCACTCAGACTATTCTATCAGCCTCCTATTCCATCTCCCTGTTTCTAGGCTCCCCCTACTCTAATCTAGTTAGTACACTGCAACCAGAATAACCTTTACAATACATTCCAGGCAGAAGGAAGGCCAAGGGCAAAGGCCTAAAGCAAGAATGACCTTGGTTTTTGCAGGAACACAAAGAAGTGAGTGTGACCAGTGAAAGAGAGATGGGAAGGCACCAGGAGCTACAGAGGTATGCAGGGGCCTTGCCTGAACCCTCAGAGCTCCTGGGTCATCCTCTAGGATCAAGTCCAAACTCTCACGTGGGACCCAAGGCCCTACCTGATCTATGCTGCTCCTCTATATCCCACCCCCTCAGCATCACCCTCTCTCTGTCCCTTGGCTCACATTCTATATGAAACCCAAGATACATTATAGTGTATCTGCAAGTTGCCCACATGCACATGGCTCTCTGGCCTCTGGCCTTTCTTACAAGCTGTTCCTTCTGCTTAGAACAATATTCTCTGCCTAGGATGGCAGCCTGAGCATCATTCCCCTTGGGAAGCCCCACGGGCCTCCTGTCATCCTCCCATTCCACAGAGAAGGTTGCACACCCCTGTGGTGTGCTCCTGTAGCAGCCTGTGTGAAACCTGATTCTAAACACCTGTTTATGTCTCACTTGTCGATTAACCATGAACTTAAGGGCTAGACTGTATCTTCTGCACACCGTTGTATTCCCAGGGTCTGGTATGGTCCCAGCCATACAGTGGGTGCCCTGAAACTGGGTGCTCAATGAACAAATGTGTCCCATGTTGCCAGCTAAACTCATGGAGAGTGTGAGTTAAGGTACCTGTCAGGCAGCAGGGAATCAAGACTGCAGAGCAGAGTGAGAGGAGAGCTGACCTGCATCTTGACATCCACTTAGGTTTTGACTCCTCGCTGTCCTCTTTGGCTGGAAACACCACTCCAGATAACCAGGTTCTCCATTAGAAGTTAACTTTAAAAGGTAAAATTCTATCTTCATCATGTTGGATGAAACTTTTCAAAAATGCATTAGATAATTAAAAAAAAAAAACTTTGTTTAACCTACGTACTTTGTTTCTTGGTGGCTTGAGGTCACCAGATGTATGTCACCAAATGGTCCCAGACTGTGTGCTTTCCTGTGTCTGACTCTAATAGTTAATCAGTCTCCATGGTTACAGCTGGGGCTGCTGAACCCTCAGAATATTAGCACTGGAAGGAGTCTTAGTGTCTACTTGCTACTGTCAGTGCCTGTGGTTTTGGCTTATCTTCTTAATTTGCTGCTTCTTAGGCTTAGGCTTATGGACTTCACTGGTGGCTCAGATGGCAAAGAATCTGCCTGCAATGCAGGAGACCCAGGTTCAATCCTGGGGTCGGGAAGATCCCCTGGAGAAGGAAATGGCAACCCATTCCAGTATTCTCGTGTGGAGAGTCCTATGGACAGAGGAGCCTGGCGGGCTACAGTCCGTGGGGTCACAAAGAGTCGGACACAAATGAGCGATTAACACTAAAAACTAAGTAGGCTTAGAACAAAACTATCGAGCTTATTAGAACTGTGTGGAAAATAAGAATAGTTTCTGAAAGAGGGAAGGCCTCTATGTTTCCTTCTCGATTTCAGCTGTCCATACAGTAGCTCAGAGCTTTGTTTGCCTGCTTCCCAGCTCTTGGCAATGTTCTGAAGGGCGCAGGTGCTACCATCACCTGTCCAGAGGCAAGCAGCGTGTTGCAACAATCACAAACATGGGCTTTAGACAGACGGGCCCAGGGTGAACGTGGGTCCCTCTGCCACAGCCTTTCTAAGCTCAGGTTCATCCACAGTGGATGATACGGGCCTCAAAGGGTTCTGGTGAGAATTAAAATTAGATAATGTAAATAAAGTAACCACCACAAGGCCTGGCAATATAGTATGCGCTGAATAAACACTGTTTGCTGTCATTACATACAAAAGGCTTTCACCATTTCCCACACAAACCAGAATAACCTGCTGGGTTCATAGAAGAGTAAAGAAGCACTGAATTAAAAGATAAGATCAAAGGCAGTTATCTTGGAAAACTAGATTTGATTCCAGATATTAAAATGTTAACCTCTGCATCTGGGTAGATCCAGTGCACTGCCATGCAAGCCTTTCCCATGAAACCCAGAGCCCTTTCAGGAAGGCAGACAGGAGATGGGTTTCCTAGGTGACCGAGAAGAAGCCACAGTTCGGCCAGACTAAGGGCCCTGAGTGGGGGATACATGAGAGGCTGTTCTCCCTGGAGAGCAGAGGTCAGCTCCAGAGGGGAATGCTCACTCCACAGCTTTTCCCTTGGCATCCCTCTCCTGATAAGGCCAGTCTGGGAGCTAAATGAAAGTGACTCCCTAAGATGAGGGGCTAAGTCTGCAGACATGTTAGTCCCTCGACGCTCTGTGCACCGCAAGGCCAGCCTTTGAGGGCTGTCGCTGCTGCTGACTCTCACTGGAAAGTGTGGCTCCAAGTCTCGCCAGAGAAGACACGTCATTGTCGTCTTCAAAAGCATGACTGGTCAGCTGAGTGGATTTCCAGACCGTGTCCCACCCTGAGTTCTTCCCAGAAGCAGGGAGGGAAAGTCAATTTGTAAAAGGATATTTGTTCTCAAATTCCTTTTTTACTTTCAAGACCACTTTAAAGTCCTGTGGCTTGGTCATGCATTTTTTTTCTCTTACCAAAGAGGGTTCCACATTTTCAATTAAAAATCATCTGAAAATATAAATGGACCCCTTGTTTACCACATTTGGGTTTTAAAATGTGACAGTTAATTACCAACAACCTTTTCAGAGATTCAGGGTTCTTGACAGAGGTAAAAGTTTTAGAGGTAGCTGAGGGAAGATGGTTCTTTCTTCAGATTAACCCAGGAACTACTGTCTTTTCACTGCCAGAGGCAACTGTTGGGAAGCAACCACGGAGACTTGCTAAACAGCCTTTACAACTGGATATAACTGTGGTCTCACTTTGAAGGTGCACCTCACACCTCCACAGGGCCTCCATGGCCAACAGCCCTTCTCTGAGAACCGTCTTGGAGGACCTACTGTTGGCTGGGGGCAGGCCTACGAGCCCCATCCTTGGCCACTGCTGACCCCCACTGGGGTCACCAGACTCCCTCTCCCAGGAAGTTGGAACTAGGATTCTAGGTATTGAACTACAGGCTCAGGACTTGTGGGATTCGGTCAAGCCTGGATTAAGGCAACAAAGCCACATCTGGGCCACGTGAGTGGATAAGTGAGCTGATTCTGCTGATCCACAAAGAGGAAGAAGAATGGAAGCCATACTGAAAGAGAGGGGCAGAGTGAGACTGTGCGGTCCCACAGACAGATGGTAAGTGTGGGCACCTCCTTCCCAGGTTCTGGGACACAGGGATTGGATTCTGTGATATTCTCCCAACACCCTTCCAATAAATCTCTTGCGCTCGAGTTAGCTTGAGTGAGTTCTATTCCTTGCAGACAATTCCTGACAAAGAAAAAAGCCTGCCCTTTATTGTAAAAGTTCAATCTGAATAAAAATCTTCAGCTGGTAATTTGCATAAGAAGTCCTGATCCATCACTGTGTTGTCTACTGCCAAATCTGAGAGATCTGTTTAAGAAACCGGAAGCAAAGTTTCTCTCTTGCATTTTAGAAAACTCTGCCCTGGCTCTGGGGAACATCTTTTACATTTTCTTACAAATAAAATCTGGCTCTTCGGAAACTATGCAGCGATTGCTTGTTTTACTTTTTTACACTAAATAAAGATTTTTATTAAGCACTGTAAGTTGTATTCAATAGCCTTCAGATACACCACACCACAACCCATCTACAATCAACCAAACCCAGCAGCAGTTCATTCTTGCACAATCCTTGAGTTAGGGTGAATCTTCCTTCAACATACAGTCAGGTCCTATTCAGGTCTTGTGGGCAGGGACTCGGAAATTACATCTCATTTCTGATCACTAATGTGTGATGAAGCACATCGGGAGAATTATATGAAAACAAATAAATGATTCTGTTTTCAGTGTACACTGTTTGAAAGTATTAACAAAACACCGAAACGATATATGTATACTGGCTTCTAGTTTCCCGCTACAGAAGGCGAGGTGGGGCAGGGCGGGAGGCGGGGGCGAGTGGGTGAGGCTAATTATTATAAACACCATAATGTCATTCACTACCTTCTGCCTCCACACTGGTGCCTCAGGAGCCGAATTCGCTCTTCTGGAGGAGAGGGGAATAAGGAACTAAGTACACGTGAGATGATGCCACTGATAGTCCTATCAGATGACCAGTCATTTCAAAGACTTCCCTCAGAGCATCAATAGGTTAGGTGTGGATTATTCCATACTCTCAGCCCATGACCATGAGCACCCTGTATTCCATCCTGTCCACCTACAACTTCCGTTAAAAACCTGACAGTTGCCAGCTTGGTCCAAGTCCTACCATAACATGGCCACACTCTAACTCTGCAACTTTTTTTTTTTTGGCCATGCCATGTAACATGCAGGATCTTAGTTCTCTGACCAGGGATCCAAACCAAGCCCCATGCAAGTGAAAGCATGGAGTCATAACCACTGGACCTCAAGGGAAGTCCCTCTACCTCTATAACTTTATTTCTAAATATCAGTTCTCATTTTCAGTCACTCTGATTCTTTTACTCATGTCTCGGAGTTTCATAGCGACTCACCCAAATAAGTAAGTAAACAAGACCTCGTCTTCCCCTATGAAATTTTACCCTTGGGGAAGGCAGGAAAAGTTCCTAAGGGTTCTGACCCCCATACGACCCTGATGTATCACAGAGACAGTTCTCCTCTGGCAGGAGTCCCTTCTTGAAAGTTAATTTCTGGGGATAGAACGTGGTAGACTGTCTCCAAAGGAGGCTCTAATCATTTCCTCCCTCCCCATACATGTGTGCGACTCCCTACTTTCGACTTGGAACCAATTTCCTCTCCTCTTGAATCAGTACTGACCTTGTGACTTGCTTTGATTAAGAGAATATGGTGGACTTCTGAGTTCACCCCCTAAGAGGACTGGCAGCTTCTCTTGGAAGCCGGCCACCCTATAAGAGGTCTAAGTATGCTGCTGGAAAGAGAGGCTGCCCAGGTAGGGGCTGAGGCCAGCCTGGACATCCCGTGGGCATCCCAGCCCCAGCAGAGGCCCGATGGATGCAGACACCTGACTGAGTCCAGATGAGAGCAGGAGGAACACAGCCAAGCTGAAACTCAGCCAATCCACAGAGTGAGGAGGTACGACAAGCTATTGTTGTTTTGAGACACCAGGGCTTTGGGGTGGCCTGTGATGCAGTAACAAGACAACCGAAACACCTTACTCGACAGAAGGTCAGTCCGAGTTCAGGAGGAATGGTACGGTACTGCTGTGTCTCTGGGAAGAGAGCTCAGTTTGTTGACTCGAACTTTTTTTCTGGACACCACAAACATCCCAGGCAAAGAACCACAGAGGCATCCTTTATTCGTCCTGCTGTTTCATGCCGTATGTATTTCACTTGTCATCAAGTTCTGACTCCTTCCTATAAGCGTCTTGGATGAACCCTTCCTGCATGATCTCGCTGCCACCACCACAGCCGAGGCCCTCATCCCTCTGTTTTGAAATCTACGCCTATCCTCCCCTCCCCAAACATCCCTCCTCCATCCACCCTATAACGGACACTGGGCTCATCTTCCTGAATGAGGAGGGCTTTCCCTGTATGTGAGCCTCAATCTAATCAGCCCTGGTGTTCAAGGTTCCCACCCAGTTCCTCTCTGTCCACTCCTTTCCTTGGGCAGCGTAACTCCCACCGACATGCACAGCAGTCCCGTGTCCTTCCTCTGCCTCTCTGTCTGGCTGTTTGTTCCCTGACCTGTGGGGCCCTGACCGCTCCAGCTCCATCTGGCCTTTCTCTCTAATGATGCCTCCAGCTCCCCAACCCTCACCGAGCCCTCTCAACTTCAAAAACTCACAGCTCTCTACCACATAACTCAATCTTATTTATATAATTGGTGGCTGGTCTCCAATTTTCTCCTGTGTTTATAGCTCAGATTCCTAATTACATCATAAGATTGAGGGTGGGACTATTCCTTATGTTCATGTGTATTTTTTACAGGCCAGTGCTGGTATAAAGATTATCAGTAAAATTGTCCTTACTGATCTGAATGATTTTCCCTTTTTAAGCTATTAATATGCTTTAGAACATTTTTGAAATGCAACGTATATAACTGTCGCTGAGGAAAATGTCCATTTGGTTCAGAAAGTCTGAATTTTTTAATGAGAAATTAAATAACATCCACTGCCAAAAACAATGAGTAACAGAGATATGCCTGTTCTGAAACCATAAAACTGCACTGTCAGAGGAATGCAGGGCATCCGGTGTTCCCTGAGCACAGGGTCACACCAGGCCCCAGGGGAACAGCCTCCGGGCAAGCAGTTGAGGCACACTCCAGGGCCCTGGGGCCAATCAGATAATGCAGGACTGAACAGCAATAAAATGAAGGTTGGGAAGAACCTGTTTAGGAATTGGATATTAGGAACACGCCAGTGGTAGTCCACACCTTGGACGCAGCACAGGCCACCACAGGCCCTGCCCGTACTTTTCTGCCTACCTTCTGCTAGGTCCCTGGACTCGGAGACATGTGTATTTTACTCATTTAATCTTCAAAATGACCCTGGAAGGTAGAGATGAGGAGACCAAGGCTAAGAGAGGAGTCACTTTGCCGTGAGCTATAACCAAGTGATGATTCCAACCTAAGGTGAAGGACTTTGGAGGCTGAGTTCTTTCCTCTGGATCGTGTTGTCTCTTCCTGGGAGAGATACGACAATCACATCAGCAAGCACATCTGGTGAGCATCTATTACAGCCTGCATCCAGTCCCATCACTTCATGGCAAATAGATGGGGAAACAATGGAAACAGTGATAGACTTTATTTTGGGGGGCTCCAAAATCACTGTAGATGGTGCCTGCAGCCATGAAATTAAAAGATGCTTGCTCCTTAGAAGAAAAGCTATGACCAACCTAGAGAGCATATTAAAAAGTAGAGACATTACTTTGCCAACAAAGGTCTGCCTAGTCAAAGCTATGGTTTTTCCAGCAGTCATGTATGGATGTAAGAGTTGGACTATAAAGAAAGCTGAGCACCAAAGAACTGATGCTTTTGAACTGTGGTGTTACAGAAGACTCTTGAGAGTCCCTTGGTCAATCTTAAAGGAAATCAGTCCTGAATATTCATTGGAAGGACTGATATTTTGGCCACCTGATGTGAAGAACTGACTCATTGGAAAAGACCCTGATGCTAGGAAAGATTGAAGGCAGGAGAAGGCAACAACAGAGGATGAGATGGTTGGATGGCATCACCAATTCGATGGACATGAGTTTGAGCAAGCTCCAGGAATTGGTGTTGGACAGAGAAGCCTGGTGTGCTGCAGTCCGTGGGGTCACAAAGCGCTGGATACGACTGAGAGACTGAACTAAACTGTTAAAGCCTGCACTGTGCAAGGGGCTGTGGAAGACTGTTAAAATATATGGTTTGAGGGGGGAAAGCCCCCATAAATTCTATTAGCACCCCTCCGTAAACAGACACACAGTCCAAGCAAAATGAGAGAGCCCCACTGAGCAAATACAGGTTTCAAAGAAACCTCGGGTCCCCACCACTTTAAGGTCTGTCCCTCACAGAGATTCCAGAACCTATGTCTGTATTTGAACAGTTTAGTCCAGTTGGGAAAACAAACAAAAAATAAATCATCAAAAGAGGATTCTGACCGCTAATTCTGGTAACCTAAAAGGGTTCACTTAGATAAAAAGGTTATGTAATTGTAGTTTCAAAGAGAGAAAAGGTGAAAAATGAGACTGCATAAAGTACAGTATTAATGTTCATTTCAACTTCAATATTGCTTTGGGTATGGGCTACAGTTTGAGGTTTCATTATTTAGCTGTAAAGTGTTAGTGATGTACAGAGATGTGTCTTTTTCAAGGTGAAGTTCAGAGCAATGGGAACATGGTGTTGGGAGAGACCCTGAGGCTGGAACAAGGCCGCTAATGCATGGTTTCAGGCCAAGGGTCCACCTGTGGGGAGCCCCTTCCCAGCTGAGAACAGCTGGGCCAGGAACACCCGTGGAGATGGGCCCAACAGCGTCCAGAGTGGCTCTGCCTGCAGTGAATGCTTCCTGGATACTATCATAGCCTGCTTTCTCCTGGGGTCTGGGATTTCCCAAACTCAGAGGAGAAAAGAGAATGGCTTGGAGCTAACAGCTTGAACTGCAGACCCTCTGTCGCCACTGAGTTAATCCTTTGGTTTCCCCAATGTTGAAAAGGCAATCCTAATAATTCAGCATACTATCAGAATTTCAAACTCAAATTACCAAACAATACCCAAAGAAAAATTCTTAAAAATAACCTCAACTGTAGCCTGGTTCCATCCCAAGCCCCCCACTTTTAAGGAACTAAAGGAAATGGGGCTGTTCACAAGTCCTGGGAGGGAAAGGGCACTGGTTGGTCCTGCCATGAGGAGTCCTAGACTCAAATCCTATTTGGCTCAGAGGGTAATCCTCATCAAATCACTTAACCACTCCAGCTTCATTTTCTCATCTGACCAAGGAGGGCAGGAGGGAGGGAACATACCACCTGCTTCACAGAATTGTTGAAAAGGTAATGTGAATATAAGTGCTTTACACATATGAGGTACTCAATAATAACTGAAAAAAGCTAAAACATTAAAAAATCAGTTCTGACATTAAAATGCAAAAAGTGCTGACAGAAGCAGAACATTTTCTGTAGTTGAGGGCCTGCCTTGACCATCATTGCCAAAGTGCCCTTGGCTTTTTACTCAAAGTCTGAAGTTTAAAAACTCTAGTGCTCGCTTCGGCAGCACATACACTGAAATTGAACTTTAAAAACTCTTATTAGGGATCACAATTAGAAGCTTTCAAACCCTGCTCTTTTGGGTTGCATTTCTATAAGGAACAACAAATCTGTTTGAACAAAGTCAGGGTGTCATTTAATTAAAAGGAACTTAAGCCAGTGAGGTCACCGACCAAAGGTCCCAAGTGGCAGAGGTGCTGTTGCTGGAGTCCTCCTAGGGCAAGTCTGGGAGAATGATGCCACCAGGAGAGAACTTCTCCCGGATTAGGAGGGAGGAACAATGGCCCGAATCCCTGACACAGAGGCTTAGGAAGTAATGGAGAAGGGCTTCCTTCTGACCCTGGCCCTCCCCCAGGCCTCATCACTGTCTTTCTGGGTCAGGTTTTGTACCCAGACCATGATCTGGCCCCATCTAATTTTTCTCAGACCTCATTTCCTGACCTTTTTTCTTAAAACCGATGTCTTAGCAACACTGATGTGCATGAGAATTCCTGTGTGTGTGCACGCATGCAAACTTTTCCCTCCGCCCCACCCTACCCTGGCTGCTTAAAGTGCAGTCCTGCAGTGCCAGCATCCCAGGGGCCTGTTAGAAACACAGAATCCCAGGTCTGTCCCAGAGCTACTGAATGAGAACCTGCATGTTAATAAGCTCTCTGGTGATGGTAGGTACTGTAAAGTGGGAAAAGCCCTGCACTAAGGCCCTACTTCTTACAGAAGCGCTCTGGCAGAACAGCCCTGCCTGTGCAGAGCAGACCCCCTCTCCAGTGCTCCCGTCCTTCTGTTCATCTCCTGTACGCAGAGCATCTCACATGTGCTCACCTCTTTATGTGCTGCCTTCACTTCTAAACTAGGGGTTCCCCACTGGCTGCAGACCATGCCACCCCTGTGTCCCCTACTATATGGTTAGAGCTTAAATAATGTCGTTTGTCACAGCTAATCACTTCTAAGGTCCTTGTGATTTTAAACTTTAATAACTAATTTTAAATAAATTTAATAACCAACAATATTAAACTTATTAAAAGTTTAATAACTAACCCAAATACCTGTGAACTATGTTTAAAAAGCACAGTTAGGTGAGTCATGTTACATACTTGAATCTGGATACTTTGAATGTGTTTACACATTCAGTTTAAAATTTTTTAAATATTACAAATTCTTTCAGTATTACAAAAACTATTTTTTGTAATTGAAACTTTCAAGCATACACAAAACATAGGAAAGAATATGAGCTCTTACCCAGCATCAACAAATAGCCACTTTAGAAAAAATATTCTTATTTCATCTGTTTCCCCTGCACCCGTCCCACCCACTCACTCTTTGGAAGGCTAGATCACTTAAAACAAATCTCAGATATACTATAACTTCAGTGTGCATCTGTAATTTAAAAGGGCTCTCTCTATATGCATGCCATTACTGTACCTATTAAAGTTAACAGTGATTCCTTAATATAACATCGTCAGGATTCAAATTTCCCTAATTCGAAGGGGAATTTTTATAGTTGAGTGTGTAGAAATCAGGTGAAAATTTTATTGCAAACCAAAAATAGCTCTTGGAGCCTACATGATAAATTTCTCATGCCTGTGGCCTCAGGATCTAATCAGGGATGTGAAGAAAATGATATTTGTCTTTAAATACCATTTGCAGGTTCTGCTCTCCCCCAACTAGCCTACTTAGTTTCAAAAACTGTATGAAACTTTTATAAAGAATTTGTAGGTAAAAGAGAACAAAGCAAAAGCCATGCGGGGTATTATAGTGCCTGTCCCTCAAAAGCAATGAAATAAACAGGAATAGGACTGGTGAGGCTGACTATTTAACAAGAGACAGACACGCAAAGGCTGGACATTAAGCCAAATGATTTCCTGTTCAGTAGTCAACAGGACTTAAGAGATTCAGGAGGCGGGACAAACAGGGATAGTAAACTTGATGTTGGGATTTCCTTTTAAAAATCTATATTTCTTCTCTCTGTGATAAGAATGGGGGTTCTGAGACACATACTGGCAGAAGCAGTTTGAAGAGCAAATCCAATTTCCTGGGGGTTGTTCTCCTTTTAACAGTAAGTTCTGATCTGAGCTGCATAGGTCAAGAGCACGGTTCAGATCTCTCTCTGCTCCCTTTTGAATCAGACTTGGTCTCTGCCTGCCTACTTGTTTTAGCTCTTTGCGTAACAGAGATTCCGGTCTCCACACAATGGCCCACCATTCAACCACACTCGGCTTTGTCCCTAAACATTCATTCCCCCTGGCTCCTGCTGGGTCTGTTATATTCAGATATGAACTTTCCAGGAATCTGATCATGTCACAGGCCTTTTCCTGTATGACAAGTTCAATGCTGATCATGAATAGCGGGCTTCACACAGAGGGTTAGTATTATTCATGAAAATTATGACTCCACATCCAGAAATAGGGCAAAACTGGCCTAAAATAGGCAGGCTGGATCTCAGTTGAGTCCATCAGGCAATTACCAAGGTCTCCTGCTGCAAACAACTTAGGAGGTTTTCTCAACTCTATTAATCTGACAAATTAAAAGCACAATGTCCTTGCAGACTCAAGGTCTGAGGCCTGGCTCAGTGGGGACCCTGGTGCCCACAGGGTGAACAGAAGGGTTTTCCAAAAGACCAAAGCCAGATACTGCTCCCTCCTCCCACCGCCCTAAACCAAGGGCTCCCAGTTCTCATTCCCAACTTCTGTGTGTCTTCCCACCTTGACCATTTCAAGACCAGCTTTAGAAGCTCTGAGAGGGTTATGAAAGTGCCTTTAAGAAAAATGACATTTAGTCTTTCTTTTGGAACAGTGAGACACATCTGACAAATATTACAAATTAGAGGGGACCTAGGTGGTTCGTACTATTTTGCTGGAATTCTCTACTCTGGAACTCAGTGACCACGTGAGTCTGCTTCCATTGGCCCAAATTATATTTTATAAATGAGAGTGGAGGATTATCTTTCTAAATAAAAGCACTCGGACTGAAACCCCCTCTTTGCCATTCCTAAGAGAATGACATAGGCTGGTACTAAAAGACCATCATTGTGCAGAACAAATGGACCGAGGAAAATCTGCTTTCCTCTCCCCTAGCCCCTTCCTTCTTCACATAACTAGAGCCAAAAGAGATGTTTTTCATTTTAAAAATTTGATTAAGCAGCCTGGGCAAAAGCCTATTCTTCTGGTCTTTACAGTTTTCTCATTTTGGCAGAGCTGAACCAAGGTATACCAGGCTGGAAGGACAGGGAAGTGAGGGCCTAACTGCTGGGCAGTAGTGAGACATGCGAAAGTTTAGCTCATGAAAGTGAGCACTGGTTCCCCCGAGGCAGCAGAGTTCACACTGCTGAGGTGGGCACAAGGAGAGAGGCTTGAGTCCCACTTGGACCTCCATACCCTTCCTGACCTGAGGAGTGGGAGAGAAGGCAGGAGAAAGGGTAGATTTAAATCATGAGGGAAAAAATCCGGGTAGGCTTATTATGAAAGAGCAGTCCTTTCCTTCAGCTCTAAGAACTGAGAAACTCTATTCCTCTGGCATATTTAACAAGACATTATAAACACCGATTAGTAAACGCCTTATGGCCACCATGTGTAGTTTTGATTTCCATATGTTAAATCTTCCCGCAACATTTTCAACCTTATTTTCAAGTACCTTTCTAAGATCCCCTGACATATCACATATGCCCTGAGGGTCAGGATACCTTTCTGCCTTTACATACATATAATAAACACTAACAGGGAATGAAGGAATGAACAGATTAGAAGACAGATCTTGTGCTAAAAGGCTGAAGAAAGTGGGTTTTCCAGTAGTAGGGAGTGACAAATTGTGAGCTATTGTAATATAACAATAGAACATCTTTATGCTAATGTGAGGAAAGGAGCTATCACATTGGTTTTGAAGGTATCTAATTAGACATTTACTGAACACCAGCTTTCATGGGACACAGCACATCAAATCTAAACGGTAAGTAGAGTCACAACTTAGTTTTACTGTCAATAAAAGGCTCTTCATTCATTCTTTAAAAAAAAAAAAATTGGCCACACCCCGTGGGATCTTAGTTTCCCAACTAGGGATTGAACTCAGGCCCCAGCAGTGAGAGTGCTGAGTCCTAACCACTGGACTACCAGGGAATTCCCTCATTTTTGAAAATTAATTCCCCAAAGTCCAAGGTACTGTTTCTTTTTCTGGACTGCTACCAAGCTGGTGCATCTCTACCCATCGAAGAATCAGTGTGAGGAAAGCCAGTGGAAGGTGAAGTTCTGGGCTTCTCCATGGAGGCAAGGGGGTCCTGAGAGAACCTGAGGGTCTCCTTCCCAAAAAGCCTCCATGAGAGAAGTGAAAATCTTCAGCCCAGGTGGCTTTCCTCCCACCTGCTCCAGGAAGCCCACCTGCCTGCCTGCACTATCTGCCCTCCCCTGCTCACTCTGGGGCACTGGCCTCCACTCCGAAGGCCTAGTGCTCGGGGCCAAGGGGGAGTCAGGGCCTTACTCTGGCAGGTGGGGATCTCGCAGTACTTCCAGTAGACGCCGTCCTCGTGCTCCGCCACGTAGCACCAGGGGCTCACGTCACCGTCTGGGTTTCTGGGGAGGGAAAAGGACACACCCGGTAACACTGCCTTTGTTTTAAGTCAACTGGCTTATTGCTTTTCAGTTTTACCAACCCCCACCAAAACCAAACCAAACAGACAAAAAATCTCCAGCTTCTGTGTTGTTTCTAATAATTCATATGTATCTTAATGCCACCTCTCATGAAGAAGAAAAAAGTGGCACTACTACAAGAATAATGCAATCCACTGCCACAGAAACTTCAGAGCTTGAGGGCGGGGTGGTGGGTGAG
>NW_011495054.1:11721910-11724295 GCF_000754665.1 Bison bison bison | reverse complement strand
GAGCAAAGGTGAAGTGTGTTTACACGAATTCACTGCAGTGTGACCGGGACAACTGACCACTGACTAGATGATTCCAAACAGCCCTGGCACCTTAACTGTGAACACGGGGACCCCATGACTGGGAGAGCACAGGTGCCCATAGAACTGTGCATAAACATACGGATGGAGCCAACGGCCAGGATGGAGACTCGGAGGCTCAGAGTCAAAGGTCCTGAAGATACGCAAAACCCTCTTTACTGCACAAGTTTTCTTTCAATGTTGTATTCTAGGGAAATCTTTACTTGCAAAGATGTTCACCACAGCATTTTCACAATGCAAAAAAGTTAGAAACAATAATTAAAGGTTGGTTAAATAAATATGTCCATATAAGGGAAAGCTAGACAGCTGGTAAAAATGTGGTGTAGAGACATATTTATTAATATGGAAAGAAATTCACATGTCTTGTTAGGTTCTTTTTTTTTTTTAAAAGGCAGTTCTAAAACACAATGTATGACAACAATCCCATTTTTGAAAAGATTTATTTAGGGATGGATACACACCAGATCCTTGGAAGTATTTATCTCTAGATGATGGGACTATAGGTATTAATAATTCTAATGTTTTTATTTTCTGATTCCCTTTATTTTCTTATGTCTTCTAGAGTGAACACTGTGTGATTTTTAAACAATAAAATAAAATTCACATGCTCCAGACTCCACTGACAAGTTTTCAATAGGATCAGGCCAGTCAACTCACCTGTGATAGAAATGGGTCCTCTTTTCACTTCAAAATACTAACGTCTCAGAAACTTCTAAAGAAAACTACACCAAAGAGTCTCAGTCAGAACAGAGAGTCCTGTTATCCTGGTACCAACTTCTGACATGGCAGTAATAATTGCAAAAGACTTATTTCACATTTCTATACAAGTAGCTTGGAATAAATGGCTTTAAGGTCTTTTCAACTCTGAGATGCCACGACAATAATGGGCAGTGCTGCTGAAACACAGCAAAAGATGGCAGGGGTTAATGGACACACAGAAAAGCCTTGCCTCTCTCTGCTGCTTTTCAAGCTCCCTTTATTTGGACTCAGAAGGCTGGAAACCTGACACTCCGGTTAGGCCGGAAATGGGCATAAAGACCCTGCGGCCTAAGCTTTTGGAGCAGCCCCTATCAGGCCTGGGAGCGATCAGCCTATTGTGCGGCCCAGAAGATAAGCCACCCTGAAGCACAAAGGGTCCTTTTATTTTTTGTGCCCAAAGGCAGGTGCCAGCACCAACCCTGCTGTCCCAGCCTCTGTCCTCCCACCCCCAACCCAGATACACAGAGCCCAGAGAAGCCCATTCCCATCACTCGCCATCTCTCAGACATTGCGACTGGGATGGCATTGGAAACATCATGTAAGACAAACATGGTGTCGGGTGTCAGCTGAGAAATCAAAGTTGGAGAACTTGTACAAAGCCCTTCTTTAGACAGTATTTCACTGTCATTTTCCTCCCTCTATTCAGGGTTTTGCTTTGATGTAGGATTTGGTAAAGTCTTTCGAAAACAACTGTTTGTTATCAAAGTTAAAACCATTCTGAAAAGCATCAGAAAAGGTTAAGAAAGAACAGGTAAATTCATCTTTGATTCCGCTTCGGTGCTAAAACAAAAGGTCCCAGGGCTCTCTAATGTGATAATAATCGACAATTTCAGTGTCCCTTTTTTGAAGGATAAACTTAGGTCAGGTCTGGTACATTTCACCAAATCAAAGGAGAGGCCTGCAGCCAGCCAAGGCTCAGGAGGAAGGTGGTGCTCCTGGTGCTTAGTGTTTCCTTAATGGATATTTACTGGTACGTGTGTGGGAGCCTAGTGGTGGAACTGGGTGCTAATCTATAAGAAAATAAATTTTTTTTTCATGTAAATTAAACCTCGTGGGAAATTTAAAATCAGATTTAAAAACAGGAGCACATCTGAGAAGACTTGCTTGACAGAAGGCATCAGAAGAATAGGATAAACGAACAGCCTAATACCAAGAGATAGTTTAGAACAAGAAGATAAAACAAAAAACAAACACTGGTTTCTCTTCCTAAGTACTCTTCTTAACCCAAGCCAACTATTCCCAAAAGAAAAGCTAGGGGAAGGAAATAAGCCAGAAGTGAAGTGGGGTTCATTTCTTTTAAATATGAAAGAAAAAAATTAATGATCATGTACAACTTTGAAAATAAAATGTAAAAGGATTATTTAATGAGCATGTGTAATATTAATGCTAAAATGCAAAAGACAGCAAAACGTGAAGTAATATATAAACAAACTGTTACCTCTGGGAAGAAGGCCTTGTTGGAGAGGATTTGGGAGGGAAGAGGTAAAATGAGGACTTTATTTAAACTATATATATATAGTTTATATATATATATATATATATCTGTGG
>NW_011495054.1:11703199-11721810 GCF_000754665.1 Bison bison bison | reverse complement strand
TAAATCTGTGGAGAAGGCAATGGCAACCCACTCCAGTACTCTTGCCTGGAAAATCCCATGGACGGAGGGGCCTGGTGGGCTGCAGTCCATGGGGTCGCTAGGAGTCGGACATGACTGAGCGACTTCACTTTCACTTTTCACTTTCATGCATTGGAGAAGGAAATGGCACCCCACTCCAGTGTTCTTGCCTGGAGAATCCCAGGGACGGGGGAGCCTGGTGGGCTGCCGTCTCTGGGGTCGCACAGAGTCGGACACGACTGAAGCGACTTAGCAGCCGCAGCAACAGCATATATATCTGTGGTGTTTGAGAAATTTTTTAATAAACTTTTAACACTTCTATAACAAACAAAAAATAAAATGTAACATAAAAAACAGCAATCAAAAAGCAAACTAAAAAACAGTGCACTAGTAGCTATGAGGGAATGGCCAGTTGGTGTCCATTAGAATCAAGATGAAGCAAAGAGATGAAGACAACACGGACTACAGGCCTGGAGACTTCAAGATAAGCCCAAGGGTCCTAGATGTGGGCAAAGGTACCTGGGGAGGGCAGCAGGTAAACACTGGGGCCCGTGCAGTATAGGTATAAATATGTTGTCTCAGCTGGGTCAACAGTGCGAAGATCCCAACATTCTGCTAGAACTGGGGGCAGAGTGTGTGGCTCAAAGAGTAACTCAGCGATCGTTTTTCCCTGCCCCAGTGGCTTAAGAGGCTGCCTTTGTACCTGTCCTAATAATGATTAAATTCAGCACGTGGCTGAACCATGAGTCACGTAACCAGGACCCTGGATATAAATACCTAAGACGTAGCTATAACCAAAGGTGCTCTGGTCCCTACTGACCAGTGACTCTCAAGCTGATCTGGATCACTGACAACTTTGAGAATCTGATCAAAGCCATGGATCATCTCCCCTGACAATCACAAGTACACACTTGAAGCACCATGGAGTTCAGCCCCTATGAGGGTCAGACAGCAGGTGAAAGAGCAAAGAAACACCCGAGTATACTGAAAGGAAAGAAAGAGCACAAATCTGCTGGCTACAGGTGCTCCCAGAGCAAGGTGGTCCTGGGCTGGCAGGATGTGGGACAACACAGGGCATCTTCCTTAGCTCAGAAGCAGAGGGAAGTTCGGGCCACAGACAGTGCTCCACTTTCCCATGACATCCACGGCAGCTTAAGAAGCTGAGTCTTCTGGTGGCAGCGCCAACAAAGGAAACCCTCCCAAAGAGACATGGAAGTGATCAGACAGGAAAGCAGAGCTCTGCAAACCAACATCAAAGAGCCCCAAGTTGAAAAGAGATTCTGTGTTTGTGTGTGTGTTTGTGTGCACATGCGCACGCAGTTTTGCGAGAAACGTTTCTAAAATAGTAACAAGAAAGGCTTTCTGAGTTGGCCAAAAGGAAGACAAAGCTTTGCCTAGTCGTGAGCAAGGCGGGAAGAGACCGGAGGAGGGTCTTACCTGCAGTAGTTATGCTCGCCCACGCCCCCCTCCCCGTTGGGGTACTTCAGAGTGTTGTAAGGATGCTGGAAAGTCTCGTTCCAGAACAGACATGGCTTCCCACCTTGCAGTGCCGTCCAGTTCTGTGTTCCCCTGTAATCTGCACCGTTGGCTGTGAAACATTCTAGGAAAAAGAAAAGACAGAGCAAACTAAGTTTCTGGCAACATCTATAGCTTCCTCCCTCTGTGCTAGATGTCCTGTTTTGTTTGGATGGAGCTGGAAATGGGTAGCATTTTGCTGGATCCGAGACACAGTGGGTTGAGCACTGGTAGGACTGGGTACCCTCCAAAGCCCAGGCTCCTCTTGGCGCTTGCTTGTCTGCAGACACAAGGACATTTTCCCCGAAAGTATACAGATCCCAGCTAGGATATAAACAGGGAGCTGAAATGTATTGAAGCCCATGAAGTGAACCGGGAAAACCCCTAAATCTGGGAGCCATCCATGAGGAACTCTGGGTGCTCAGAGGGGGTCACTGCGCCGCCAGCGTCTCTGTGTGGTAACTGGAACCAGGGCACCAGCTCTAACTGAGCTCTCCTCTACGGCTGAAAGGCTGCACTGACACTTGGATTTAATAAGACCATCGGATACAGCAACGCTTTGGAATCCCAATCACACGGGTCTGGGAATGACTCACATTCCCTGGTAATGAAGAACAGTCCTCCCTATGCTGCTTGAGACGGAGGTGCCACAAAACAGACAGTCAACAGGAGGGAGTGGGCGCTGAGCTGGCATTTTCTTTCACCTCCTTCTGAAATTCCTTCCTACAGGACACGTTCAACATGGTCTGAGTTCCCTTTAATAAGAAGACAAAACCCTTGCAGGTGCAACAGTTGTGCTTCTAAAATCTGCCTTTCAGACTTTGTGGGGGAGGGGTGGGGGCTGGATGGGAACCTCGGCTGAGAGGATTTTCCCCCACATATTGCATGCATTACATTCGCAGAGGTTCACAAGAAAGGCACGGTACAAAGAGCGAGTTCCGAAAATTAGCTTAGTTGAAACTGACAGATAGAAGCACTTCAAACACTTCTTTAAGATGTATCCCTAGGAACCTGACAATCTGGGGGAGTTACGCTAACATTCTTGGCTCTGTTCCTTTCCCTCTCCTGGCATGTGCTGACCCACAACTTCCGGCATGAAGGACTCACACCTCCAGCTCCCAATGTGGGGCGTGCTCCTCTTCCAGCCTCAGCATGTGCATAACACGGGCAGGTCTATACTCTGAAACGTATCTGAAACCTACCCGCAGATCATCTCTCTTCCTGTACCAGCTTCCTCTCCCAATCTGGGGCGGTTTTGCCCAGAATGGCATGTTTTTATGGACAGCCAAAATAATCAGGAACCCCAGGCTGCACAGGACACCTCGCACTTCACCTACACGTTGTGAGAAGGGTGACTTGTCATGTTCTGAGTCAACCGAACCCTCCACCAAGAGTGTGCACGAATTTAAAAAGTTCAAAGGTAACTGAAGGAGGCAGCTCAGTATAGCAGAAAATCCACTGGTCCCAGACCTGATGCCTAACAGCTGTGCGACCTTGGATGAATCACCACCATCCACATCACTGCTGACGTTTACATGGGGTTCTACTGAGTGCCAGGCTCTGCTCTAAGTGCTTTACATCAGCTTATCACCAGCCCAGCCCGGAGGCCTTAACACCCCCACTTTGCAGATGAGGCGACTGAGGTTCAGGCTCACACCCTACGCTGCCTCTGACAACCCCTTGGCCTCACCCGTGCTTTCCCGCTCTCCCTCACCCTGCTTCCTCTCACAGGTGAGTCCTGTGGACTTCTATCAAACGAGTTCCTGAAACTACCCTCTCCTCTCCGTCACCTTTGTCCCGTTCGCCATGGGAGGACAATATAGTCCGATTCGGGTCCCACAGCATCCACTTTCGTGCTCCCAACAACCTGTTCTCCACACAGGGCTCAAAACTCCCAGAGAGATGTGAGCACTGGGAATGAAACCCAGAGCCTTCGTCCCTGTCTGCGAACCCGTGAGACGTCGCCCCAGGCCCTCTCTCCACCGACCAAGCTCTCCCCTCGTCATTTGCTGTGCTCCAGCCACATTCTTCTGCTTTTAATTCTATAAACACACCATGCTATTTCCTGCCTGAAAAGTTCTTCCCCTAATACTTGCCATCACAGACTAAACATTATCTCCTCAGAAAACCCTTCCCCACCATCTCCACTCGTTTCTCTGCCGTTCATTTGTTTCCTTCGTAGCACTTATCATCACTAGGAATATATATGATCTGCTGGAGACAGAGGGAGACTTGTGTGTGTGTGTGTGTGCGTGTGTGTGTGCATGTGGGCTCGTCACACCAGAACCCTACCCAGTCTCAGGCTTAGAGCAGGACCTGGGAACCTATATTCCTAAAAATCTGCCCTAGTGATGATTCTAAGAACATCATGCCAATCTCTGCCAGTTACTAGAATCTTAATTTCTATGTGTTAGAAATCTTTTTCCCCTATCGCAAGTGACTGAGGAGGGGCTTGGGAGCCAGAAATGTGGGCTGACCAACGGAAAGCCTTAGCAGTAGACAGCAATCTGCAGGGCAGTGGGTCAGTGTTCCCTGATGACTTGATCTGAAGAAGAAGAACGTGGTGGCCATCCATACAAGGGCCAGCCCTCTGGAACGGGATGAGGTGGCATCTGAGAGATGGGATGGGTACAAGCAAGCCTGTTGGCTTTAGTCTGCTTCTCCCAGACCCAGTCTTGTTCTTAATTACACTAGGGAAACTGAGGCAGTGTTACCAGATTTGACAATTATTTTTTGAGCAGACTTGCCCAGTGCATGTCAATTGTGTGTGTGTGTGCGGGGGGTGGGGGTGGGGTGCAGGGGGACAAGAAAAACAAACGTGAACACCCTGGATTACAATTGTGTGCATCTTGATTTCATCAGAATACTAGGGTGGGTACTAGGACAAGAAGAGGAAGCAAACAGTAAATGACACAAGAAGGACTTTCTGGGTAGAGGGCATGGCAGGCACAGACCCGGAAAACTGCATAGACTCTTTGGGAAAGTGCAAGGCCGCTCCTCTGACCCAGCCAGAGTAGGGTGAGTATGCGGGGAAGGGTGGGTGGGACATGAAGAGGAGGGGCCAGACAAGACCAGGATGTGTAAGGTCTTGAAGGCCACATAAGTTAGGTTTTTGCTTTTGTTCTAAGAATGAGAGGAAGTCATTGGAGGGCTTTGAGCAGAGAAGTGACGTGATCAGATTTATCCTTTAGCGGAATTGTAGCTGCCGGGAGGAGGAGGAGCTGTGAAGAGCGTGCCAAGCACGTGGCAAGGGGACCCTAGGTGGCTGTTGCAGATGATGGGCTGGAAAGAAGGGTGGCCTGGGCCAGGCTGGCAGCTGAAGGGTGGGAAGAAGTGGCTGGACTCTGGATGTATTTTGAAGGTAGAACCAAAGTATTTGCTGGGGGGCAGGGGTTTGATGAATACAGGGTCCCAGAGAAAGAGCAGTTGGCAACAACACCAAGGAGGTAGGCCTGGGCAGCTGGGTGAATGGTGCTGCCATGTACTACGATGGGGAGGACCCAAGAGGCACAGTATCTTGTGGGTGGAATCAAGGCTTTGGTTTTGGACAGGAAAACTGGATGGAGATAAGAGAGTAAGCAGATGGCTAGATGAGCCCAGGGTTGAGGAAAGAAGCCAAGGCCAGATCCAGAAGTGTGGAGGTAACAGCGCCTGTGTGGAGAGAGAGGACATCTGGGCCACGCCCTGGAGCCCTGCCACATTTCAGGTCTGGAAGAAGGGCCCAGCCATGATGGCTGACAAAGCGCAGTCTGGGAGGTGGGATCTTGAAGGGAGAAGGGGTTTTGAGAAGGAAGGGATCATAAGCTGTGAAAAGCCCTGCTTTATTTCCTGCCTGTCTTCTCTAGCTGGAGCCCACTCCATTCATCTCTGTTGGACCTTTCCTCTCTATCAGAGAACCCCAAGTCTTTTGTTTTGGGGGACTGAAGGAAAACAGCCCTTAAGTTAGACACAAGCCTGAAGCACTCGGGCTTAATTCTGCCTTTCTAAGCTGGCAACGCCTTATCTTTTTCTCCATCACCAAAATCCTTCAAAGTATGGCTTGTGGCATTTATTTTTTAAAAACTGGAGATGCACTTGTGATCAGAGGAGGATGCTGATGGGCACGGGCCTGTCCTGCTCTGGCTCTGACCTGGCTGCTGTACCGCCTTCACAGCCCATCCCTTCTACAACTCAAGTTTCTTCATCTCTGAAAAGAGGGCGGTCAGCGAGATCAGGAGTCCTAATCCTTTAACGTACACAGAGACCTCTTGGAGAACAGGATGAAAGACAGGGATCTGATTCCCCAGACAACCATCACATACACAACAGTTTACAGTTTCAGAAGTGCTCATGGAGCCCCTGAAGCCCTTCTATGCAGCTCTGACCACCTGAACAAGTGATACCTACAGAACAGACATACATGCACATGTAAACTTCCAGGACGAATGTTAATCTCCAGGGTTATGAAACAGTTTAAATCAAATACTTTTCTCACTTACTTTCTAGCAAGAAAAACTTCTAGCATGGAAAGAGCATGATACCGGCTGGAGTTAGAGCTCAGCTCTGTGGTTTACAAGCTGCAGGCATGCAGCTGAACTCTGAGCCTCAGTTTCTTCACTGGTACATAGGGGGATTCGATTATTAATAGCTTGGGACAAATGGAAGAATCAGAGGAACTGCAAGTAAAGTGCCTAGTACACAGTAGGTGCCCCATAAATAATTATTATGTAAATAAACAGTGCATTACTATGTTACTAAACAGTGTAAAAAAATTAAACTTTATTATAACTTTGAAAGTACTGTAACAATCACAATCATGTAGTTTATCCCATAAAAATACATAGCTATAAAAGGCAATATGTCATGGATGGACAGGCACACCATTCTGCTATTTACAGTTCTGTTGACAGTTACCAGGCTACCATTCGGGTAGAAAACAATATGTAATGTTTGAAAAAGAGGGGATATATGTACATGTATAGCTGATTCACTTTACTGTATAGCAGAAATTTTCAACACTGTAAAGCAACTATATTCCAATAAAATTTAATTAAAAAGAGATAAATAAAAGGAAAAAATATATATGGTTTGAACCCTATGTTGAATTCCAGCATTCAGTGGATAAAAGGTAAGGCGAAAAACATATATGCTTTTCTTAAAATTCCAACTGTGTGATGAAACATGCCTTTGTTTATATATGCTACTGAAATCACATAATGCAATATTTGTACTTATTATAAGTGAGGAAAACGCCAAGTTAAGATCTTGTTTCAGGCAATTTAACCCTTGATGGGTTGTGTATACACTGAATTTTTAAAGTTCATGTTTAAAACTGTAATGAGGTATTCTGTTAAAATAATTAAAACCTGACATATATGAGATAGTGGTGGGAAAGCAAAAGATATTCTACTCCTCAACAACATTTAATAAAGTTGAAGAATAAGCTCTCAGTGAAGCTCCAAGTCATTCCTAATGACACTATTTCCCTGAACCATTCCTAACCACACTATTGAGAAATAGAAATTTTTTCTCATACTGAGTCTTGAATTTTCCTAGTTTTCTGGTAGCTAATTACTAGTTAGATCTCTGTTGATGTGATTTTTGTGAGAGTCACCGTTTTTAATCCATCAAAGTCGAGTTTCTGTTCCACACAGAACCATTCAGCATCTCTATTAATCCTATGTTGGAAGAATCTGGCTGATTTTAGCCTAGTTTGAAATCAACACGAATCAACAAGCATTAAATTGAATTATGACATCTTAAAATAAGGCAGAAAATATTTTTCCGCAGGAATATCTTCTGTTCTTTTAAAAGGTATCTATTAAGTTTGGCAGGCAGGTAGATTATAGAAATACAAGGCTGAAGTGGAAAAAGCTCCTTTTAATACTTAGATGGCGACATAAGAGTGTCGTCAGATGTTTGCACAACGCACCTGGTGCGTTTCCAGTACAGACTGGTGTCTGGTGGGAACTTGTGTGTAGGTCCTCAATGCCTGCAGTCCCTGACAAAATCATCTTTTGCCCTCAAGACACTCAAAGGCACTTCAGAAATGCTTATTTCAGTTACACGGAACCTGGAGGTCAAGAAGTGTGTGGCCCTGGGAAGTCAGTGGTTCTCAGCTTTTCTCACCCCAATGGGGCTGAGCCTGTGAGAAGAAAGTCTACATCTTTAACACTGACGGCTCCCCAAGGGCAGGGATTCCCATGATTACAAGAAGGCAAGTGATCTAGATCTTGATCTAGATCTAGATCCCCAGAGAGAGGATAGTCTGTGGGGAAGGAGGAGGCCTTCTATATACATGGTGCATAGAGAATCACTTGCAGAAAGAGGAAATGACACGAAGTAAGTAGCTGACACTGCGAGGTTTAAAGAAATCACCTGGATTTGGGTCTCCACTTCTTCACTTGTGAAATGAGGGGATTGGAGCCAACGTCCCTTCACTCTAAACCCTAATCTCAGGATTCTAACAAAATAGGACAGAGATGCAAAAGTCTGAGGTAATGTGACAGGAAAGGCTTAATGACTAAAAGTCTCTTCCAAGCTTATAATGCTCTAATTCTGTTTCTCTAATGGAAGCAACGATTCTTCAGGAAAACAAAACAAAACAAAACAAAACTCACCTCCCATGTGGGCCCTGCCTCTGGAGAGGCTCTTAAGCGCTCTTTTTTGCTTAGAAGAAGCTACATCTTCAACATATATATGTCAAAGAAAAAAGAAAAAAAGGGGAAACTTCTAGGTGAATAGAGACTTAGGTTAATAGAGTCAGATCACCTAAATGCACCTTGTTTAGATCCTTGTTTGAACTGTAAAAAACACCCATGAGACAATCAGGAATATTTAAATACTGATTAATGGACTGGATATTTGATGATACTAAGAAATCATTGTTAAATTTTTTAGCTGTGACAATGGTAGTGGTACTATGTTTTTGAAAAGGGTTCTTATCCTTTACAGATACATACTGAAATATTTACAGATGAGATGATATGATATCTGAGATTTGTTACAAAATAATCCAGTTGTAGAATCAAAGGGATACAAATGAAATAATACTGGCCTTGGTTGACAATCATGGAAGCTGGGAGATAGATACATAATGACTTCCTTACACTCTTCTATTTTTGTACATGTTCTAAATTTCCCATATTAAAAATTTTTGAAAGGACACCTTGAAAATACTAACATGTTGTTTTACAATTAATCTACCTTAGTTTCTTTTTCAAGAACTATGATCAAACTCAATCAACCATAAATTCACTCATCTAAAATCAAGACAGACACTCACGTACCATGTTCTTGGACTATGTATTCACAGTTCAACTGACCACAGGAAAAAGTAGTTCTGTACTTTTGCCCAAAGTAGAATTGCCCCAAAATAATCACTGTAATTATTTAAACTATCAGTAGCTTTTCTATTAAAATATCTTTCAGATCTTCCTTTTCATTCATAGGAACAGTGTGCTTAAAAATAGCATCCCGTACCTCTCAAAGTTATTTTAACTAAAGAATGCATACTTTTGGAAGAGGACCTAAGGTCTTCTATTTGAATCTCCAGCTTATTCATAACAGACGAATAAGTTGCTCAGTTGCTCAGTCTTTGCAACCCCGTGGACTCTAGCCCACCAGGCTCCTCTGTCCATGAAAATTTCCAGGCAATAATACTGGAGCAGGTTGCCATTTCCCACTCCAGGGGATCTTCCCAACCCATTAACAGATAAAATACTTGATTAAAAGACTGTTCTAAGAAACACTGAACCTATACTAAGCAACGGACCAGAGGTTTAAATTCAGAAGACCCATGAAAAAACTTCAGAGAGGGGTCCTTATTATTTGTTATGTAATAATTTGAAAAACAGATAACTATCAAAGCAGAGCAGGCCCTGAATGCAGGGCTGCTTGGGTTCCAGTCCCCAGTCTGGGTCTCATTTGGAATATGCTCTACTCTTACCCAGGGAGGGCCCACTGGACAGCATGCACGCCTGTCAGTGAAGCATGTGTTTTTGCCGGCAAGAGTCACTATGAACATGCAGTAGTGCTTGAGGAACTGACAGTCATTCTGTAGGATGTTATAAACAAATACGCGCATCAAATTGAAGACCAGGAGATAGCTTTTAAGAAAGAATGAGGGACTTCCTGGTGGTCCAGTGGTTAAGAATCTGCCTTGCAATACAGGGAATTGGGATTTGGTCTCTGGTCAGGGAAGTAAGATCCCATATGCCTCTGGGCAGTGTAACTCACGTGCCACAACTAAGACCTGATGCAGCCGACAAAAAAAGGAAAAAGAATGACCATTCACCTACCAACATATACAGAAAGATTAGGCCAAGCTTCAGTGAAAGCATGAACTCTCTCAGAAGTCACTAGCTCAGCAGAACTCTAAGGAAAACATTTCATTAATTAACCGTGGACTTTTCTGCCAGTACCAGCAGGACATATTCTATCACAGCGTGGTGATGGCACCTCTCTCAGTGTAATGCTTGAGCATCAGTGAGTCTACTTAAATATTTACTTATGAATATCCTCTTCCATCTTGAAATAAAATTTCACACTAGAGTTTTCACGGAAGAAAATGGGAAGCATAATAAAATGTTTTCAAGTTCAAAGCCCACTTCTCTGATGGACAATAACTTAGTGGATCATAAGTCAACTGTAAAGCATCGGAACATAAGACAAATGTTGGAGAACTAATTGAAAACTCAGGGTCCAGAGGAGACAGCACCACACTCCTATGGAAACCACAGGCTCTAAAACAAGTCCCACAGCGCCTGCTGTCCCAGCTCTTCTAAGACTTGATCATCTTGAACTGTAATTGCTCCAGAAGCACCTGGCCCTGCTTCCACTAGCCCATAAGTTTCCTGAGCAGTTCACTCATCTCTGTGCTCTCAGCAACTACAGACCACACAGAACATGCCTGGCAAACATCTGATGAGTGAGGGAAGCAGGTGTATGGAGGGCTAGGCGGGGAACCCAAGACGGACATATTCAGAGAGCCCAGGTTTCCTTACCAGTTTGGGCCTCCACCCTGGCTGTCAGTGCTGTACTGTGAAACGACCCAGGAGAAGTTCCAAGAAAGTTTATGTAAATCAAAGTATTTAAAAATCAAATGCTTGCTATTTAAACCAAGGGAATCTGCTATTTAAATAGAATCCATGGTAGAATTGTTTGTAACAGGGAATGAGCAGCCCTCTTTGCAATGAATACACCTGTTTCTATTCTGAGTCTGCTTGCAACAGGAGACACCTGGCTCAAATCTACACCTCACCTAACCATCACTTGAGCAACACTTTCACACTGTCTGAAGTTCTCGATCAGACTAAAAAGGAGATAAAATAAACTGATACAATCCGGCTTCTGGGCAAGTTTCATGAGTATTGCCTGTGCCCAATTTTTAATTTCAGACAGTGAGAAAGTTTCCCAATAATGGAATCCTGGAGGGCAGCCAATGCTCCATGGAAGCCAGGCTCTGGGCTATTCAGCTTCCCTTGGTTGATATGGAGTGGGCAAATAAATACAACAGCCCTTGAATGAGGAGCTAGCTGACTGCCAGGTAGACAGTGTATTTTAGGGGAGTGCGTGATCAGTTGTGTCTGACTCTTTGCGACCCCATGGACTGTAGCCCACCAGGCTCAGTATTCCAGGCAAGAACACTGGAGTGGGTTGCCATTTCCTACTCCAGGTGATCTTTCTGACCCAGGATTGAACCCACGTCTCTTGAGTCTCCTGCACTGGCAGGCAGATTCTTTTACCACTGAGCCACCTGGGAAGCCCCAGTGTATTTTTAGAGCACATCTTTAAATTCAAACCCAAAGCAATAAAGTTGTCGTTTTCTATGATTTGGCACAGGGACAAGTCCTAGTCAGAGATGCGGGGCATACAGTAGACATTTGATAACATTTGTTAGTCAGTTCCAAGATAAAGATATGACTCAAGAGACAAGTTTCAGAAATCCTGGCCATGGAGACAGCTTGAGGCAGAAAGAAAGTCTCAGTTCCGTTGTCACCTCCAGTCACTTAGAACAACGAGGACAGATGGTGGCCAACAGACTGATTTGTTAGTCAAAGGTTTAAAGTTTCAGGCAATGTTTCATGGATCAAGAATTTGGTTGCCAGATTTAGCAAACGGAAGTACAGAATGCCCAGTTAAATTGGAATTTCAGATAAACAACTAACGATTTTTTAAGATAAGTATTCCCAAATATTGCATGAGACAAAAAATTACTGTTTATCTGAAATTCAAATTTAATTGAGTGTCCTGTATTTAATCTGGCACTCTTACTCTAGAGAAAGTGGAAACATACGGTGACCCACAGACCTCCTTACTCCACTGAGACTTCTGAAGCCCTGTTCACAGAAATGCTTAAGGAGTTTAGATATGGATGAAGAATCTATTTTCTTAAGAGTGAAAAAAGATGTTGATCAGAGTCACCTACTCTGAGGCCCCAGAGAAGAGAAGGGCCAAAGAATTACATGATCAGGACAGGTTTCTCAATCTCGGCATGACTGACATTTCGGGTTGGATAATCCTGTAGAGGGGCGCTGTCCTGTGCGTTCCAGGACTGTCAGCAGCATCCCTGGCCTCTACCTGCTAGATGCCAGTAGTGCCCCCCTCCCCACCGCAAAAATGTCTCCAGATATTGTCAAATGTCCCTCGGGGGCACAAATCTCCTCTAGTTGAAACCACTGAATTAGAAGAAATGGTCAAATAAACAGAGAGTGTCATACTCATTAACCAGTGGTCACAGAACAAAAGATTCTTCTCAAGGGAGAAATTTTCAGCTCAGCCCGGGGGCCCCCTCAGGCCCGTAAGAAGGATGAGAGGACTAGTTATTTCAGCTAAGACAATCAGAAACCCTTCATTGGCCAGAAGCACTGGAGGAGAATCTTCGATGAGCCAAGCCGATGAAGTTCTGCAAGGCAGTGCACACATCACAAAGCAGGGAGACGCACCCAGCCTTTGAAGACGTTCCTTTTAAGTTAACCTCCCTTCCAACTAAACTTTTTCCAAATCTCTTCCTGCCATTTGGAAGCTGAGTGATTCTCAGCTGAAAAGGCCTGTATATACGAGGTGCAGATGGCAGCAGTTATGGCCCTCACCAGATGCTGCAGTCTCTAATTTGATTGAAAGGATATAATTAGACAACAGAAACACTTTAATGAAAGAGCAAAACATGGAGGGAGGGAAGGATTGAAGGCCCTTAACTGATGCCAAAACACCCACCAGTAATAGAGGCTTTGAGTCTGGGGAAAAGGAAGGGGAAAGCCCCTTAAAAGGACAGTCCCCATCCTGTTTATTTCCCCATAGACACAGGAATAGGGATTTTATTACTGTAGATTTCCACTGTATTTTATGTGGGAACAATCTGATTAAAACCAGAAGAAGTCTTCGGAAGAACATCAAAGAAAAACAAATATGGCTTCTGTGGTCATTATTAAAAATATTTTTACCAGTCCAATAATTTTCTTTGAAGATGAATTTTTATAGATTGAACAGCAGCAAGTAATTTATATACTGTGATGATACTGGTTAACAATCCCTACTGTTCTAGAATAGAACTACTTGGCCGCCATGTTTTCATCCAATGTCAGGACACCAAAGAACATGGACAGCCACTTAACGTTTGGAAGATATCAAGAAACTGGGGAGAGTCAGTCCTATAAGTCAACTCTACAACTGTTCTGAATCATCTTTAAAAGTTGCCTCTGCTGTTTTTATTATTTCCTAGCTTTCAAACTTTGAGTGTGAGTACACTGCTCTGGTTCTAACCAAGAATCTAACCAAACTGAAAGAAGTCCAGCCCTCAAAGTCTGAAGTTGCTAATGTGGTGTGACACTCTGGTTTGGAAGCCTCCTCAGCCCACTAGAAGTGGGACCCCGCCCTCGTGGAAAATTGAACAATAAAAGTTTAATGCTCTGGCTACTTGCCAGGGATTAAATCAGTGGTGAGAGAAACTAGAAGCTGGGCCCAGCAAAGGGGCAGCTCCGAGAGGGTACTGTTACAAGTAGGAGGGAGACGCAGCCTTGTGTAGGAGATGGCCCGAAATCTTTTGTCTATAAAGTTCTTCCTAGTCCCCAACATCATTCCTCTTCAAACTGGTGCAAGTCCAGGCGAGGGAGGTGTTTACCTAGAAAGTGGTTTAAAGGCAGGTGGGGAGTGGGAAGATTTCCATAGAGAAGAAAAAGGCAGGTTTCTGTGGAGTGGCCATTTTTGAAGAGGGACAACCTTCTGACATTTCTACAAGGGCTTCTTTGCTTTCTCTGTTCAATCTGAATCCAGGATAAGGTCCCAGAGGTGAGGTCTGGGGAAGAAGCACTGCTATCTTGAGAGGAAGACACTGAAGACAACAGAGAAAGGGGAAAAATACAGAGTGACGGCAGGCTCCTCTCCTAGACTCACGCTTCTGGGTTCCAGCTGGATTCTCAAGATCAAAATAACATGGGAGCATGTCAGTCAGAGTTCTCACCCATTCACCAGGAGTCAGCCAGCAACTAACCTGCCAGGTGACGACAGGGGGCTTGAGGAGACCTCACCTCAAAACCTGCACAGGTAGCTTGCTAAGGAACACATTAACTTCCTCCTGTTGTCCTTATTCAGGAGGCAAAAACCCAGACAAAAGCTGCAGATCCAAACTTCCGGCCTCTCCCAAGTGTTTTGCATTAACTGTTCCACAGTACAAATACAATCAACTTGGTATGTTTGTTTCATTTTGTTTTTTTCAAAAATGTTTTAAAATAATCAGCCACGCTAAACACATTGTTGTTTTTCTAAAGGCCACTTTATAAAAATGACGATAGAACCATGGAAATAAAACTCAACTGTTTAGGAAAGTGATAGAAGTTTGTTTTCTCTTTTTTTTTTTCTGGCTTTTTTTTTTTTTTTTAATATCTCAGGGCTGGTGCCACCTGCTGCCTGGGCTTTCCTCTGAGAAACAGATCTCTCAACAGTTTGATCCAAGCAACATCTGCATAGCTGAACAAACCCTGGGCTGGTTCTGAGGCAGGCTCTATTTTCTTTATGTACTGCACACTGAACCACACTGAATTTCTTTTTAAAGCTTTTTTTTTTTTTTTTTTAAGTCTTAGTAAAGATCTAAATGTATGTGCATGAAACTTCCCTCTCGGACACATTATTTTTAATCGTGGTAAAATATACATAAAATTTACCTTTTCGACCATTTCTTAAAAGTCTTTTAAAGTCAGCTACCAGTAAAAGGTAAAAATTCATTCACCAAAATCATTTGCCTCCTTGTCACCTTTTCAGACCAGTGAACAGTGGGAAAAGAAAATCAATACACATGGACCTAGAGCAGGACTTGGTCAAGTACAGCCTGTAGGCCAACTCTGGCCCATTGCCTGTTTTTGTATGTCCTATGAGCTAAAATATGCTTTTTAAACTTTTAAATGGTTGAAAAAATTAAAACTTGTGACACGTAACAATTACATGAAATTCGAATGTGGGTGTCCATATGAGTTTTACTGGAAGACAGCTACTCTCATTCATTCACATTTTGTCTATGGCCTCTTCTGCCCTACAAAGCCAGAGTTGAGTAATTGCAGCAGACAGTACATTGCCCACAAAACCCCAATTATTTACTGTCTAGCCCTTTATAAAAAATGATTGCCGACACCTGATCTAGGCCTCAGATGGCATTATAGGCTTGAAAATTCTACACTAAAGATGATATATTGCCCATCACACCAAATCCCTAATCTGTACACTGTGAAGAAATTGAAAGCAATATATTTTACCTTCATCACTGATTGCCTTTGATCCAAATAACCTAAATCATAAGTAAGCATATCAAGAATATCTCTATTAAATGTACCGAGTTGCTGTTTCTTAGCAGTGAGCTTAAACTGAACTTCTTTTTGCTGTAAGATTTATAAAAGGTCTCATTACATATCTCAAACACTTAAATAGCTTTGTCAAGGAGTGAGAAGTTTTCACAAAAAGATGAGAGTTCTTTGATGCCCGGTCAGTTCTGACCATTTCCCTGTCTCTTAAAACTAAAAGCATAAAAGAAACTGGCATGCACGTTGGTCCCCCTCACTCCTCTCAGCCCTTCTGTTCGTTCATGCTAAGTCCCTTCAGTCATGTCCGATTCTTTGCCACCCCATGGGCTGGCTGTAGCCCACCAAGCTCCTCTGTCCATGGGATTCTCCAGGCAAGAATACTGCAGTGAGGTGCCATTTCCTCCTCCAGGGGATCTTCCCAACCCAGGGATTGAACTCGTGTCTCTGGCATTGGGAGGCAGGTTTTTTGCAGGTAATCCTATTAACACTAATGGAGTCCCCACAAGGGACAAAGCTCTGTACACTATGAAGTTCTTACTGTTAACTGAACTCACAGGTTTTAGGGCAAGACACATTACTGTCTAATGGGACAAATTCTAGATGAGGAGCTAGAGGAGAATGAGTATCAACTATAAAACGATGTTCACGGCAAATGTTACCAGAGTTGAGACACTGCTGACGCACACCCAGCAGGCCCTAAATATGGTGAAACACTGATGGTGAAGGTGAAACACTGAAGGTATTTGCCTTCAGTGGAAAACTCAGAGCTAAAGTCCACCCAGCCTTCTCTTCCTACCTCTTGGCTGTCCCCTGCAGGTTAGTAAATTCCAGATGGGAGTCCACGTCAGAGAGTCCATGGCCCTGGCTGCCTTTCTCCTTGAAGAGGGAGTCTAGATTCCACCACTAACCTCTACATCCCTCCTTATCTGTTATGAAGGAAGAGAGAGGATCTCAAAGGATGAAGAGAAGGGAGATCATTTGGGGTTGGCTATACACTGTAATTAGAAGTATCACTGATAGGGAATGAGCTAACTGTTTTCATAAAGTCAGCATTCAAAAATGCAAACCACCAGTAATTTAAATATTACAAAATTATGCAGAATGTAAGTATTGAAATAATTTTTTCCATCCACAAAATTTTAGAGAAAATTACAGTATCAAAAATATGAAATGGCAAACCTGACATATCTTCAGAGTAAAACATGTTTTTTATTGGAATGGATTTTTAAAAACTAGTGGGTAGGCTCTAGACAGGATGTGATGGTGAAGAAAAACCATGTGTTATCTCCCTTAAATTGCTCTGGAACTAAAGAGGAAAAGTCACAAAGGCACTGATGTATTATATCAAGATGGTAGGGAAAGAAGCTGATGAGGCTCACTGAATTGGGAAGATGGGCCTTATCACAAATCATTTCATAATGGTTATTTATTTGTCTCTACCCCAGACCCACTCTTCCCAGGTGGCTCAGTGTAAAGAATCCACCTGCCAATGCAGGAGACTTAGGAGATTTGAGTTTGATCCCTGGGTCAGGAAGATCCCCTGGAGGAGGAAGTGGCAACCCACTCCAGTATTCTTGTCTGGAAAATCCCATGGACAGAGGAGCCTGGCGGGCTATAGTCCATAGGGTTGCAGGACTTAAGGACTAAGTAAGCACGCAGGCACACACAAACCCCAGACCCTGCAATAAAAGCACACCGAGGTTTGAGGTTCACGTGACATAAGGGCTGCTGCACTTGACCCTTTCTACTGAAGCAAAGGTGCCTGAGGAGGGTGCCACCTTCCAACAAGCATAAGCACACAGCAGGCTCCCTGAACACTTTTCAGAGCTATTACTTTGCCCTTTCCAGGAGAGGAACCAGTTTATTTCCACCCGTACCTCTCTCCATAGAGGACATTAAATCCTGACCACAGAGATGGCAAAGTGGAGCTAAGGGGTTACTAGGTTACAGTTATGTTGACATATCCTGGCTCTCAGAAAGTTCCTCCGTCATTCCTCACATATGGTAAACAGTACAAGTGATCAAACTTTTGCAGAAGTTTTTGTGGATGTCCCCTTAAGAGGCCACTGATCACTCAGAAACCCCTTCCTGAGCCTAAGCTTTACAGCACTTGGAGAGCCCCCTTCTACCTCTCTCTCTAAAGCCAAGCCTTGCCTTTTACGGGGTTTAATCAGATTGGAAGCTCAGAGCATTCCCAGCGCAAAGGAGGTGTCCAGCACTTGGCAAACTGTGAAGCACTATAAAAAGAATTCTTAAATGTGTTCAGTGACTGCCTGCTGTGTGTGGGTGTGTTACCTGCAGTATATCCTTTAATCTTCACAACAACCAGCAAGGGAATTGCCATCATCCCTCCTTTACAGATGAGGAAACTGAGGCTCAGAGAGGCACAGCCCAAAGTCAGGCAGTAAGTGACAACATTAAACTTGATCTTTATCAGGAAACCAAGCTGGCAAGTAAACAAAGCAACCCAGAGTTTTCTTTCAGCAGCAAAATCCTGTCTCTCCAACATCACAGTCTGCGACTTTGGGTGGAGAGCCCAGAGGCTTGAGTTTTCCCACTCAGGCAAATCTGTAATGCACTTTTCCCACCCCTTTCCCTCACGTCCAATTCCCCACACTTGAACAACCTGCTGAGGAAGGTACCTGGGCCAGACAACGCCCTCTTGCCTGCTCTTCAACTTGGGAGAGTTCTGCTGCAAGGAAGGGTGTGAGGGCAAGCTAAGCAAGTTCCAGCTTCCATCCTGGTCTAGGGCCCCATGTGGGGAAAACCTGGCCTTGACCTTGGCTTGGGGAGCGGGTGACCCTGTTTAAAGTGTGGAGATACTCACGGGAAACGGGGGCTCTGCGTTGCACTGGCACGATGAGCACACTAAACTCTAGGGGAGACGTTTGCCATCACCCCCTTCCTTTCTTCCTCTCCCCACGCTGGACCTGCACCTGAGTCCCGGGGAAGTTCAAAGTGGGCCCCGGGGGTAGGGGGTAAGCGGACGTGCAGGCAGGGCAGAGCCGGTCGTCTCGGGACCCAGATCCGCCTCTACTAGTAGGGCAGGCAGGTCAACTCGACTCCTCACGAGGCGCAGATTACAGAGCTGGGCTAGCAGGGCGCAGACCCGGGCAGAGGGGCCAGGCGCCGGCTCTCGTCGCCTCTCGGCACCCGTTGAGGAGCCGGGAGGCGCGGGGCCCGCGGACGTGGGAGGGAAAGGGGCCGGGGGGCGTCGCTGTGGGGCTGGCGGAGGGCGTCCTGGCCCGGGGTGTCGCTGAGGGGTTTGGGGTGGGGGCGGGGCAGCGTCCCCAAGCGGGGCGAGTCGCC
>NW_011495054.1:11701604-11702293 GCF_000754665.1 Bison bison bison | reverse complement strand
GGGGCACCGCCTCCGAGTCCCCGAGTGGAGGTTTGACCCGGCTGGACCGGGCCGGGCGCCCAATGACCCCTGCTCCACCCTCACTCGGGTCGCGACCCACACGCGGGCTCAACCGCAGCCGTAAAAATCAAAACAGCACTTTGCAAACCAATTTTCTCTGCTTGGCTCATCGCAGCGGTTTTAAAAAGGGTGCTCTGGAGTCAGCCTGACCGGATTCATATCCCACTTGATCACCTGTAAGATCTTGAGAGTGAAAGTCGCTCAGTCGTGTCCGACTCTTTGCAACCCCATAGACTATACAGTCCATGGAACTCTCCAGGCCAGAATACTGGAAGTGGGTAGCCGTTCCCTTCTCCAGGGGATCTTCCCAACGCAAGGGATCGAACCCAGGTCTCCCGCATTGCAGGCGGATTCTTTACCAGCTGAGCCACCCGGGAAAGGAAAAATAGCTGTCTTATTTCAACTTCTTCATCGGTTAAACGGGGGCGTTGATAACAATTACTCCCAAAGCGGTGGTACTAACGAGAAAATGCGTGGAAACTTTTACACACACATAGTAGGAGCCTAGAAAATGCTGAGTTCCTTTCACCATGCCGATTCTTGCAGGCACAAAAGAGGCAGCATACTGAGCCCTGGTTCCGAATCCTAAAACACATCTTTTGTCAACTAGGGTAAGTTCCCTGCTCTTA
>NW_011495054.1:11701286-11701504 GCF_000754665.1 Bison bison bison | reverse complement strand
ACTTCCTCATCTGCAAAATAGAAATAATAAAAGGCCCTCACAAAATTAGGTTAGATTCCATAGAAACAAGTGAAGCTCCCGACCCAGAAGTGGGTGGGGCGACGGTGCTTTCTCAGACACTTGGATCCCCGGCGCAAAGAGCGCGTGGCGGCTCTCGGCCCCCGTGTGGCCGGCCCATTGCTCCTCACTCTCCGGCAAGGTCTTCCCTGCCCGCCCCA
>NW_011495054.1:11698804-11701078 GCF_000754665.1 Bison bison bison | reverse complement strand
GGGCCTGCGCCCGGCGCGGCGGCGGAAACCTCCGCCCTCTCATGCAGACTCGCAGCGCCCTGAGCGGAGCTGGGCTCTCCCCGGCCCTCAGCCTCCCCGGCGGGCCTTAGGGACACCGTCCCCTGCGCCCCCTAACCCCCGGGGCCGTCCCCTCGCCTGCCACTTCGCCCCCAACCATTCCTCCCACCCCGTCCCAGCTGCTTCCAGAGGCGCCCCAAAGGCGCACCTACCTCCCACGAGGCCTCTGGGCTCCCTCCTTCTCCACCCACACGACCCAGCGCCCTGACAAGAGTCATCTTGTTCAGTCATTGTTTTCCCTGTGTCATTCCCGAGGTGGAGACTCCTCTGGGCTCCTTGGAGCAGGGGGCCGCCCCTCTCCCAGGTTCCCGGAGACACTCCCTCCACGTCCCACCTGGTGTCTTGCACTTAACTTACCCTCTGTCTTCTGCACCATTTCCGGTCCTTCCCCACCTCCAAAATTGCCTCCTGTAACACAACCTGGGAATCCTTCACCTCTGAACGTGCACCCTCCCAAGCAGGAGCCGCTTGAAGGAGAACAAAATGGGGGAGATTCAGGTAGAATGATCAGCACAAAGTGAGTACTTAGGAAAGGGGATCCTTCCTTCCTTCAACAAATGCTAAGTGAGGAGTCTGTCAAAAGCACCAAGATAAGAACTTACAGTCTGAACTGACACTCATACAGAGGGGAGAGGCTGGGAGAGAACCAACAAGAAAATAATGTGATTTTCGGAGATCACCAAGTAGGACAAAGACAAGAAAATGATGATATTGACAGAGGATGCTCTGTGGCATGTTTTAAACAGTCCGCTAGGGGATGGTTTTAGCAAAGCAGAACACAGCTCTCTATAGTTTATGAGGTCCTTTCACATCTCATCCTAGTTTCAGAAGAGGAAATAAGAAGGGCAGACAGGGGTTTCAAAATCAGGTTTATTTGGCCAAATCTGGGGATTTATGCCTCATGGTAGTAGTTCCCATCTGTCTTACTGTCCTGCAGAAAGGCACCCCTGCTGACTGGATGTGCCAGTCTGCTCTCTTGGCCTTGTGTAACCAGAATGGGCTACAGTGAGAGATGAAAATGTGGGGTCCCTTTCTTCAAAATGAAGAATTTCCAGACAGCAACAATAGAACATTAAACCAAGCCTGGGGTCCTCCTAAGCTTGAAGGCCTGTGTCATCAACTGCACACAGCCCTGGAATGTTGCAAGCCCCAGAAAGCTGGCTTGTACAACAGAACTGAGAAATAATGTGCAAGCCCCTGCCCCCACTGGCTGCCATGAGAAACATCTCTCTAGCTGTCCCCAGGCCTCCCTTCCCTCTTTTCCAGCGTAAAGCCCAGCACAGGTGATGGAAACAGCACACAGAGACTAAAAATACAGCCAAGCAGGTCTAGGTCAGGTCACGTAAGGGCTCAAGGTCTTTGCTCAATTATGTGGTCCGGGCCCTGGCAAGGAGCTGCCTGAGATATTCATTTCAGTGCTTCACATGCCTCAGTCCTTAAGCAGCTTTATTTCATGGAAAGAGTGAGGACATTGATCGTAGCCCCTGGGCCTCCAGGAAGAGGCTGGTGTCTGTCTGCTGGCTCTGCAGTCAGGCCCTTGGATTCCTCCTGAGGGCAGCAGGAAAAATCTGAGTGATCTCAGCTGGTGGAATTTGGGGGATCCTGGTATCTTTGAAACTCCAGCTGGGATGATTTCTGCTCAAAGGGCAGTCATGCTGTGGAGAGAGCATGAGATGAGAAGTCTGGTTATAATAACAAGAATAGCAGGCGTTCACTGAGGATTTTACTGAGCTCTCAGCAGGGTACAGGGTTTGTCATCATATTGCATGTATGACAGTCACCCTACAAGGGAGGCACCCTTACCAGCCCCCTCATACACAGATGGTTAATGGCTTGCCCAAAGATCCCCTAGTGCGGAGCTGGGCTTTGACCCCAGTGGGACTTCAAGACCACACACCTCATCACCCACTGTGGTGAACTGCCTTCTTGGCTTTGTGGCTTCTAGCAACCAGTGCTCCCTGCGTGGTCCAGGGCTGGGATTAGGGTGAGGTGAGTGAGGCATTGGCTTTAAGCACAAGGGCCCCCAAACCCAGGTGGTGCTAGTGGTGAAGAACCTGGCTGCCAGTGCAGGAGACATAAGAGATGCGGGTTCGATCCCTGGGTCAGGAAGATCCCCTGGAGAAGGGCATGGCAATCCACTCCAGTATTCTTGCCTGGAGAATCCCATGGACAGAGGAGCCTGGTGGGCTATGATCT
>NW_011495054.1:11689336-11698704 GCF_000754665.1 Bison bison bison | reverse complement strand
AGCCCACCAGGCTCCCCCGTCCCTGGGATTCTCCAGGCAAGAACACTGGAGTGGGTTGCCATTTCGTTCTCCAATGCATGAAAGTGAAAAGTGAAAGTGAAGTTGCTCAGTCGTGTCTGACTCCTAGCTACCCCATGGACTGCAGCCTACCAGGCTCCTCCGTCCATGGGATTTTCCAGGCAAGAGTACTGGAGTGGGGTGCCATTGCCTTCTCCAGGGCTACAATCTACAGGGTTGCAAACAGTCAGACACAACTGAAGCGATTCAGCTCCAAACTCAGTAATTAAGATAAATATTTAATCAAGTTTAAAATATATTAAATATATTTAATGGACTGTGTTTTTGAAAATTATTTTATCTTTGGCCTTGCTGGGTCTTTGTTGCTGCAGAGACTTTTCTCTAGTTGTGGAGACTGGGGCCACTCTCTAATTGCAGTGTGTGGGCTGCTCACTGCTGAGGCTTCTCTTCTTGTGGAGAACAGGCTCTAGGGCTCATGGGCTTCAGTTGTTGCGGTTCCCAGGCTCTAGAGCAAGGACTCAGTAGTGGCAGCGCACAGGCTTTATTGCTCCTAGGCATGTGGGATCTTCCTGGATCAGTGAGTGAACACTTGTCTCCTGCATTGGCAGGCGATTCTTTACCACTAAGCCACCAGGGAAGCCCTGGACTGTGTTTTTATGTACTTTTTAAATTAAAAAAAAAAATTTCTTGGCTGTGCCGTGTTGCGTGTGGGATCTTAGTTTCCCCAATCAGGGATTGAACCTGTATCCCCTACATTGAAAGCACAGTCTTAACCAGTAGACTGCCAGGGAAGTCCCAGTGGATTACATTTAAATGCAATATTTTTAAAAACTCTAAATGAATGCCCAAAAAACTCATGAACAGAATCTTAAATTTTTAAATAAAATCAGGATCTCGATTTCTGATTTTCCTTTAGTCTCAGACTCATCTCAGCACAATACTGTTACTGACCCTGTCTCCTAGCTTCTGAGTCAGGCAACTAGTGATGGAGAAGAGACGCAGTAGTTTGTCTTTTCTGACAGAGGTGAAGCGAGAAAAAGAATTTGGTTTTGAACATAATGAGTTAGAGATGTCTGTGGGGCATCTGGTGGCCACGTCTGAGAACCCAGAGCCAGGTCAGAAGGGGTTAGCAGGGTAGGCAGGACACCCTCATATCACATACTTGGCCATGAGAGGTGTGTGTACGGCACATGTGGTCTAAATCACTGGTCCTCTGAGTTTGCATCACGGCTCAGGAATCTACAAATTCTCTCATCCAGAGTTTCTCTCTTCTTTCCTAAAACTTCTGCATCACGAACTTCGATGTGTTCCCCTATGGGTGTGGAAGTTTACTTGCTTGGGTGTTAAAAACATCTTCTGTGGAAATTAAAAACAACTAAATTCCATTAGAATTTGAGGATGGGGCATGAAGGAGGAAGAGGAGAATTCATATGAATTGGCTCAATTTCCTCTTTATTCACCAACCCTCCAGAAAGAGAATAGGAGCTAAGAAAAACTACAGAGAAGAAGAGGGGTAGTAAAGGAGAAAAAGAAAGAAGAAAGATTAATAGAGCTAAAAATACAGTGAGGAGAGCCTGGCTAAACCTCAGAGAAGGGCAGATGTGTTTGCAAATAGAAGTGGTGATTTAGATATGTCAGGAAGAAGAACTCCAAAGGATGGGTGGAAAGTAAGAGTTATTTAGACTTAGCTCAGCACAGTAAAAAAGGTTCATTGGCCAATCAAACTGAGGGACATCTTTCTGCAACACGGAAGCCCTACGGCCTCAACCCCAAGTTCTCTGGACCAAGGGTTAGCACCAATGATGGAAACTTTTGCCATGGTTTCAGGACCCTGGAACAAATGCAGTCTTTCCATCCTGATTTCATACTTCTGAACAACCTTCAATGGAACAACCTCTGTTAAAGACTACTTTGTTTAATGTATCCTCATATACCCACTTCCCTGTGCACCTAACACAGCAGGGGACATTCGAGACAACTTCTAAAACCAGGGGGAGAAACTTCCCTGGTGGTCCAGTGGCTAAGACCCCGCACTCCCAATGCAGGGGGCCTGGGTTCAATCCCTGGTCAGAGGACTAGATCCAACACGCCACAGCTGAAGATTGCATGTGGCACAATGCAGACTGAAGATCCCGTTTGCAGCAATGAAGGCTGTGGGCAGCCAAATAAATAAGTTTGTTTGTTTTTAAAGAAGACCGTTGGTACCATTTTGTGAGATGATGTTGGTAAAGAGTCTAGAACCATGCTTTGGACTACAGTGAGCATTCAATCAAAACAGGTTTTACAGAAATAGGAGCAATCAGTTCAGTTCAGTTGCTCAGTCGTGTCTGACTCTTTGCGACCCCATGAATTGCAGCACACCAGGCTTCCCTGTCCATCACCAACTCATGAGTTCACTCAAACTCATGTCCGTCAAGTCAGTGATGCCATCCAGCCATCTCATCCTCTGTGGTCCCCTTCTCCTCCTACCCCCAATCCCTCCCAGCATCAGAGTCTTTTCCAATGAGTCAACTCTTCACATGAGGTAGCCAAAGTATTGGAGTTTCAGCTTTAGCATCAGTCCTTCCAATGAACACCTAGGACTGGTCTCCTTTAGGATGGACTGGTTGGATCTCCTTGCAGTCCAAGGGACTCTCAAGAGTCTTCTCCAACACTACAGTTCAAAAGCATCAATTTTTCAGCACTCAGCTTTCTTCACAGTCCAACTCTCACATCCATACATGACCACTGGAAAAACCATAGTCTTGACTAGATGGACCTTTGTTGGCAAAGTAATGTCTCTGCTTTTGAATATGCTATCTAGGTTGGTCATAAGTTTCCTTCCAAGGAGTAAGTGTCTTTTAATTTCATGGCTGCAATCACCATCTGCAGTGATTTTGGAGCCCCCCAAAATAAAGTCTGACACTGTTTCCACTGTTTCCTCATTTATTTCCCATGAAGTGATGGGACCAGATGCCATGATCTTAGTTTTCTGAATGTTGAGCTTTAAGCCAACTTTTTCACTCTCCTCTTTCACTTTCATCAAGAGGCTTTTTAGTTCTATAGCACACGTCAAATTACTCTGAATTATTGGTAAACAACATGAGGATTACTTTTGGGGCAGTGTCAACTGAAGAAGACAGAATTTAACAGAGCTTGAAGAGTATGTATCAGCTGCCATCAGTGTGAAGAGCTCTGTGCTAGAAAGAGATTCTGAGTGCTCTGAGAGGCAGAGCAGTGTTGCTCAGTGATTGAGTCAAAGGCCCAGAAAAGTAAATACATTTGAGTGTTTGGAACCAGGTGGTGAGGAAAAGTCAACCTCAAGACGGGAAAGGAGCGAAGGGAAACAGACGCGGTTTCCTGTGTCTTGCCTTCCTGTTCCCACAATGCGGAATAAAGGCAGACCGTAGCCCCAGAGCCAGGTCGCACTTCTCCGGGGCTCACCAACTTTGAAAGGATGCCTGCCTGACCAACCTCCAGACGTTCACAAACCCTTCCCAGAGACAAACCCTTTCTGATGCCCTGCTCTAAAACTGACCCACCTCTCAGGAGGTGAGGCCGAGGCTCCGCCACTGAATGGGCCCCATTGTCCTCCTGAGCCTCTGTGGGTCCAGATGCTGGCGGCCTGGAGGTGGTTCCATGGCGGCCTGCGGTGCAGTCTGCCTGCAACTTTGATTCACTCTGGGGACAAAAACAAAAACAAACAAACAAACAAAAATCAAACAGGCAACACATGTGATTCCAGGAACTCCTGCCAGACTCATGCTCTGTTTTTCCATCATTTCGCTCTCCTCCTCCCCCTGGGGAGGGAGCCTCCTTTGGCATTCTGCACATGAAATGTCAAAACCCCCAACAGGGGGAGCACCTGATAAGGAGCTCAGCATTGCCCAAGAGTTCCCAGGAAGAGGCGTCTTTGTTCTTGTTTCAAGCCCTTGACACTGCTAACAGCTCTAATTACTGCATTTGCCATGGGATGTAAAATAAAACCACATTCCAGAAACCATGTAGTCTCCCTGGGAGAGACACGCGGGCAGAGGTAGGTGCCCAGGGCTGCAGGAACGTGTTCTTTCATTTCTGGTCCCTAACCTTGGCAGCCGTTCTGAGAACGTAACAGTACCTTCTTTATGTGCACGGAGAAGGGCCCTTGTGCACAGGTAAAGATACATCTCTCTACCTGTACCCACAAACCTTGTCTGCATATTTGAGTATGCTGCGTGCAGAGGGTGCTTCTTAAGAATGTCAGGACCTTCAAAATTCACCCGAGCCATTTTGGGGGAGAAGAGGGCTAGAGAAGTTCCTGAGGCTGTAAGCACAAGAAAATAGAACTTCTTCCAACATAAATCAACTATAAAAATCTGATGATGTAACACCCACCCACACCCACATCACAAACCAAAGTGACATCACAAATACTAGAGATAATGGTTCAAAACTGCCTGTATGAGAGCCAAAATCTAAACAAACAGCAGTTTGCCCATGCATGACTGAGGCAGAGAAAGACAGGTGATAGAAATATTAAAACAAAGCAAAACAAAACAAAAAACAAGAGAGAAAAAGGGAAAAGAAAATACACATTTCTTCCCCCTACTAAGCTAGCTAAAATAAAGTTTAAGGCAACTGAAATATGGTAAGGTGATTTTATTTTATTATAGATGACATTTCTTAGAAAGCCAGGTCTCATTTAAGTGTGTGATTCTAATCTCTCCAAATTGTTCTCTTGTTCTTGGCTGGTCCTGGGGAATGGAGGCCAGCATCATTTACATTGTGCTTTTGCCTTTATAGACCCCAGAGTATATTTCCCTGCTTAGCAGCTTTTCTTGGCTCATGGCAGTCTGGTTAGAAGCGATTTCAGAACTTGGCGGGATTTTTACCTGCTGTCATTTCTGGGTTGCAGCAGAGTTGAGAACTGGCTACAGCTCTATAGGCAGCTCAAGTGATCCTGTCTCCCATTCCTCTCCCACTGTGGTTTCCCTTAGCTTTCCAGGAGACAGAAATTGCTTTTAATTCCTTATAAATGCTCCCCAACCCTCCCTCCACTTCCAGTGCAAGCATGCTATGTTTGAGAAACTGACCATCACTGTGACGTTGTGAAATTACTATTGCTTTCCTACTTGGTACAAAAGGCTTTGGTGAGCAGGAGAGAGGATATGTAGAAAGGTTTCTAAGAGTTTTTGGGGAAGGAATGGTCTTTAAAAAGATGTTAGTACTTTACCTCCAAAATAGACCTTCTAGTCTCAGCTTGAGAATTGGTCTTTTTTATTCCTCTTTCCCCCTTATGATTCTAGCATCCAATCTATGTGAGACGAGACCCCAGCATCCCTGCCTATGGGCTCCGGCAGTCTATCTTACTGAACACCAGGCTCCAGGACTGCTATGTGGACTCGCCAGCTCTCACCAGCATCTGGACAACCAGAACGTGTGCTGAGCCGAACACCACTGCCCCCACACCAGGTCCCACCTCTTCTTGGGAAGTTGTAAAGGAGCCAGTAATTGCCAGTTCCTTCTCCCTGGTGAAACTGGTGCTCAGGCGACAGCTGAAGGAGAAATGCTGCCCAGTGCCACGCAAGTTTGGAGACGCAAAACCCTCCAAGAGATTAAAGCCCAGGGACGATGCAACAATGAAAACCACCCAGCAGGGCGGAACAAGAAACTCCATCAGTTGCAAGAGCAAGCAGCCAGCAGGGCAGCGGCCAGGCTCGCTCAGGCGCAGGAAGCCTGCAGGAGGTGTCGAGGTAGGAGAGGGCCGGTGGTGGAGGAAATGTGACAGAGTGGGAAGAGGGAAAGGAGAGCTAGGGATTCCCATGAAGAAGAGGAAATCCTGAAGTTAAAGATGGCATGCGGGGGTCGGGGGGAGTTAGGATGGGGGTCGGGGGGTGATATAGCAGAGAGAATACAAGATCCGGGGTCATGCCTATGTGTCCTCTGCCCAGCTCGAGAGGAGGACAAAGTGGTTTTCAGAAGCAGAGACAAAAGGAACTTGATGTGAAGGGAAAATGAAGATGAGAAAGGCTCAGAGACACACGCCTGAACCCCAGAGCTGAGCCACAGATCTAGCTATAAATCTGAACATGGAGAGCTTGGCATCCAGAGGCCTGACAGGAGTCCAGCTCTGTTACTCCATGGTGGCCAGCAGAGCTCAGGAGGCCACTGTGCGGGAACCTGCTCCATAGCACAGGGAGCTCAGCTTGGGCTCCGTGATGACCTAGAGGGGTGGGATGGCAGCGGGGGTGGGGATGAGGTGGGAGGGAGGTCCAAGAGGGAGGGGATGAATGTGTGCATATATATCTGATCGACTTCATTGTACAGCAGAGACCAATACAACATTGTAAAGCAATTATGAAGAAAGTGAAAGTGTTAGTCACTCACTCATATCAGACTCTTTGCGACCCCTTGGACTGTAGCCCACCAGGGTCCCTGTCCTTGGGATTCTCCAGGCAAGCATACTGGAGTGGGTTGCCATTCCCTTCTGCAGGGGATCTTCCCGACCCAGGGATCAAACTCAGGTCTCCTGCATTGCAGGCAGATTCTTTACTGAGCCGCCAGGAAAGCGGGGTAATTATATTCCAACTAAAAAAAGAATGCCTCCTGGAGCTAGTCACTCAGGGTTCTGATCCCAAATCTGACTGTAATTGGCTTTTGTCATCTATAAAACGGGGAGTGACAGCCCTTCCTTCATAGGGTTTCAAGAGAATGAAATGAGTTAGTACACGCAAACAGTTTTTGAGCCGAGGCTGGCGCTGAGTAGATGCTTGGGGTCCTGTGTGGCACTCTGTAGGTGACAGCCGTGGCCCACCCAATGGCTGCGTGGCCTTGGGCAAACCCATTCCCAGATCCTTGCCTTTACAGCCGTCTCCCGCTGACCTTCCAGTGTAGTGGCAAATCGCTCGCAGAGGCGTCCCTGAAGGAATTCAGTAAACTAGAACATGCTAGACAAATGTTGGTTGTGGCTGTAACCAAGACTCGGGGACACAAATCCCAGATAATTATTCTGAGCTCCCTTCTCAAGTTTTAGCTTTGACTTCTCTGCTTTCTTCCTGGCTAGAGTAAAGAGAGTTCAAAGGAGAAAAAAGCGACGGTCTGCCAAGATCTTGAGAGCAGATATGCTGAACATGTGGCTGCCACCCAAGCGCTACCCCGGGACATGGGGACAGCGTCCTGGAAGGGCCGAGCCTCGCTTCCCGAAACCAGGAAGAGGCAGCAGTTGTCCGAGGACGCATTAGTCATCCACGGCCTCCCCACTGAGAGCTACCGGGCTCTGTACCATTCTGTGGTAGAGCCCATGCTGTGGAATCCTTCTGGGACCCCCAAGAGGTACAGCCTGGAGCTGGGCAAGGCCATCAAACAAAAGCTCTGGGGGGCTCTGTGCAGACAGGCTGCCGCCCCCAAAGATGCTCAGAAGGACCCGCTGCCGGGCACGAAGCAGCCGGAAGACCACGAGGAGCCTGTTGAGGAGGCTGTACCCAAGAAATAGCTCAAGAGGGAGAAATAGGAACTAGAGCTCACAGGATTAGGATGTTCTCTGCTGGATGTCTGAAAAATAAACACCACTTTGCACCTTCCACACGATCTCAGAGCGCTTTACAAATCAGTGACTACCTTCCCCGGGGCAGGGGGGAAACAAGCACGGATGGGTAGGAGATTCACTTTAGATGCAGGGCCCCCTCTCCACCTTCAGGGTTTGGTCATTCCCAGGCTGGACACTTAAACCTTTTTCCTACAAGTCCCTTTTCCTTAAAGAGGGGCTGGAGGGCCTCAGTCTTCCAAGTAGGAAAAGGCCTGGCAGGTAAAGTCGATGGTTACATCCAGCCTATGGTCCCTATTTTTAAAAAGTAGGCTCCTGGGATTCCCCCTCCCCTGCCACACACACACACAGGGCTGAGCAGAAAACTTGCCACCACCACCAGGGACATACTTACAAATGCTCGCCCGGGACATCACCCGGATCCCCAGTTACCTGAATTCTGTTTACACAGAAGCCCCCGTGGGTGACAGGCACTGCTTCAAGCACAGGTCACCTTTGTGGCATCTGTAAGACCTTTACCAAACAGAGCAACGACAGCATATAACACATACTTGATAAAATTGTATTTTTTTTTTTTACAGTCATTTGTACAATTTGTTACAAAACCATAGAAGACTACAATTTGTTTTAAATCATTTTTGGTCGGCAAATATGTAAAATCTGTGTGCAATTATCATGTATTTACAGGGCTTCATGTTAGTCATTTTCAATGATTATTCCAACAATGTCACACTCTCAACATAAGACATGGCTTAAGATAAATATATTAGTAAATAAATATTCTGAGAACATATTTCCATAAATGAAATGTGCTGCTATACATATACAGAATATACATAAGTTGTTTTCTAGCCTTTAAAACATTTTTTAAAAATGGTAATGTTGGAGAAGGAGCCCTTAGACAACTTTATTACAAAATCTTTACAGCAAAAGTCTTTACACAATATCTTTTAAGTGCTACGGGAGAAATATTAAAAAAAAAAAAAAACATTTTAAAATAGTGCCTTGTTAGACCAATACAATAGAGTTTATATAAAGAATAGAAAAAGGCAGTTCTGTGTAAAAAATAATACTCTTAATTAGTAATTATTTTTTAGACCTCATTTTAAAAGCATTAGTCCTGCATGAGCTTTGAGTAGGGGCTAGCAGCACAGTAGGGAGGGTGTGGGCCGTGGGCAGCAGAGGGAGCTTTACAAAACGGTGTGGGTTAGGGTCAGGGTCAAGGTAAGGGATAGGCGAAGAGACGGAGAGATAAGGCCAGCATCCCAGGGCTGTGGCCACAAAGAGGTACCTGGTGGTCCAGAACTCCCCAACCCCCATTTTTCACTGGTTCCAGCACTCTTCAATCTACAAGGCTGCCCTACACCCAAGGCTGGGCCATCGGACCACGCCCAACAGTCACATTCCTGCTCATGGGTGTGTGTGTGTTGGGGGTGGTTCTCCATGGAAGATTCGAGGCTTCTAGTTTCCACGTCTCCATAACCCCCACATGCCCCAGAGAGGCCACTGAGAAAAGATACTTATCATTATTGGAGTCTTACGACTTCAAAGAAGACAGTTCTTTTGACTTGAATGTGAGGCAATATAGTCGGGTCATTATGCTTTGTGACCCAACACAGATTTAAGACAATGGTTAGAGATTTCAAAGTCTGAAAAATTCATTGTTCTGTTTCTACCACCCTATAAAATATGAAAATTAGATGCATTTCTTTTGCCATCTGTAGTTACTGCTCTTTTCAAATGAAAATTGGACACATTTATTCTAATAAGCCCAGTTGAAGCCACATGTTCTCCTCATCCATTTATTGCTTAAGGCTGTTGAGGAGTGGTTTTTTTTTTCCCAGTCGGG
>NW_011495054.1:11687294-11689236 GCF_000754665.1 Bison bison bison | reverse complement strand
GGTCGGCTTTCAGACAAAGAAGAGGATATGCACTCGAAGGCATTAAAAATAAACAAAAAAAACAAAACCACAAACAAACAGAATCTCAACAATGAGAAGCTGCTTTTTGTAGTTCATGTTAGAAGCCCCCACCCGTTCCCTATGCAAGTTGCTGTCCTCTGCAGCTGCTACTCTCGGCCCCAGGAATAAAGGCGGCCCAGATCACACGTCACCCGCTCAGGCGCTGCCCACACCCTCACCAACAAGTGTGCCAGGCACAGGTGGAGCTGGGCGTGGGGGTGGCCCCAGAGGGATGTCCCACGGCAGAGGCTGGGGGACAAATCTCACCACAGTGAGCCCCTTAATGGGCAGATGGCTCAATCGTTTGATGCTGAGATTTCTTTCTGACAAATCCTGGCCAGAAGTAAGCAGATGTCCTCACCACAGGCTGGGCTTTTTAAGACAGGGATTCAATAAGATTCTCATTCAAAATGTTCTGGTGCAGACCCTGGGCTGACTTCCCCTGGGGCAGACTAGAGAAGAGTCTTACAGCCCCCTGGCAGAGGTCTCCACTTCCCCACCTATGTGGGGGCCAGGACTCAAGGTTCTATTCGGCAAATGAGCATTTCAGATGACAACAAACACCTGCTGAATAAATGAACAAGCAGAAATGACCAGAAGAGTTAGCAGACACAAGGGGTAAGGTGATTAGTTTCCTTTAAAAAAAAACACACCAAAAAAACTTTTTTTTTTTAAGGACAAGAAATACATTGGACAAACAGGTTAATGATCCCTGATCTGAAACAGCTTTAAATAGTTTCTCCCTTTTAAAACGGAAACATCTTTTAAAAAACGGTTTGGGTTTTTAAACTCTCCCTCCCTCTTAAAACGACAACAAAAGAAAACGAAAGGCTGGGACAATATACAAAAACCTACCCTTTGGGGCTAAACTATCTGATAGTCTCTTTCTCTCTGTCTCATGGAGAATCAATACATACATAATAGTGCATTAGGTAGAAAGGATAGTAGACATTTGCAGGCGAGATAAGCAATTTCAGCCATGAGGCAGAGGGCTGAACAACCCTGAAGCGATGGGATGGGAAACTTTCATACGGAGCTCAGACCCTATGGGGTCCCTGCCACGCGCCCCTAGGAAGATATCCCAAAGTCGGAACAGTCCGGGGGCGTGGCCGCGCCCGCTGGGACGCATGCGCACAAGCCCACTCTGCGCCAGGGTGCCCTCCATCCCTCCCCTCCCCCAACTTGGGTCAGACACCGAGGCTGCAAAACCATGTACATTCATTCCTCCTGGGTGTCTGTCCCCACACCCCACATCGAACCATCTCTGCAGCCAGCGGTGGGAAGCCCAAGATCGGGGCTCTGTCCTACCTAGGACGCGGACCAGGGGGGACAGCCTGAGGACGCTGCGCAGAATCGTCCCTGTCACCCTGGGGCTTACGTAGCAATGGCTTGTCCCGGCTCCCCAGTGCGGCAGACCTTCCGCCCGACCCCCGGCTGTTGCCATCAGTGGCCTGCAGGTGCGGGCTGAACAGGCCTGGCTTCCGAGGAGGCCTGACGCTTTGTACGTTGGGATTTGCCACGAGAAAGAAAAGAGGCAGCATTGCATTGTTCCTCAGAGTTTGTACCCATATCAACTAGCTTTACTTCAAGTTTCTGGTTCATTTTCTAAGGCAGGTGTAGCCCTGAGCTTTTCAAAGGCCTGAGCTCCCTCCAGGGAGACAACAGTATCTACACATGATGTGGTTCAATTAATGCAGCAGTGATTTTTTTTTTTTTTCCAGCAAAAGTTGGCAGTTAGGGTTCTTTAAAATATATATTTAAATAACTTTTTACATTTACATATAATATCTTAAAAAAAAAAAAAAGCAGAGAAGTGAATCCCACACACCTCAGAACCCCAAGCACACACACTTTACAAAACAGAAGAGTAACATGTTATCAA
>NW_011495054.1:11685148-11687194 GCF_000754665.1 Bison bison bison | reverse complement strand
GGGGGGGGGGGGGGGGGGGGGGGGGGGTGGTTTGCCACAGGTGGCTCACATTTTGGGTTGAGAAGGAGGGCTCTTTTTATTACCACTTTTGTGTTTGTCAAAGCTAAAAAAAAATTTTTTTGTTGTTTGTTTTCTTTTTTCTGTAGGAAGTCAGAGTTTGGAGTCTCCATACAGTTCCCATTTCCAAGGAAGAGTTCCTTCGGAGCTCAGGCTCCAGGGCTGCCACTGTCCACCGGGCGAGATATCAGTCCTGGGAGAGAGAGAACCACCATCAGGGGAGGCGGCCGGCCCCGCAGCCTTTGGGCACCACATGCGGGGACCAGGCAAGGGACCCAGGGGCCCATCCCCTGGGGGCGCTTAAACCGAGATCTGCAGGAGAGAAGCGGCAGAGGCACCTGGGGGCTGGGACCGCCTGGCATGTTAGGGGGACAGGATGGGGACACGGGGTGGATGACTTCATGAACAAGGAGGGAAGCAAGAGGTGATCAGAGGGGTTGGCAGGGCCTGATCAGCCGGGAGAGGGGTCTACATTTCTAAAATTCAGAGGGTAATGGCAAGTCAGTGAGGGGTTTTCTGGTGTAAAGACAGACTTAATGTTTAAAAAAAGACAACTGTGGTGCCGACGTGAAACAGAGGACAAGATCAGCCAGAGGAGACCAGTCAGAAGGCTACTACCCTCACCCTGGAGAGGGAATGGGCCTGGCTGCGGACAGCGGGTGGGGAGCAGCGGAGACCCTTGTGGGGTTTACTATGCAGATGGGACGGTCCCTGTGCTACTCAAAGGTGCTAGGCTGCCCATCGTTCGCCCACTCCTGAGACAAAATGTATGGAAACGTTATCGCAGTTTGACCATGTCTGTTCAGCCTCATAATAAAAGATCTGGACTGGAATTCTGCATGTCTTTTAGCTAAGTTTCATTTTTCTGGGGATTCCCCTTTCTGGATGGGGGCAAACCAGCACACAGGGTTCTCACAGACAGACCGTGGGGCCCAGGACCCTGAAGCAGGAGGGGCAGGGCAGGCTCAGGGCTGGGGCCTGGGCATCTGGGTGGGGAGCCCTGGAGGAGAGGGTGCAGAGGGTCGGGTGGGCTGCATACCCGGCATCTGGGGGAGAGGTGAGGGATGCACAAGGCCCCCAGGTCTGGAGCTCAGAGGAAGGGGTAGATGGGGGAGTACCACCTGGAAATCACCAGGTACGGATGGGGTTTAAAGCCAAGTGCACCAAGAAAGTCACCCAGGAAGTGACCATGGGGAGAGAAGACCCCAACCCGGGCCTGCTGTCACCGTCCGCTCTCACCTGCAGCCTTGGGGGATGTGGCGCTGGACTCCCGAGTGTCCCGGAGAGCTCTGGGGGAGCTGGCCCCGGGGGCCCCCACATCCTCCGGAGAGCAGCCAGGTGGCCGTGGTGCCCTGGCCGGGCAGCACAGAACCCGCTCTTCTTGGGCTGCTCCCAGGCCCCTGTGGGGCCACAGGGCATCCGGACCGGCAAGCGTCCCCCCCCAGGGGCCAAGGCCACGGGTCCCCTGGCAGTCGGAGGGCAAGCCCAAGTCGCTGTCCACATCCTCCGGAATGATGGGGACGCGCTGGCTCAGGTCCCGGGCCCCGGGGTGACAGCCGACCGGGGGCTCCTGGGCCAGCGTGTACTGCACGCGCACCGAGCAGTCCTCGGTGTACCAGCCGCTGCCCCCGCGGCCGCGGGCCACCTGCTTCTCTTCATAGAAGCAGCAGGGCAGGCCCTCGTACTTCACCCCGTCCGTCCTGGGCAGATGGTCCGGGTGAAGGCCGTACAGACCCTGGGAGCTCGCGGGCTGTGACTCCCCGCCCGGGGGGCCGCACCCCTCACAGGGCGGGGGGCCCAGGTACAAGGCGCCGCCCCCGGCCGCCCCCGCGCTGGGCTCTGGGGCCGGGGCCGGGGGCTCGCAGCAGCAGGCGCACGACGGCCCCTCCCGGGCCCCCTTCCAGGTCCTCCTGAGGTCCGGGGCGGCGCTGGGAGAGGCCTCGAGCCCCCCTTGTGAGGTAGAGCTGTGGGGCCCCCGGGGCTCCAGGG
>NW_011495054.1:11674753-11684797 GCF_000754665.1 Bison bison bison | reverse complement strand
CTGCGGAAGGTGGAGCAGGTGCCGTACACGCCCTGGTTGCTGACCTCCGTGCAGTCCACCACCGAGTCGCTGGACGAGCAGCGGCACTGGCCCGAGCTGCCGCTGCTGCTGCTGCTGCTACTGCTTCGCTGCCCGGGCCGTCGGCCAGGTAGCCGCTGCACACCGAGCGGTGGCCGTGGTAGCAGCTGAAGCTGGACGCGCTGCCGCTCTCCAGGGGCGAGGCCGGGGCCGCGGGCGCGAAGAGCAGGCTGCCGCCGCCGCCGCCACCCGGGGGGAAGGCCCGCGCCGGGCTCCCGGGGGCCAGGCTGGGGGGCGGCTGTCCCTCGGGCTCGGGGTAGCTGAGGCCCCGGAAGTAGTAGTGCTGGTACATGGTCTCATACTGCGAGAAGCACGCTGCCTTGGAGAAGCTGCGGCCGCCGAACTTGGGCCTGCGGAAGGGGGGCGCGGGCGAGTAGGGCCGGTGCTCCAGGCCACAGCGGTGCGCGGCCAGGCCGTGGTCCAGGTGGAGGGGCGGGTAGCCGCGGATATAGGCGGGGGTCTGCGGCGAGAAGAGGCCTTGCTCCCCGCGCCGGTCCACGGTCAGCAGTGTGACCGGATTCCCGTGGGCGTCCATGCTGGTCCTCGTGGGGTAGGTGGGCACGGCGCCGGCCCTGTGCACGCGGCCCGGGTAGTGCACTGGCAGGATCACCCTCTGCTGCCGCCCGCGCGCCAGGCTACTGGTCTCCACGCACACGCCACTCGGGTTTCCCTTTTGTTCTGGGGAGAAGCACAGGAAACTGGTCAGCAGGCGGAGTTAGAGGGGCAGACACCGGCAGACTGAAGCGGTTGGCACCGAGGGGTTCTGACCCATTCTAAGCTCCCACCAAACCCGGCCACGCGGGCAGAGGCCTCCTGCTTCTCCACTCTCAGGGTGGTCACTCCTATTAGGGTCCATCTCCCACATCCCAGCTGCTCTGAGTGACAAGAGCCTCCAGAGAGCAACCGAGACCGGAGAGGAAAGGCCCTGACCCTCTTGGAAAAGCAGCTACGGGGAGGGCACCCTGCCTTCTGGGCCCTCAGGCTCCCCCACAGTGACACAGCATCATGTCACCACTCTTGTCCTGCTTAAGAGACTGTGGGCCCGAGGCCTGGAGAGGCCAGGGGACTGGTCCAATGTCAGGAACCCAGTCGTGTCAAAGCCAGAGCTCAGACCCAGGCTGACCCTCCAGCAGACCTCCCCAGGCCCCCCGGTGCCTCCAGGTCCTGGCGGCAGTGCCTTGGTGGTCTGCCGGCTCACCAGCCGTGGTGCCCGTCCTGCTCCCACTAGGCACCTGGGAAAGACAGTGCCTCTTGGCAGGGACAGAGGCAGCGGAGCGTTACCTATGATGTTGTGTCGACAGTGGGGGCAGGTGTGGTGCTGCAGCAGCCAGGGGTCCACGCACTTCCTGTGAAAGCGGTGAGTGCAGGGGATGACCCGCAGTTCCTGGGGCAGGAGAGAAGACACAGAGCCTGAATGTGGGCCGGGGCAAAGGGCGATCGCACATGCTTCTTTCTTCCTGTGGGGCCAGAGTGGACCAAGGAGCCCAGTGCACCGTGGCGGTGCCCAGAGGCTCTGCCATCCCCATCTTTGGCTCCAACCACGGTGCTTGGTGTCAAGGGAGGAAGTAGGCTCCCTTCTTGCCTCTGGAGGAGGGCACTCACATTTGGGCATTCACACAGGCCCGCCAGAGCTGTGTGCTCGCACAGGCTGCTCAGCCTGGGGCGTGAGGGACAGCTAGGTGCGCTCCAAAACCTTTTGCATTTCTGGGATGGTGGCTGGCTCCGGATACCCAAAATGAGGTGGGTAGAAAGGACGATGCCTGGGATTCATGACTGACACGTGGGACAGCAAAGGGGTAAAGCTGTCCCACCTTTCCCTTCACTGCACCCTCAACATTCACCTGAGGGCATGTGGTCTGTAACAAAACTCCCAACATGGAGAGGAGGTGATGGGGTTCTGAGGCAGGCAGAAATGCCCCTATAGTTCCTGCGCCCAGAGCACCCTCTGGACTTGCCACTTTTGATCTTCCATTCTCGGACCAGCTAGCCGTAGTCACATTCCAGCTAACCCCTAAGGCTGTGCCTGACCATGACCAGAGTCCTACCTAGATTTCCTCATGTGACCTTGGTGATTACTGGGAGTTCAGGCCAGTCTTGGGCTCGTGTCATAAGCAGAGGCACAGAGAGTAAAGTTACTCGCCCAAGATCGCAGAGCTAGAACCCTCCTGGGCCCAGATGAGAGCTCAAGCAGTCTGCAGGTAGAGACTGTGTGAGGCCGTTCATTTGAAGGCCTCTGTAAAACCTTGTTTTTCAACCAACAGTCTACACAGTGGCAGGACACTTTCATCAAAGGGGCATCAAATGCCTGCAACTAATTCTGAAGTGGTTTGCCCCCTTACTCCCTCAAATGTGTGTGTTTACGTGTGTTTCTGCACGGAAGGAAATGAAGCAGATGTAGGAAGTGACTCTCAGTGAATGATAACAGCGTTCACTGTATGCTTCTTGCAACTTTTCTGAAAGTTTGAAATTTTCAAAAAAAAAGCTAGAAGGACAAAGGAGACATCACATCCTTTGTCCTTACTTTTTTTTTTCCATACCAACCTGGCTTGTGAGATCTTAAATCCCCAACCAGGGATCGAACCTGAGCCCCTGGCAGAAAAAGCGTGGAGTCCTAACCACTGGACCACCAGGGGAGTCCCCTCCTTTGTTTCTTTATAAGAAAAATGGGTGTAAGTGTTCCACACAGCTTTCAGGAGAGGACTGTATGAAGCTGAGTTCCAGAGTTTTCAGATGAGCAATGCGAAAATTAAGTCTTGCTGTTGTTCTGTCACTAAGTCATGTCTGACTCTTTCCTTTCTCTCAGAGTTTCCTCAAACTCATGTCCACTGAGTTGGTGATGCTATCCAACCCTCTCCTCTGTCGCCCCCTTCTCCTCCTGCCCTCAGTAAGTGTAAATTAATTAATTTAAATTTAATTAATTTAAGAAGCTCCCTACCCCTTGTGGCTCAGCAGTAAAGAATCTGCCTGCCAATGTAGGAGACCAGGGTTCAATCCCTAGATCAGGAAGATCCCCCAAAGAAGGAAATGGCAACCCACTCTAATATTCTTGTCCAGGAAATCCCATGGACAGCAGAGGAGCCTGGTGGGCTACAGTCCATGGGGTTATAAAGAGTCAGACACGACTGAGTGACTAACACTTTCACTTTCTTCAAATGTAAATTAACTGTAAATATTCCTAAAACCAGAGTTACATAGATTACTGATCAACTTGTGTCCAGCCAGGTCCCCGGGAGAGAGTGTTTATGCATGTGGCCACCCCGTTCCGGGGGGGAAAGCAGTTGGAAGGTCTCAGGATGCCCCCAGGACACTTGGCAGGCTCAGCCCTTATCCCACAAGGCTGTGGGGAAGGCCCGTGGGGCCTGTCCTTCCCGGTCCCGTGCGCCCTCTGCGGGCCAGTCCCTCTCATCCCTGGCTCGTCCCCACGGGGCTGGGCCCCGCCCCCACCATTACCTCCCCGTCGATGTACTTCTCCAGGCAGATGGCACAGTCAGACGTGGAGCTGCTGCTGAGCGTGTCCAGGGCCCCGCAGCTCCCCTCCCGGCGTCCCTTGCTCTTGGAGTTGAACTTCCTGGTTTCCATCTTCTCCAGGGCCTGCACAGCCAGCCTATTCATGGAATTCTGTGCAGCAGAACGTGGCCCGTGTGAGGGTCTGGGTTGTGTTAACAGCGGCGGTCACCCCCCGGGGGGCCACGGTCAGCCTAACGCTAGTCTCCATCCAGCCAGGACAGACTGCTGAGGAATCACTAAACATGGAGAGACCACAGCCCAAGAGCACAGGTCTTCCAGACTCCCGAGTGTCCACCACATTGGCCTAAGCAGCAGAGCCGGCAGAGGTCTGCTCGAGTTATTTGGCCAAGTCTGCTCTGGGCTAAGGGCTCCTCCCTTCACTGAAGAACGTCCCGAGGGCCAGTGAATAACGTGTGGGGGTGCTCTGCACTTGGCAGACTGGACGTGCTCGACAGACACCAGCTGCTGCTCTGTCACTGACGGCCCACCCGACCCTTGGCGCTGTCTCTCTCTGGCGACATCACACTGCTACACCCCTGAGAGTCTGGACTCCTGAGTGTCCCTCCATTGCCCTCTGCCCCTAAACGGTTCCTTCCTGTAACCACGCAGTGCTGTGTCAGCCAGGGCACTAGCGTGGCTCCTCTGTTCATTGAGAATCGCCTGGAGAGCTTGGTAGATGCAGATTCGGACGCAATAGGTCTGGGGTGAGGCCTGAGACTCTGCGCATCTCCCAAGCTCCCAGGTGATGCTGAGCCTGCTGGTCCCCTGATCATATCTGGGGAGCAAGACTCTCGGGCTCCATGTTAACATTCAAACATTTTTTTTGGAAAAACCTGTGGCTGGAAACAGCACCAGCGCTTGACCCTTGTATTGAGAGGACCGGCCTTTTTGGAACAGAAACAGCTCAGTGCTCTGAGCTCCGCTCTGGCTTTTCTCCATCTTTGCTGACTCTGGGCCAGCAGGGAAGAGGCTGCAGTGTCGGGGCAGGACCCTGCCCTGGTCTGCACTGGCAGCGGGGCCTCGGGGATGAAGGTGATGGGCCGCTCTGGGGCCATTACCTGACTGCGTCGCTGCTTCAGCTTGATTTTAACAAGGAGGATGAGGCAGACCAAGGAGACCACAACGAAGAAAGCCAGGAAAATCCCCATATCGAAGTACTCAGTGGGTTGCTGGAACAGAAGAGACACAGTGAGTCACAGCGCTCTTCAGCCTGGGGATGGGCACACGCGCTGGGTCGGCTCTGGGCAGCGGAGGGACGGAGCCTCTGGGCTGCATTTCCCCTCCTTTGTGGGACACGCCAGGGCTTCTGCTAACAGGCACCCTGTGCACTCTCCAGGCCCAGGGAGCGCCTGCAGTGCGGCCAGGGGAGGCCTGCCGGGGTCTTAGCCAGGCCTCCTAACAGCTGGGAGAACTCTGCTCACTGAGCCCAGCTCCCTGCGGAACAGTGCAGAGTCCGCCGTACCCGGTGGGAGAGGCCCTTCCAAATAAACACAAATATCACATTTATGGGACAAAGGAGTGAGTGTCGTGTTTTGAGGGAACAGTGATTACTAACCGTATAATTAATGGTTTACAACAACTCAGAAAATTGTACGCTGCTTCCACAAATATCAGCTTCCACTATAGTGAGTCATATTTACCAAAGCGCTCTTTTTTCCCTTTAAAAAGCAGCCCGCAAGTCGGTTCTTCTGCAAACTCCCTCTAGTTTTAGTTCTTACCTTTCCCTCATGGCATACAGCCTCCTAAAACCTTACAGCCACCTGATCTGGGATGTGCATTTGGCCCGCCAGAGTGGAGTTTTGCTCACTGAATGCTACGAGCATCTGGGTATTTTTTGCGAAAGGATCCTCCTTTATGTGAATATTCCAATATTTGGGAAGAGGAAATAAACCATCTATGGAGCACCTGTCCCAGGTTCCTAGAATCTTGAGCCTGAGGTTGGGCAGAGGATGCCAGCAGCATGGCTTTAACACAACTATAAGAGAAGCCTAGAAGACAAAGCTGTTCATTAACCACCTGGAGGTCGTGAGCTCCCATCCCAGTTGAAAGCTTACATTTCCAGATTCTAGTACACGTTAGGGAGTTTTGGTAATGCACTTGCCCCACAGGAAGGAGGAAGCACAGGCTTTATCCTCTTAGTGAAGACCCACGGGAGGAGGGAGACCCAGGAAAAGCAGCTGAGAGTAGGACGCCCTTCCCTTCAGTCCTTAGTCAGCCTTTCATGGGAAGATGGGGCAGAAGAGAAAAAAGGACAGGAAGTCACCCAGAGGGGACACCAGGTGGAAGAGACACCTGGTCACAAGTCATCTATATCTGGAAAGGCTTTTCAGATGCCCTCAAGTAGAAATGGTAATCTCTCCCTGGCCTCCGGGCTTACATCTGCTACAAACCTGCAGGTCCCTGGGGCGCATCAGCGGTTTAGATGGGGAAAAAGCCGGAAGCAACAAAATAGGCCGAAGCCGGAAGGGGCAGGTGGCGAGGGGGGGCAGGTGGCAGAGGCTCACTCGAGGGGGGCGGTGTTGGATCCGCGCGCGGGCCACTTTCTGCTTGTTGACGATGTTCATCAGCTTGATGGCGTCTGCGCCCTTCACGTACACCACCGGCCTCTTGAGCGGGTCTTCCGAGCCCTGGTTCAGCTAAGCAAGGACAGAAGGTGCTGCTTAGAAGACGTAATTACTTTCAAGAAGCCAGAGAGAGAGAAAGAAAAGCTGGAGGAAAAGAACATGAAATTCCCTTTCGAAAATCCCCAAACACCAGCATCATAGGCTGGGGGCTCCCAGGCAGATGAAGCTGAGGATGCCCCCCGTTTTAGGATGAAGGGTATTTGACAATGCCTCCCAGCCCCCTGGCTCTTAACCCCTCTTGACACACTCGCTTTGGAGGACAATGCACAAACACGGGTCACTAATGAGGGCAGACAAGTGCAAGGGCCCCGAAGACCCAGGTGATACGACTGTGAGAAGCCAGGCTAAGTAAGGGAGGTGCTTCTCTCAGGGGCCCTGCAGCCTTGGCCTGGCCCCAGGAGCTTACCTGGTCAATAGCTTCTGGGTTCTCGGACACATCGAAGATGACTGCGGTGGCTCCCCGCTGCACGGCTCGCTTGGCCTGGGAGAGTGAGAAAGAGCATGTAGGGACGTTCCCACAAAGCTGGCCTTGGAAATCTGACCTGTATTCGAATGCAGAATCTGATGGTCACAAACTTATGTGACTGGAAGAGTTACTAACTTTCCTAAGCCTCAACTTAAGTGAAAGTCGCTCAGTCGCGTGCCACTCTTGGCGATCCCATGGGCTATACAGTCCATGGAATTCTCCAGGCCAGAATACTGGAGTGGGTAGCCTTTCCCTTTCCTTCCCCAGTGGATCTTCCCGACCCAGGAATCAAACTGGGGTCTCCTGCCTTGCAGCGGATTCTTTACCAACTGAGCTATCAGGGAAGCCCAAGCCTCAAGTTGCCTGTTTTTTTTTTCTTTTTTTTTAAAGGAGGGGGTGGGAGTGGGATGGGGGTGGACGTGGGTAGGCAACAGTGCCTTGTTCAGTTGAACCTGAGAACTAGATGAGATAGAAATGGTAAAAATAAATAACTAGGTACTCAATTAACCTCTGTCTCCCTCTTCAGCCTGAGCCTTAACATCAGACTACAAACTGACAACCTGCCCCGTCAGCATAAAGGTACTGGTTTCAGTAATTTCTGCTATGAACGCAGGGTCACTGGCAGTAAAAGCACATGCCTTGGGTCCTTCTCTTGTGGTCTCCTCTCCCCCGTGTCGTCCAGCCCCGCAGTTGGAAGAGCCTGTGACTATGTCCAGAGGAATCTCAAAATGGTCCGTTTTAATAACGGACATGAGCTGAAGACCTTTGGAGATGCTGTCGGGTGGGGGGAAAGGCTAGGAGAAATAATTGTAAATGGGGATTTAGAGCTGTTGGCTGCCAAACCTGGCCACACATCAAAAACCACTTGGGGAAGTTTGTAAAGCAGATTTCCTGGCTCAGACCACAGAGCCTGATTCAGCAGGGCTGGAGTGAGGCCCAGGAAACTGAGTTCCGAAAGTTTTCTGAGGATTCAACCATTTGGGGAACTACTGATCAGAGATGAAATGTTTTAGGAACAAATGAGAAGCGGTGGAATTCTTTTTTGGGGGTGGAAAGGATTCCTTTCCATCCTGGTGAACCTTCTAGTTTCATGTCCAGCTAAGGGAACAACAGGGTAAAGCTGAGGAAGAATCAGACATAATCCTTGCTTTTAAGAACCTGAATCTTGTTAGGGAAGCAAGACTCCTCTAAAGGTGAGGGGTGGGGGAGGGGACCAAAATGAAAACCCAGCCTTCTGTAAGATGGACAAATAATGGCCAGTACTCAGAGGTCAAGAAAGCCTCTATGGGCCAGACTGCTTGAGAAAGAGCGAAAGCTAAATTCCTTCCATAGAAATAACCACTACATGGATACAGCATGGGAAAGCAACACTGAGCCTTAGACTGGAATGTGGCTAGGGCAATGCTCCATCAGCCCTCTAGAGGGCAGTCTTGCCCCACAGCTGCTACAATAAGCCTGCTCCCTGCACTTGGTACAAGCAGGACAGTGAACTCTTCGGGATACAGCGAAGCCGTCGGCAACTCAACGAGCTCAGGCACCTGAGTGCTGTCCTTGTTCTGCTGAGGACCCCTTCCCGTTGGACTGAGATTCGCTGTACTTGGTCTGCTCTGCCGCTTGCAGGTCCCACCCTGGTTCCCCACTGGGTGCGCCCCAATCAGGAGGAGCTCCTGGGTGCTGTCCCTGGCTCTTCCAGACAAGCTGCCGATGCGGGGTGGGTCACTAAGTCTCTTTCAGTCCCCAGTCTCAGTTTCCCCACCGGTAAAAGGGGGACAGAGCCTGTGTCATGAAGGACTAGTCTCGGCCACTTGTAGAGGCAACGGGCTGTCCAGAGTGCTGCAGAAAGAGCTGTGATGGCTGTCACCTGCCTCCAGCAAGAGAGGATGTGATGTCCCTGTGAGAAAGTTTGGAGCCAGATGGTGTCACTTTCCTCCAGAAAGCTGTTTAGGGGCACAGACCCCTTTGCCTGAGGTAAGCAGGTCCTCGGGGGCCCCAGTAAATGGGTGCCAGTCTTCTGCTCAGGGGGTGTGTGAGTCACTCAATTGTGTCCACCTCTTTGCGAACCCATGGACTGTAGCTCACCAGGCTCCTCTGTCCGTGGAATTCTCCAGGCAAGAATACTGGAGTGGGTTGCCATGCCCTTCTCCGGGGGGTCTTCCTGACCCAGGGATCGAACCCAGGTCTCCTGCATGGCAGGCAGATTCTTTAACAAGGAAGATCCTCCCAGCCTTGTTCATAAACTGGCTGCCAGTGAGGAAATAAACAGGATCTCTCATTCCTTTACTGGCTTTCAGTCCCTGCACATGAGGCAGCACTGGAGGGGGCTGGGCATGCAGCTTTGTCTTGCTTGGGAGCCTCAGTGGAGGGCACACCAGTCTCCTGGTTTCTCTCATGAAAACAGCAGGTCAAGAACATGGAGCTTAAATCCTGTTTATAGCTCAACTGCAGACACAACCAGGTTAATACACAGGGCTCAGGGCACCGATATTTTGTTTGAGAAAACAATCATTCTCACAGTGGCTTACTTTAAAAATTAGGTTTGATGTAAGCTGCTGTTGAAGTAAGCCTGTATTTCCCGCACATAGGACTGGACACGAGGCGGGTCAGGATTACGTTCAGAACTCACTTGTCAGGAGCAGGCTTGGGATTAAGAATGTTGTTGTTGTTGGGTCTGACTCTTTGTGACCCCATGGACTGTAGCCCACCAGGCTCCTCTGTCCATGGGATTTCCCAGGCAATAGTACTGGAGTGGGTTGCCATTTCCTCCTCCAGGGATTGAACCTGTTTCTCCTGCTTCACAGGCCGATTCTTTACCACTGAGCCACCTGAAAAGCCTGGGTTTAAAAACAGGCCATGAATGATCTACACTTTGAAAATGACACATTGATCATACTATTCCCAAAGCAAATGAAAAAACGTACTTGGTCACACAGTTCCCCCTCACCCCACATTTTCAGTTTGAAAATGGATGCGGTGTCCTTGAACGCGTGTTCATGTGTTAGATTTTTCACGTCTTCTGTAGTCAAACTTGGGCTGGAGAGTTACTTCAAAGCCTCATCTTTATGAAGTCACACACCCAAATGTCCAAATTTCTCAAAACGAGGCTGTTTCAATGGATGTCTAGGAAGATGCCTTCTGGTGGATGCTGCTAGACAGTCATTGTAGCTGAGCTTAGCTGGAGAGGGCAGTTACCCCTGATCTGTGCACAGACTAGATTAAGAAGAAGAGCTTGAGAAGGGCGTGGGCAACAGAAAGCAGGTGGGAGGACCAGGCCAGGCCTCCCAGAAGCAGCCGAAGGCCTCTGCCCACCCTTTCCCGCGCCCCACTCACACGGGCACGTTCCCACCCTCCATCACGGCGGCTGCCTCCCCA
>NW_011495054.1:11671690-11674653 GCF_000754665.1 Bison bison bison | reverse complement strand
ACCAGGCCGGCACAGGTCGGCCCCAGCCAGCAGGTGACCACAAGCCCCACAGCAGGATGTGGACTAAAAGGCTGTCACGGTTCCTTATTTACCTTTCCAGGCCTGCTAGACCCGAGGCGACAACGTCCACAGCCACTGAGACATGTCACAAAAGCGCCAACACCTGCAGACTTACGTCTTGCAGAGTACAAAACGTCAAGCTCTAGAAGACAGGGTCTTACGTGACTGGCACTTACTGCAATGCAAGACCCCTGTGGTTATTCAATAAACACTTATTCTGAATGATAGCAAGTTTGCCTGGGACTGTGCTCTAGGGTTCCTGCTCCCTGAACGTGGACTGTTGTCCTCCCCCAAGGAAGTGCTTCTATCGATATGTTTGAGTCTTGAATTTCCGAATGCATACTGTGCATTCTGCTAATAGTCCCACTGCCACCTTGTGGGTGAAGAGACCCACAGCCTAGAGTCTGCTTGGGTTTCGATTAAATTCAGGAATTCCAACCAGGGATGGACCTGGCACTGACCCAGAGTGTGCAGTTACACCCAGACTGGGTTTGGGGCCTGGTCCTACACCACATCAGGGCTTCCCAGGTGGCTCAGTGGTAAAGAATCCGCCTGCCAATGCAGGAGCCACCGGAGATGTGGATTTGATCCCTGGATCAGGAAGATCCCCTGGAAGAGGGCAGGGCAACCCACTCCTGTGTTCTTGCCTGGGACCATCCCATGGACAGAGGAGCCTGGTGGGCTATAGTCCATGGGGTAGAAAAGAGTTAGACATGACTGAGCGCACACACAGACTCCCACCCCATAGCTCCCCTGCAGAGCCCCTGGGAACAGACCGCTTCCCCGTTTCTTCATGAAGCACTGGATGTGGGGTCCCCAGTGCTTAAACTTTACTGTAGGAAAACTTTCGGTGGAATACAGCCTGAATCGGAAATAACCCAAAAGATGGCCCACAATCTCTCCTTTGGCCCTCACGCCTGACCAGAGCATAAGCCAGGAAGCTGGACTGTTAGCACTGATACAAAGACTTGTGTCTTCAACCTCTTATAGGAAGTTCTGACATACGGGGGCTTCAAGCAGACTTTTTCTTTATTTGCCTCTATTGAATATAAGTCTGTGTTCTGGGTTTTTTTGTTTTTTTTTTTTTGCACTTATCATAATCTTCCAACAAGTCATTTAAAATTTTTTGTTAATATCTTTAAGGCTCTGATAGATCCCTTCAGATACCCCGCTCACTCATATCTTTTTGATATTTGGGCTATTTCAGTTTTTTTATTCTTACAGTTAATGCCATGTTGAATGAATCTTGGCTTACACTTCCAATTCTCCTAGGATGGAGGCCCAGGGCCAAAGAAAATGAAGATTATTAAGAATCTTTATACAATCCACATAAGATTTTAATGCTCCTCTTTATAAACCCACTCAACTCTTAATTTATCTGCAGCAAGGACAAGATAGGATGACAAGGACAATAAAAGACAAATTTGGGTCAACAGATTTAACTTCTGGATAAAGTGGCACATTGGGGAGCTGGCTAGGAAGGAGGCTGACAGTCTGAGAGTAACCCTCCAGGAGATACTTCACACGTGTAAAGACCTCCAGAGTGAACTATAATCTTACCTAGCCTATTGATGCTTCAAGGTCAAGTTCATGTGCAAAGCCTCCCACGTAAGACTGGTAAATGCTTCTCTTTAGTCAGAAGCAGCTCTTACCCGAGTTCTAATACCTATAAAGATTTCTCCTCTGCCACTTATCACTTTCTATGATGCATTTTCCCCTGCAGAGGTGACCATCTTTAGTATTTTTGCAATGAATAAAAGTGACATACTTGACATGAAAATTCAAACATAACTCAGAAGTTGAAAGCAAAAAATAACCGACTTAGTACCTCCTCAAATCCCAGCTTTAGAACATAACAGTGTGGTTTATATCCTTCCATGTACGTTTTTTTTAAATTCATGTATCAGCAGGCATAAAGTGCATGTGTATATATACACTCACATATGAAAATACACTAAAAATAAATTGGATGTATATAATGTTTTATAATCTGTTCTCAACTGTTTTCCCCCTTATCTCAACAATTTACTCAACAACCTTATATGCAGTATGCAGAAAAGCGTTTTTCTTCTTACCAGCTACATATAGTCTTCCAACACATGGTGGACCGCCTCTCTGACAGGCATTTAGGGGCTCTCTGCCTTTTCTCCATCAGGATCAGTGCTCTATGTACAGTCTTGTACTCACATTCTGGTGGCATCCACTCCTTACATCGCTACACGTGGTCCTGCGGAGTCAGACGGTGCTAACATCTCACATGTAATTGTCTTGGCTGGCTGCTAGGCTCACCTGCCCTGGGGTCTGTGGAGCCAGGACGTACATCTGACCCGTGTCGGTGCCCGGAAAAGCCTAACAGAGCAGACTGCCCTGGGTGGGCACAGCCCATACTCGACAAATTCACATAGTAGGCGGCGGCAGTTTAATTCTCTTTGTGGTGCCATTTATGACTTTATTCGTTTGATGGTAGTAATTAACCAGTTACTGTGGGTGCTAGGCCGGGAGGATGAACACGGTGAGCAGGACGGTGGCTGCCCCGTCCTCACGGAGGGTCCGTTTCACCAGCAGTGCTGGGGCGGGCCTTGCTGAAGAGCCTTGGGGGAGTCGTAACGAAAGGTCTGAGTGTTCTGTTCCGAGGGCCAATGAGTTCGAAATGACCCGCCTGGAGCCACCGATCCCACGTTCCTATAGTAGGTCTCAGGGGATGAGACACCGTCCTGGTTAGCGTCCTTTGAGAAATATCGCATATGCTAAGGCTCTCAGCTACCTGGCAGCCCTAGTGTTTTCGACACAGGACCCTTTCTGCAGCAACTTCTGTCCATACCTTTCCTTCCACGGGAGAAGCTTTGGGACCCAAGGCTCTGTGCAAACGGCTGGCTCAGGTGGCCGGAGTCTCACTCCCTGAC
>NW_011495054.1:11670537-11671590 GCF_000754665.1 Bison bison bison | reverse complement strand
ACAGGAGTCTCACTGCCTAACTACTCCCTGGCTCTTAACGCATGGTCGGAGGGGGAGGGATGGGCCAGAATCTACATTTTGACCTGGAAGACAACGTCTAAAGGAGGTGGTCCCTGGTGTGAAAACACTCAATTAACAGTTGACCTTCAAATAATGCAGGGGTCAGGGCGCTGACCCTCTGCACAACCGAAGGGAAATCGCCATGGAACTTAGAGTCACCCTCTGTATACTCGGCTCCTCAATCTCCAAGGTTCCTCCATGTCCATGGTTCCGTGTTCGCAGATTCAAGCCCCTGGGTTATGCAGCATTGTACTATTGCCCACTGAAAACACCCGTGTCTAAGTGGACCCATGTTTCAAACCTGTGTTACTTGAGGGTCAGCTGTATACAGTGCAATGTGACAACTACTTAAGAAGGCCAAGTGTGTGCCAGGCACCCCAGGAAGGATCCAAGCCAGGACCTTCTAGAGGCGTCTGTCTCCACACACCTGCTGTTGTCCTGGGAGGGGGAAGAGATCTCGGTTGGCAAGCAGCAGGGTAAGGGCACTGAGGTCTCCCCCTTTCTTACTCAAGAGTGTTCACGTGCAGCCCTCCTCCAGCATACACAGCCGTATGACCCACAGTGGCAGAAACCATGGTCATGGGGAATCCAAGATGGCACCAGAGGCCCAGGGCTTAGTGTCCACGACCTGGCAGCAGCTTCCTGCTTCAGCGGGTCCCCGGGTTCCTTCTGCAGCTGTTCTTGGGGCAAAGCTCACTGTTCCAGCTCAGGCTGATAGAGGTGCATGTGCCTACCCTTCACGTGGTCCTGGCCTTCTTATAGCCAGGGCTCTCTCTGGAGAAAGGTGCCCCACGAGCGCCATCCAGGGGCCAGGCTGAACCACACCCCTTTGCCCTCACCCCGACGCTCAGCCGCTCACCAAGTTTTGCTGATTCCGTCTTCCACATCCATTTGTTGTTTTCCCAGCCCCACTACTGCCATCCTGTATCGGACACTACAGTTCTCACGTGAGTCACAACCACCACCCCCCTGGGGGCTCCATAGCCCACCCCA
>NW_011495054.1:11668453-11670437 GCF_000754665.1 Bison bison bison | reverse complement strand
CTCTGAATCGCAGACCTGCCCTGCCCCACTCTCCTGAATGACTCTGTGATGCTCTTAGAGTAAGACGTGAGCTCTATTTAAAACGGGTAACCACCAGGGTCCTACAGTATACCCAGGGAACTCTGTTCAACGTCACGCGGCAGTCTGGCTGGGAAGGGGGTTTGGGGAGAATGGATACACGTGCATGTTCGGCTGAGCTCCTCTGCCGCCCACCTGGAAGCAGCACGACACTGTTAATCGGCTATCCTCCAAAAAATCAGAATAGGATGTGACTCCGCCGGCTTTCCGCGAACTCAACCCACCAGCCCCGGAGCCTGACGAGGCGGGGCTTCTGCAGCTCCTTGCCCACTCTCGCCCGTAGCCAGCCGGGCCTCCTCCAGCTCTCACAGCCGCAGGTGCTCCTCTCCGCACCCTGGCCCGCCCGGTCCCACTGGAACAGCTCTTGTGACATCACACTGTCACTGTTTACTTAAAGTGCCTCCCTCACTAGAGGGCAGCCAAGGCCTCAGACTTCTTTCCCGCTCCATTCCCAGAATCCAGCAAAGAGCCTGGCACAGGGTAAAATGGCCTAGAAACGTCTGTTGATTGACCTAAAAAGGATGAGCTTTCGCCCCGGGGGTTAGCATCAAACACACCGAGCCCTGCTGTTCCAAGCACGGGCTGTGGCTCGCTCCAGGCCACCTGGTCTCCTATTTCCTCTGACTTTCCGAGTGGCCGAAGGTTCATTCTCTACCAGATCTTCTCGGAAGTCGGGATCCTCCGCTGGGCAGATGTTGGCAGTTTGGTTTCTTATGAGCCGCGGCCGGGTCTTCTGCTGCAGTGCTTGCGTACGGGCCTTCTACTGGTGGTTGGTTCTAACTCAGGAATTATTTTCTCTGGGGAACCTCCACCCCAGTCCCTGAGAGTGGCTCTGCCTCACTGGGGATCTTTATGGGGTCCCAGGCCTCATGTGGGCAGGTCTCTGATGTCAGGGCACTCGTTGCATGTGCCCCTTCTACTCCTGGGAGGAGCGCAAGCCTCCCTGACAACTCTCAGCAGAGGACAGCTGAGCAAACCACCACCTCCAGGTACATGCGCGGGCACAGACGGCAGGAGATGTGCATTTTCACTGTCCTCTCGTCGCTTAGGAAAACCTGGCTTTCCTTCCTCCTCGAAGACTGATGGGAGAAACTGGCCTGCATGACACAGAGGGGCAGTGTGTGGACACTGGGCTGCCCACCCACCCTGCTGTCAAGATCCCAGAACGGGCGGCAGATTCCAAACCCCCAGACTCAAACATGCCCTTGGGCAGAGCCATGAGAGACCAAAAGTGCAGGCTTGTGAGGCTCGTCCACCTGAGGCGTGAACCTCCAGGCACGGTCCCTGCCAGCAACGCAGGGCCCCCTAACAAGCCCTGCTCAGGCTGCCACTGGGGCAGGGGCCTGTCCACACACAGAGACCACCAGCCAGACGCGGAGACACCCTGCCTGATGCTCACCAGTCTCTCTTGGCTGGTCCCATCCTAGCACAAACAAGCCAGAGCTCCCCAGGTCCCTGCGTGCCCCTCCCTCTGGACACCGCTAAGTGGATTCTAAAGCTGCCCTCCTCACTTTTTCCTTTCCTCCTCCTCCCCTGTGTTCTCGGCTGAGTGACCACCCAGGCACGGGGCTCTTGGGCTTTCTGGTCCGCCGCTGCGCCCTGAAGCATGAGTCACCGCACGACAGGGGACACTCTTTGCCAGCCGAGGGGGCTTGCAAGGCCCGTCTCACCAAGTGCCCTGTTTTCCTACAGAAACCTTTCATTCCATAGGAAATGAGGTCACACACCGGCGCCCATGGGTAACCGGTGAAGAAAAGCCTGGTGCCAAGGGAGGGGGCGGGCGTCAGAAGAATTGCAAAGAAAAAAAAAAACCAAAAAAAAAAAAGACCCTAACACTCTAACCGGGCAGCGGAATCACCTGCTGCTCTGCGGGGGCGGGGAGGGGGGGTGGGGTTCTGCAGGGGAG
>NW_011495054.1:11663742-11667882 GCF_000754665.1 Bison bison bison | reverse complement strand
GCCTCCTCTGACCCCACCCCGCCGGCCGCGCCCCTCCCGCCCGGAGAAGGTATTTCTCGCCATAATTAAAGTCATTAAGCCCTCCCGGGGCTCGCGTCGGCTGCGGGGTCCGAGCTCCGGAACGAATGTGATGCATTTTAAGTCCTAGTGAAGATTATGCCGATCTACTTAGGAGACATGTAGCAGCGAGAACTCAGCGGTTAAGTTAGTGGTTAAGGCTGCCTGCGTTTAAATAGTGTTATTTATTCTCAAAATATGTAGCAGCCCCACTTAATTTCTCCTAATTAAAGGAACCGGCAGGAGAGGCTGGGGGCCGCGGCCGTGTCACGGCGCCATCACCAGGTTGGTACCCTTCACGAGCAGAAAACGAACGGAAATGCGGTTCCCTAGATCTTAGTCTTAAACAGAGACATTTAGACCAGTTCCAAGAAACACAACGATCCTCTTTGTTTTAACACCTTGACGAGGAGCACCCAAACCCGGGAAGCTGTCCACGCCCTCCTGCGCCACCGCGCTGCCGGGTCAAGAGGTGTTGCGGAGGGGAGGGGGAACCTCCGCAGGTTGTTCCTCGGGAGATGGCCTTGCCTGCGACAGAAACTTCTCGAAGGACTTGTTAGCTGCTGTGTCGGGTTGATGAGTTTCCAGAAGCCCCACTTGAGGCCAGATCTTATAAAGTCAGCAACTAGAAACTTCAAAAAGGACCACCCCCTTCTCTGCATTCGGCAGCTAACGCTTGTTTAATATAAACAAGTGTTAATTAGGTGGCGGGATCGGGCTTAACAACAGTGCCTGCAGACAGGCTCCCTTCCACTAGGAGAGCAAAGGCTGGGCTCCTCGCAGAGAGAACCATCAAGCCTGGCAGACTTGCTTCTCAACCTTGGCAAGTCGTGGGGTGCAGGGCAGCCTGCAGGCCTGGGCCCCTGCCCTGGAGATGCCTATTTCAGGGAGCCTCCCCCTGCAGGATTTTTCTGAGTTTCTCAGTCAGTTTTAAAATTCAGACAGGGCCGAGGTACCACTGAGTCAGGAGCTGCATGAAGCCTCTGGGGTACCTGTCAGAGGCACATTCCGAGGCCTCTCCTGGTTCAGCTGAACTCAGATAGGTCCAGAAGCTAGGTAACTAGCATGCCAGGCAAAACTGCTGATGAGGCAGAGGAATTCCTGAATCAGGTGGCAAAATGAAAACAAAAACAAAAAAACCCTAGGATAGTCTGATTGTATGTTTTCTTATTTTTATTAAGAGGAAGGGAATCTGCATGAAAGAATTTCTGCATGCCCCAGGCAGGCTTGCTTTTCCCATCTGTGGGGCTTGGGGGGAAACTAACAAACCTTTAAATAAAATAAATGCTACCATCTATCTTGAGGGCTTCCCAGGTGGCTCAGTGGTAAAGAAATCTGCCTGCCAATGCAGGAGACTCCGGTTCGATCCCTGGGCGGAAGACCCCTTGGAGGAGTAAGTGGCAACCCACTCCAGTATTCTTGTCTGGAGAATTCCATGGACAGAGGAGCCTGGCGGGCTGCAGTCCATGCACAGAGTTGGATGCACACACGCATACATATCTTAACATATACACCTTCATAGAGACTTGAAAGGCCAGGTTCTAACTGTAATTTCTCCAACTCCTTGGAGTTCATTGTTGGAATGTTTCGGTATGGAGAAAGCTGACCCCCAGGCCCACCCTGCATTTGGGGCGGGGGTGGGGTGGGGCGAGCTTGTGCACATGCGAGGGGTCACCCCAGCCTCGAGGCCAAAGTCCACCCACCCTCCTTGGGAAGAGGGCTGTGCTGCCAGGGTACCCTGCCCCAGAAGGAGGATCCTGGAGGAGAGAACTGCAAGGTCCTGGAAGCCAGCACAGGGCCATCTTGGGGGAGATCTGGGATCCCAGAAACAATTTAGAAGGGGGCTTCCTCTTGGATTGTCTTCGAGTGGCCAGAAGCTGTAGAAACTGGGCCTCCCCCACCTGGTCTTGGGACATGCCTGCCCCAGAGCATCAGACCTAAAGAAGGAAAGTAACCTGTTATGTAAGGGTGAGGCAACGAGTGCTTTCAGACAGCCCTGAGCCTGCACAGCACGTCTGCAGGTGAGGTGGGGCTTGTTCCTGGTTTAGAGCTGGACAGCCAGTGGTTACATGATACAGCCGTGGTATTGTGGGGAGCTGAGAATGTGACATCAGCCTCTCTCCATAATCCGAGGCTAGAGAAATACTCATGGTATCCTGCGCTGCTGCTGCTGCTAAGTCACTTCAGTCGTGTCCGACTCTGTGCGACCCAATGGACGGCAGCCCACCAGGCTCCTCCGTCCCTGGGATTCTCCAGGCAAGAACACTGGAGTGGGTTGCCATTTCCTCCTCCAATGCATGAAAGTGGAAAGTGAAAGTGAAGTCACTCAGTCGTATCCGACTCTTCGCAACCCCATGGACTGCAGGCCACCAGGCTCCTCTGTCCATGGGATTTTCCAGGCAAGAGTACTGGAGTGGGGTGCCATTGCCTTCTCCACATGGTATCCTAGGGGTTTCCAAAAGTCAAGCCTGATGGAGATGCGTACAGACATGAATGGTAGTCCACTAACAGTTTATGTGTGTGTGCACTCAGTCGTGTCTGACTCTTTGCAAACCCACGGATTGTACCCTGCCAGGCTCCTCTGTCCATGGAATTTCCCAGGCAAGAATAGTGGAGTGGGTTGCCATTGCCTCCTCCAGGGGATCTTTCCAACCCAGGGATCAAACCTGCATCTCTTGTGTCTCCTGTGTTGGTAGGCATGAGCCTTGGGGAAGCCCCACCCACTAACACCTTAAGTAAGTATTCTATTTCCCAATCCCACAATGAAGTTCCAGGTATCTCTTATCCTAACCCAGCTAGACTCCCTGCTCTTTAAAACTCCCTTTACAAATGCCGTGCAGCTCACACAGTCGACATGAAGTGGGGTGGCAGGGTGGAACGTCCTGCTTATGTACAGGTTAGCTGCTTTGAGAGCTCATGACTGTCTCAGTCAGAAGCCGTTCGTTCGGGAGGTCGGTCCACTGGTCTTTAGGCAGTGCGGGCTCACAGGCGGTACAGCCTCACTGTGTGGTTCTTAAGGATCTGCCAAGCTTGTTTCACATCGGTCCTCCCCTGTGTACCCTACTGTCGTGATTCCTTGTATCTGTGACTTGTATTAGGACTTGAGTGATATTGTTTCATCGTCTCTTAACTTTATACCAAAGTCATTTATAGCAGCAACAGAACCACACCTCTCCCCCAGCCCACCTTGGGCAGAGTTGCCAGGTGCCCCTCAGCCCGGGGAGGGGTTTGATGACACCCCCCCAACCACGGTGGCCCTGAGGAAGAACAGTAGCTAGAAGGTGACTTGGGAATGGGTGGCTGACCCGGGTTCTTTTAGCACTGCTGGTGTTTAAAGAAAAAAAAATCCTGCTCACCTCCCCATCTCTGACTGTGAGCACCTGCACAACGGGGATGATGCTAACAGACGAGACGAGAAAGCGCCTGGTGTGCGGTAAGCCCTTCAGCACCCTCTCCATCTCGATGCAGTAGGTATGCGAGGAGTGTCTCCTTGGGGTCCCTGGCCCTCCCCGTGACCGCCTGTGTGCAGGCTTCCTCTCCTCTCCAGGTCCCTCCTGCAGGTTCAGTTCCCACACAGAGCAGCAGGCACTCTGCTGGACTCACAGGGACTGTACCTGTGGAAGGTTCTGGAAGTCAGCGTAACTGTGCTGCACACTGTGGACACACAGGAACCTCACGGTTTAGGCACAGAACCAGGAGAAGGTGGTCAGAAACACATCTGAATGTTCTGGGAGCCTCTTAAAAACACGGGGTTGGGGCAGGCCCTCCGTGGAGACCGGGGGCCCAGGGCTGGAGGCAGACCCCGCCTCTGTGGGGCTGAAGGCTCCCTGGGTTGATCCTTGGGCACAGCTGAGAGCTGCACTGCCAGACTGAGACCCTGAGGGGGCCAGAGGAGGGGGCAGTGGGAGTGTGCTGCTCAGCCCTAGCTTACCCATCCCTTGTCCACAGCCAACCCCCCGACGCCAGCCCCGGCCCCAGGACAGCCTGATTCCTTTCTCAGTCGGGCTGTTTGGTTTCTAGAAGCCCACTTAGGCTGCTGTAACTCAGACCTAAGGAAAGCGCTCAGAAAAATGTGCTTCAAGG
>NW_011495054.1:11644277-11663642 GCF_000754665.1 Bison bison bison | reverse complement strand
TTTCGATGTCTGGCTGAGGAAATGGTATGTGCCCCACTCCCCTACCAAGCAGGAGGCTCAGAGTCAAAGGTCAAAGGTCTGGGGGGCAGTCACTATCCCAGGCATCCTCTGGCAGGGTACCTGGGACCCCGCAGGCAGCAAATGTGCCAAGGCCCTCATGCAGGGCCAGGGGAGGGGCTGTGGGCACAGAGCAACCGCCTACCCAGTAAGGGGCAACTTTAGGGTTCACTGCAGAGGATCTCCCGGGGCCCAGGGGCCTGCATACCCTGACTGGACAGAGCAACAGAATGAGAGTTCAGAGGAGTCTTCTGTGATAATAGGATGATGAAAATTCAAGATGAGAATCTCAAGGATTCCATTTCCAAAGTCCCATTTTTCTTCACAAGACCCATGCTTTCTTGAACAAAATCTTCAAGCACACCCTGAGCCAAGTTAGCCACAGAGCTGGAATCCCACCTGCCCACCTCAGATCCACTTCCCTGCGGGAAGTCAGGACAGCTGTGCCGTTGGGAGCCCTTCTGGGGACGGGGACTGGGGGTGTGGAGGGGGAAGCTGGCGAGAGCAGCTGAGATAGTGGGGCACGCTAGAAAACATCATGGGAGTTCCTTCAGCCCAGAAAGGCCATATGCTAGTGTCTAATTCAAAGAACAAGCCTTATAAGCCCATCTCTATAGACCCAACACATTTCAGGCCTGGCGCTCAATAAACAGCCACCACAATGGTGGTGGTGATGGAAGGGGAGGGAGACAAGCTGAGCAGGCACTGAGCAGGCCTTCCTCAGGCTGAGAACAGACCCGAGCTGGAGGAGAAAGAGGTTCCTGTGCATCCCTACCCGGCATCAGGGTGGCGGCAGCAGTTACTTCCTGGGTCCACAGTCCCATCCTGCCCACCGCCTGGGCTGCAAGGCAGTCGGGGGTGATCACTCACCTGTGCAGAGAGGTGGAGATCACTCACCTAGAGAGAGGGAGCTGGACCAACAGGGGAAACAAGTGGATCGAGAGCCCAACCATGTGGGACCACCACCTTGAGGGATGCTCCAAGCAGGTGCTCCAAAGAAGAGCTGGGATGGGGGGTGGTGCGTGTGGCTGGGAAGGGCTTTAGCGGCCAAACTGCCCAAATGAAGAGGAAGGGAAGGCTGGCTGGGAGCGGGACACGTGAGGTGCCAGCTGAGGCCGAAGACCTTGCAGACACCGTCAAGTCCTATGAAGGGAAGAGGCGATGCCCTGTAACGCGACGGTGGTTACACAGCACGGTCCCTGAAGCCACCGTGTGGATACTGACTGCTACTTTGTTGCTGTTGTTTAGTCGCTCAGTCGTGCCTGACTCTTTACAACCCCATGGACTGTAGCCCCGCCAGGCTCCTCTGTCCTTGGGATTTCCTAGGCAAGAATACTGGAATGGGTTGCCATTTCCTCCTCCAGGGGATCTTCCCGACCCAGGGATCCAACCTGCATCTCCTGCACTGGCAGGTGGAGTCTTTCCCAGTGAGCACCGGGGAAGCTTACTGCTGCTGCTGCTAAGTCTCTTCAGTCGTGTCCGACTCCGTGCGACCCCACGGACTGCAGCCTACCAGGCTCCTCTGTCCGTGGGATTTTCCAGGCAAGAGTCCTGGAGTGGGTTGCCATTGCCTTCTTCAGCTTGACTACTACTTACCAACTAACTCTCCTTTTCTCTCGGTAGCAGGCAGCAGGCCCACAGGTTAGTTTCCAGCACACGGCATCCAAGAGCCCCTATGGTGTACGGACATTTCTGGATCACTAACTGAAATTGCATTTTTTTTCTGGGAGGGGTGCCCTGACCCCTACACAAGGCTCAGTTTGCTTGCTCTATGCTTACAGGCAAATGTGTAATTCTGACAGTCTTCCCCAGGAGTTATTTATGTAACACATATTTCTCGAGTGCCTACCATGATGGTACAGTCATATGCTGAGCAGGCCCAGTCCTAAAAGATTTAATCCCTCTTAGCTTGGAGCTGCAGCAGTCACACTGAGGTCCCTGTATGCAGAGCAAGAAATACCCCTTGAATGAAGGAAAAACGGGAAAGGCGGGAAATAAGGGGAACAAAGATGCCTGCTGACAGGGCCCACGTGTCTCTGCTTTACGTCAGACCTCAACTCATCATCCCGGGCAGGGCATACTGCCTCGGAACCCTCACTCAGCAAATACTAAAACATCTCTTCGGTGTGAACACTCATAGCCGACAACAAATACACAGACAATTATTGCTTCAAGAAGGCAGATTGATTTTAAAATGTAGTTTGATGGCCTTTCACTGTGCCAAAAATTGAAAACAAAACAAAACAAAACAAAACCAGTTAATGACTTTGAAAGTCGTTTATAATGAAAGAGACCAAAGGGACTGTGAACCACAGAAAGGTGGGGTTGGGCTGGATCGCTTCCTTTGGTCAATAATGGGTCGATGACTGTGTCATTAAGAAGAGGACTTCTTGCAAAGGAACAGCTTAATCCCAGGAAAAGGAAAGAGTAAAAAGGTTACATTAAGGGAATCAGGGATAATCTCTATCAATTACCCAGAGCCTTTCCTGTTGGGGAAGTCTCAAAAGAAGAACAGGAAAAGAGCTGGGTCACGATCCAGGTGCTTACGCTTTGTTTCCCAATCCGAGGGCTTGGCGGGCTGGCTTGTGGTAGGTAAGCGGAGAGGGCTGAGACTACGAGTGGGGTGGGTGGATGTTCAGTCATGCCCCACTCTGCGACCCCATGGGCTCCTCTCATGGGATCCTCCAGGCAGGAACACTGGACCGGGTTGCCATGCTCTCCTCCAGGGGATCTTCCCAACCAGGGATCGGGAACCTTTGTCTCCTACACTGGCAGGCGCTTTCTTTGCCACTGCGCCATCTGGGAAGCCCATGTAACCCACCCACCCCCACCCCGAAAAACAAGCAGGTGATGGTAGAATATGCCAGGGCTGGTTCAGGAGGCACCCCACCATCAGGCAGGCAGTGGGGGACTGGCAGGCATCCTTTTGAAGCTAAGCAAGTCAAACTGCGTTCCCCCGCGGGAGGCTGGCCGTTTGGAAGGACCAGGGAGCCAGATCCAGAAGAGAAGGTGAGCCTGCTTCTCCTGGGCACCAATATGGCCCAGCTGAGGAGCCGCCGCAGTCCTCACACAGAGGGACAAAGGGGGCCTCTGAGGCAACGCTGACCTCCTCGACTATGGTCCATCTGAATCGATTAAGTGTCTCTCGGTCCTGGAACGGGATTAAAGAGCACCTAGCCCCACGTCCCAGATTTGCAGAGGATGCGGTGACTTCCCGAGGTCAGAGCACACTGGCAGCGGGGGAGGGCGTTCAACTCACATCCTGTCGGCCCTGCCCCCCACTTCTCTGTAGCCCATTATGTTGTGTCATGTCTGAGCTTTCCTTTTGGGAGAAAATCAAAACTCAGGGGTGTCCAATGGTAGTTTTCCAAAAATAGCTGAAAGATATATTTAACCGGTACCTATGCGTTAGAATATAAATATTTTGCATATTATCTTAAGCAGTCGTTTATTAGAACATTCCTACACTAAGAGGTCTGAAACCAAACATTTAAGGAAAGAGCTGTTAAAAAGAAACAGATCTGTGAAAGGAAGACGGTGAACTGTAATGAACTCGATAGCAGACAGGTGTATGTTAGCCTTAAAAGGAGATGGAGTCTTGAAGTGTCAATCCAAATAATTTCAAGTGAATCGAGTTCATTATTAAAAAACAAAAATCCTAAAGTGAGTACTTTTGAAACAACACAGGGATCCCCTTATTTCCGCCCCATATACTGAATGTGCTTCTACTGGGCATTTGCATAGCTCAAACTTAGAGAGCTGACTGAAGTCCAAGCTTCTCTCAGAGCACCCAGAGCCTGCTCTTCTGACAGCCACACCATCACAAAGCCCAGAGCCCCCTGTCATGAGAACACGAAGATGGGCTACATTCAGATTCGACCGTGGGCAGGGATGAACCAAGACTCCCAAGTACTGGGTTCCCCAAGCCCTGCAGCCTGACTTCAGTTTGAGCCCCCAAGGGAAAGGGTGCCCAGGATCAGGGTCTGACTGACAGTCAGGAGGAGCTTAGGTTTGGGGAGGGGTCGCGTTAACCGGTAACAGATGAGGTTATAGATTAACTCATTGCTGGCATTAGTTGGTTAATGTACAATTTGGTAGGTAACTTCAATAGTCCTGGGCCAAGTTCAGAGGGAAAAAAACAGCAGTGTTCCCTTTTCGCCTTTAAAATTTTAAAAGGAATAAACTGCTGATACAATCAGCATGGATGAATCGCAAAGTATGCTAATTATGCTGAGTGAAAGAAGTCAGATTAAAGAGTCCATATTATATGATTTTATTCATATAAAGTCAAATTAATCTACAGAGGAGAAAGCAAATAATGGTTGTCTGGGGACTGGCAAGGGACGAGAGAGGGGGCAGGGAAGGGTTTCAAAGAGGCAAAAGGGAACTTTTTGGAGCGACAGAAAGTCCATATCTTGACTCTGGTCCTAGCTTCACGGATGTGTGTGTGTACGGGGTCGGGGGGGTGGTGGTAAAAACTTATCAAATTGTACACTTCAAATATGTACTATTATACATCAATAGAGAACTTAGAAGTGGGGGGGGGGAGAATCCGGAAACATTCTTTCCCCATTATTGCTCTTAACTGCTTAAAAGCAAAATTTTTAAGACACAGATAGTTTTCATCATGTGAATGCTGTTAGCATTAGCTGATATAGGAAAATTCTAAAGCTGGTTTTAAAAATTATCCAGACTGAGCAAGATTAAGACCTCCTTCTGATACATCTCGTCTCAACATTCTAAAACCAATCCACTCTCGGTGAATCTGGATGAATGGGAAAGCTGGGCCGGCAGTCCAGAGCCCCTGGGGAGTTGGACTCCCAGGTCAGTAGGTGGGAGAGATGATCATGTGTAGGGGGGATGATCAGGACTGGAGGGGATGGGGGGTGGCAAGTGTCCCTGTGCACTTGCTCCAGCTGCCCACAGTCCTGGGAGTCTATTGGCCTGAGCGATTCTTTAAAAATTGATAAGGCGGATAAGAATCCACTTGCCAGTGTAGGGGACACGAGGCTCCATCCCTCACTGGGGAAGATTCCGTGTGCTGTGGGCAGATAAAGCCCGTGCACCACGACTACTGAGCCTGCGCCCTGGAGCCTCTGCTCCGCAACGTGAAGTCCCCACAGTGAGAAGCCCAAGCACCACAACGAAGCCCCTGCAACTAGAGAAAACCTGCTCGGAGCAACGAATACCCAAGTGCAGCCGAAAATAAATTGTTATTTTTTTAAATTCTGGACTCTCTGACTTCCTAAATAGGTGCCCGTGAGTTTGTTGTTTCTATCTGACTTGTAGGCTTCCCGCTCAGAGAGAAGTGAGCCAGCGATAGGACTCTGTAAGGTTGTTCAGGGGATCAGACAGTTTGTGGGTGCGGAGTGCGTGGCATGGTGTGAGCACCCTGAAGGCACCAAGGAATGGCAGCTAGGATCTAGTCTCAAATGAGTCATGGTGCTAACAAGTGTTGATTGCTATGAATCAGACAATGCTGCTTTGAGAGAAAGGAATTTGAGTCTTGAACCGGGTATATCCATGTGTTTAGGAATCGTTTTAGCTTGCTGTCACGAATACCAGTGGCACTGGCTTTCCCCTGTAGCACCTTTAGCTTTCGTCTGGAGCAGAACCGAAACAGTCTTATCCACAGTTAGGTGAGTTGTCAGAATTTAAAGTGCTTCACCGTGATCTCCCATCCTTCCTGGGTCAATTATGAGTTACACGGTTGACCCAAAACATCAAATAGCTCCTCTGGTCAAGTGTTAACAAGAAATTCACACCTATCAAGGGAGACAGAAAAGAAAATCTGGCCACAATACTTTGTGGCTCCTGCCATCAGGAGCTAGAGTTTAATTCTACAGCCCTTGGGCTTGAGCTTGGTCCTATCGCTGGCTTTGGCCAATGGTTGGTTAGCACATGTGATGTCTGCGGAGGCTTGCTAAGTGCCTGTGCATTGGGCTGGCTCTCTTCTGCTGCTGGGAACCCTGAGAGGACCACGTGAAGGAGCCTGGGCCAGCGTCCTAGCTGATGAAGACCATTTGTGGGGCAAAGCAGTACTCTCCTGGTTTATCTAGAATACAGGGACCAGACCGTCCTCTCTAGGCAAGCATTTCTCTCCTATTTCAAGGCTCTTGGATGAAAAAGGGTTGCAGAGGCGGCTTTGTGCACCACTGGGCATGCTCCTTAGAACAAGGGGAGCTTTGCCCAGAGGGACATTTCTCCAGCTGAAGTCATGTTGCTTGAGATACTGCACCCTGCCCACCCCCCATCCCACCCCCCACTGCTCCCCAACGTAAGCCGCCTTCAGCCAGGTCAAGTTCTTTAAATCAGAATATGAAAAGTTTTAGTTTCAAATAAAAAACTCCTTGGTTAATCAGTAATCACTTAAATGCTAAGAGGTCACTCGCATAAAAGGAACAAATACACTTCTGTTTCCACCACCTCTAACAGGTAATTTGCAAAAATCCCTAAATTCAAGCTTTATCTCAAGTCTCATTAAATTAACCCTTGAATTTAAGTCCCTTAAATTAACCTTCATTGAACAAGTGAAAGGATGGCCTCATTCAGACTCTTCCCACTATAATTATTCAGTGTTAGCAAGACTTTACTTAGCAGAACAAAGGAAGTGGGTTCTAGTGCAACCTTTTATTTGCTAGAGCGCCCATCCCTTGCCCTGGCAAAGCCTTGCTTCTCATTCACCTTTTTTCTAAAGAGAAAGTTCTCTAGCTCATTACAGCCTGTGCCCACACTTGCATCTACCTTGGGTGGTCAGACACCACATCACCTTCCCAAATGCACTTATCATCGTGGCTGAGGGGACGCAGGGTTGGTCTGGTCTCTAGATTTTCAGGCGACCGCGAGGTCAGTGCACCGGAAGCTCTGCCGTGAACTGTGGCCATGACTTTTGCCGGGATCACAGACATTATCTAGGGATGGCCAGCTGACCTCTTGCAACATTATTTAATTCAGAGTAGAAGACACAGCTTTCACCAGCCAAGCCGGTTTTCATTGCAATAGCTTGGGGATGTTTTTTTCTTTTCCCCTTTCCTTCCTTCCCTCCCTTCTTAAAGCCACTGGGAGAAGGAAAGAAAAAGTCTGGAAGGAAGGATATTAACCCAAAGCAATACACTGAAACCTAGGTTTTAATTAAAGTTTTCTCTTGCTTTAATATTTATTTATTTAGCTGTGCTGGGTCTTAGTTGCAGCAAGTGGTATCTAGTCCCCTAACCAGAGATCGAACCCATGTCCCCTGCATTGGGAGTGCAGAGTCCTAGCCACTGGACCACCAGGGAAGTCCCTCCATTCAAGATTTGGTTAAACATTGGGTTTCTTAGGCTACAGCTAGCCATTAAGGAAAAAAAAAAAAACTCATACAGTACGTTTTAGGCAATTATTAGAATAAAGGTTTTACATACAGCACATCCTTTAACAGCACTCAGTACATTAGATAACTTTTAGAGGATCTGAAAGAAGTTGTCACCAAATAATCAAGTATTAATAGATAATATTTAACAGGATACCTCAAATAAGTTGTTAACTTTCTGCAAGACTCGAGTGCTCTCGCTCTATTACTTGGCAGATGAACATATATGGAAGCGAAGTTCCACTTGATGGTTAGAAAGTGACAGGAATCACAGGAATCAAGAGTGCGACCCCCCCATGCAGCAGATGTTCCAAAGAGCAGGTCCCAGGTTGGGTCGGTGCAGAGGCGGGCGCTGGGGACGTGGTGAAAGGTGTGGGAACCTTGACTCTGGCAGGCTCTCCGCTTGAGGCAGCCTATGTGCAGAGACACTGCAGCCAGCCTCCCACCCGTTTACTGGTCTCAAGATGCACATAGCAGCCTGTCGTGTGTGTGTGTGTGTGTGTGTGTGTGTGTGTGTGTGTGTGTGTGTGTGTGTGTATGTACTTGCCAGGGGTCTCTGCGCCCCCTTCACTGCCCACTAGTCCCCTATGAGCAAGGGACCTATCTATCCTAGTTACCACTGTATCGGCAGCATTGAGCAGAAGACCTGGGACACGGGATCTTCCCAAGGGCTCATCAGGTAAAGAATCCTCCTGCCAGTGCAGGAGACACAGGAGATGTGGGTTCGACCCCTGGGTCTGGAAGATCCCCTGAAGGTGGAAATGGCAACCCACTCCAGTATTCTTGCCTGGAGAATCCCATAGATGGAGGAGCCTGGCGGGCTACCTACAGTCCGTAGGGTTGCAAAGGGTCAGACGCAACTGAGCGACTAAGCACGCACGCATGGGGACATAGGAGCTACTTCATGAACAGAGGAATGAAATCCAAAGATGTAGTCGGTTCTTCTACACAAAAGGGAGCTGCTGTGAGTCGAGCTCGTTGCATCCTTTCCCCACTGCTGGGAGCCCTGGTACATCTTTGCCTCTGGTCAAATGCGGGGGTTGCAGTGAGATGGCCTACAAGCTCTCATCCCCACCCTGGCTTCTATGCAGTGCGCTGAACTGCCGGGGCTCGGGGATCCCACGGACACGAGAAATCACATTGCCCAAGCAAGCCTGGCACACAGCTCAGGCAGCTCACAGGGTGACTGCTCTGGGGGGACTGGCTGAAGGCATGCAGGGCATTAACAAATAACTTCAGATGACTGAGGGCCATCAAAGATGCCACCACTATTAACTGCCTGTTTAGAAAATTTAAAAAGTGGGCGGGGGGGAACATCAACCCTGAATATTCATTGGAAGGACTGATGCTGAAGTTGAAACTCCAATAATATGGTTACCTGATGTGAAGAGCTGACTCATTGGAAAAGACCCTGATGCTGGGAAAGATTGAAGGCGGGAGGAGAAGCAGGTGGCAGAGGATGAGATGGTTGGATGGCATCACTAACTCAATGGACATGAGTGAGCAAACTCTGGGAGACAGGGACGGACAGGGAAGCCTGGAGTGCTGCAGTCCATGGAGGTCGCAAAGAGTCGGACACGACTGGGTAACTGAACAACAGTAACACAAAGCAAGAAAAACAACAGGGGTACTTCCGGTGACATTTCTCATCTCTTCCTAGGGGCAAGATTTTGGCGAGGATCCTCGGGGTCAGCCCTTGGATGTCTGTGTGCTTTCCCAGCAGCAACATGGAAATAACCAGGGCAAGAGGAAAAATACAGGGGAAAGATATTTAGGGAACAATATTAAAACTATGAAGACTTTGGCACTGGTTTTTTCTTTTTTTCCTTCAGAGCATGGAGATATTTTACCATTATTAGCAATGCTAGGCTGGTCTGGAAAAAGACCGCCACCAGTATCTGTGACGTTGTGGTTGCTTATGTCAGAGAATGGTGCCCAACCCTGCCCCCAGTTCCTCACGCTAATGGAGTACAGCATCGCAGTTCTCTGTGTCACCGTGCTGACAGTCACACTGGCAATCAAGAATCTGTGATCGAGTTTGGTTCTTAACACTTGGGCCCTCTTCCAAGCCCGCTGTCGTAACAAGTTTAGCAGGCAATGGTATAAGCTGTTTATTAGGTACAAAGAGAAAAAAATAGTCATTTGGTCGTGTCTGACTCTTTGCAACCTCATGGACTGTAGCCCACCAGCTCTGTCCATGGAATTCTCCAGGTAAGAATACTGGAGTGGGTAGCCATTTCCTTCTCTGGGGGATCTTCCCGACCCAGGGATCAAACCCGGGTCTCCTGCATTGCAGGCGGATTCTTTACTATCTGAGCCATCGGGGAAGCCCAGGTACAAGCCATTAGGTACAAGCTGACATGCAGATGACTGTATTCCCTCTTTTCAGTCTGATACAGCTTTCTTTAAGTTAGCCATGAGTGTGTAACATGGCGAAGATTTTTTTTATAACAACATGGGTCAAGTTGCTACCACGTTCTGTCACTTAAGCACAAAACTTTTGAAAAGCGAAAAGATAAATCGAGGGCACGGTGGGAAGGTTTCCTTTTGTCTTATCTTTTTATTTAAAGTTTTTTTCAAAAAGTACTTATGTATTTATTGGCTGCCTCACACTGGAAGATCCCCCAGAGGAGGGATCAAACCCATGTCTCTCTAGTTGTAGCTCCCTCAGTTGTATGCTGATCGGAGGCCTGTGGGATCTTAGTTCCCCGACCAGGGATCAAATCCATGTCCCCCGCATTGCAAGGTGGATTCTTAACCACTGGACCACCAGGGCAGTCTCTGTCTTATCTTTTTAAAAGGATCAATGGGACCTCTAGAAACTTGGTTGTCTTATCTGGGCTTCCCTGGTGGCTTAGCTGGTAAAGAATCCGCCTGCAATGCAGGAGACCTGAGTTCAATCCTTGGGTTGGGAAGATCCCCTGGAGAAGGGAACGGCTACGCACTCCAGTATTCTAGCCTGGAGAATTCCATGGACTGTATAGTCCATGGGGTCACAAAGAGTCGGACCCAACTGAGCGACGTGCACTTCACTTTCGTGTCGATCTGCCTATTTCCCCGGGACTTCAAGTAGTTTCTAGAAGCTCTGTTGAAAATGAAAGCATGGATGCGAGGCTGGAACCAGGCCAGTAGCTGGCGCTGATGGGAAGCTCCTCACAGGCATCACCCGGCCCGATGGTGGACAAGCTGCAGTGGCCTGACCACAGGCACAGCATGAACAGACAGACTCCCTGGGGCTCCCTGAAGCCGCACTTCAGACTGTCTGAGTGGGTTGAGGGCTTCTGGGAAACAGGCGCAGTGGACATGGCCCTTGGGCTCAGGACAACAGGAGTGGGTGGCAGTGGTGGGCTCCTCCCCAGTGGGGGCATGGACTGTTGGTTAGGAATCCATCTGCCCTGTTCAGTTCAGTTCAGTTCAGTCACTCAGTCATGTGCGACTCTTTGCAACCCCATGGACTGCAACACGCCAGGCTTCCTTGTCCTTCACCAACTCCTGGAGCTTATTCAAATTCATGTCCATTGAGTCAGTGATGCCATCCCACCATCTCACCCCCTTTCGTCCCCTTCTCCTCCCGCCTTCAATCTTGCCCAGCATCAGGGTCTTTTCTAGTGAGTCAGTTATTCACATCAGGTGGCCAAAGTATTGGAGTTTCAGGTTCAGCATCAGTCCTTCCAATGAATATTCAGGGCTGATTTCCTTTAGGATGGACTGGTTGGATCTCTTTGCAGTACAAGGGACTCTCAAGCATCTTCTCCAACACCACAGTTCAAAAGCATCAATTCTTCAGTGCCCAGCTTCCTTTATAGTCCCACTCTCACATCCACACATGACCACTGGGAAAACCACAGCTTTGACTAGACCTTTGTTGCCAAAATAACGTCTCTGCTTTTTAACATGCTGTCTAAGTTGGTCATTGGAGAAGGCAGTGGCATCCCACTCCAGTACTCTTGCAGGGAAAATCCCATGGACGGAGGAGCCTGGTGGGCTGTAGTCCATGGGGCTGCTAAGCGTCGGACACGACTGAGTGACTTCACTTCACTTTCACTTCACTAGGTTGGTCATAACTCTTCTTCCAAGAAGCAAGTATCTTTTAATTTCATGGCTGCAGTCACCATCTGCAGTGATTTTGGAGCCCCCCAAAATAAAGTTTGTCACTGTTTCCATTGTTTCCCCATCTATTTCCCATGAAGTGATGGGACCAGATGCCATTATCTTCGTTTCCTGAATGTTGGGTTTTAAGCCAACTTTTTTCCCTCTCCTCTTTCACTTTTATCAAGAGGTTCTTTAGTTCTTTGCTTTCTGCCATAAGTGTGGCGTCATCTGCATATCTTAGGTTATTGATATTTCTCCTGGCAATCTTGATTCCAGCTTGTGCTTCATCCAGTCCAGCATTTCCCATGATATAGTCTGCATATAAGTTAAATAAGCAAGGTGACAATATATAGCCTTGATGTACTCCTTTTCTGACTTGGAACCAGTCTGTTGTTCCATGTCCAGTTCTAACTGTTGTTTCTTGATCTGCATACAGATTTCTCAGGAGGCAGGTCAGGTGATCTGGTATTCCCATCTCTTTAAGAATTTTCCACAGTTTATTGTGATCCACACAGTCAAAGGCTTTGGCATAATCAATAAAACAGAAGTAGATGTTTTTCTGGAACTCTCTCGCTTTTTTGATGATCCAAAGGATGTTGGCAATTGGATCTCTGGTTCCTCTCCCTTTTCTAAATCCAGCTTGAACATCTGGAAGTTCACGGTTCACGTACTGTTGAAACCTGACTTGGAGAATTTTGAGCATTACTTTGCTAGCATGTGAGATGAGCGCAATTGCACAGTAGTTTGAGCTTTCTTTGGCATTGCCTTTCTTTGGGATTGGAATGAAAACTGATCTTTTCCAGTCCTGTGACTGGACTGTTACACATACACAAGTGGAAGAACCACCATCTGTAGGCTCAACTTCTAATGCAAAGGACAGAACTGATGGGCAAAGAGGAGTTGGGTGGCCTAGGGCAGGTCTGGAGTTACTTGGGGGCCTGGAAGGAGCCAAGAGGTGGCTGCGGGCAACTGTCCTCCCCGAGACTCGGCATATTCATCTTAAAGGAGGTTGGAAGTTGTGACCATCAGAGGAGACTCTCCGGACCCAGTGTGGCCCAGGGCTCCGTGCACAGGGAATGGCAGCTCAGGAGAGGCGTCCTTCCTATATGCAACTCCAGAACGTGCCATTTTCCCTCAGGAGCTTTTGAAGGCGCTCATTGGGCACAAGCATCCAGTGACCCAGCAGGTGACAGCATAAGATGCGCAGGCACATGGCTTCTCACGTGTCCTTCCCACGCCTCCCAACGTGACGGACGACGGACTCCCTGAAGAGCACCGAGGAACGGTGCATAACTCGTGCTCATCTTCATCATCTAGAATTGTCCAGTTTGTTCTGTCCTCTGCCCACAGCCCGGTACTTTGGGCGCAGAGAACACTGCTCATTTGCCTTTTTAGGACAAGAGAGAGAAAAATGAGTGAGACCATCTGTGCTAGCCCCTGAGGGTCCTTGGGCAAATCAACGATGTACACAAGACAGAACGAAACTGGTGTGGGTAGATTCTCTACACCTGCGATACTTCGGGATACTCAAGAACTAAGAGGTGAAAGTGTTAGCTACTCAGTCATGTCCGACTCTTTGAAACCCCATGGACTGTAGCCCACCAGGCTCCTCTCTCCATGGAGTTCTCCTGGCAAAGATACCAAGAGGTGATGAGTCTGAAAAGGAGCACAGCCCCTCAGCCTCACGGATGTGAGGCTGAAGACACGAGAGGCCCTGCCACCCGGTTCCAACTCCACCTTGGCCTCGGCACCTCCGAGCGGCAGCGCCCCTCCGCTGCTTTGTGTGTTGTTCGCACTGTTCTCCTTCGGGACTTGAGAAACTTTGCTTGCAGTCTAAGCGTGGATTTGAGCGGCTCATGGGGTGAGGGGCGAGGGGGCTGGGGGCGGTGGTGGTGGCCTGGGCTCCAACTTAGCCATCGGCTTCAAACGACCTGGTCAGTCCAGGTGACCCGGCTCTCGGCCCAGCCCGAGCTCTTTGTCTGGGGTGAGGCCGGTGGCGGGGTGCCCCCCGGCCGCGGTGGTGGGCCCGCATTGTCAGCTTGTTGCTTCTTTCCCCAAAGAGGATCTGGTTACAAAGAGGAGCTGGAAATGTCTTTGCACACAAGCAGAGACATGGCGGCCCTGCAAAGGCCCCAGGGTAAGGATTAAAGAAAAACAAAATAGAAACCCTTCCATCTCTAATTAGGGTCTTCATTTGCCAAAGTGCCATTCCCCAGCAGGAGAATTTACATTCAGGCCGTTGCTTGGAGTTACTTGGAAAACGTCTCCCAGCAGGTTGGTTCCTTGGCTCGGGCGCCTTTGAGCCAACAGTTTCTGGTTACTTGGAGGGGAGCTGCCTGCATATTGTTTTAACTGGCCTGGCTTCAGCAGCCAGCTTAGCTGTGTGAACAATCTCCCATTCAGAATCCAAAGATAAAAGCACAGTTTGGTTGAAAAATCTTTTCCCCTCCCGCCTTTTTTTTTTTTTTTTTTTAAACTTGGGAATTATAGGTTTTGGAACTGGCACTATTTCTCTCATACACAAGCGTGTTTTCCCCTCCGCCTTGGTTCCCCGCCAGCAGAGGCTACATCCTGGAGTGCCGCCAGCCGCCAGCCCCCACTTCCTCACCATTCACACCGTGGGGCCGGTGGCAGCTGGCCACGGAGGCCAACAGGAGCTCCCCGTTTGCGAGAGGTCGACCGCAGAATAGTGCGGCCAGCCTGCTGGACCCCTGCGGCCGGCCTCTGAACGGCCTTGGAACTTTCTGTGTGGTTCCGTATCATTCTTTGCATCCACAACAGCGCATCTTCCAACACAGGGAGTCGAGAGCCCGGCCTGGGAAGCAAAACTGGAACTCTCAGGACAACAGTAAATTCTAAACCGAGACTAAGGAGTAGGATGTGTTTCCATAACTTTCTACGTGTAAGAAAAATGTTAGCGGGCGATGAATTAAGGAGCAAGTGCAAAAGAGAGAAGAGACATCAGAAGCACAAGGCCACAAACAGAAAAAGAAAAGAGAGAATCTGGATCTCAACTCAGTTAAAAAATGGGCAAAGGACTTGAACAGTCCTTATCCAAAGCAGATATACAAATAGCCAATAAGTACAAGAAAAGATGCGCACCATCACTAATCACTGCGTGTGTGTGTGAGTGCTAGGTCACTTTGGTCGTGTCCAACTCTTTGCGACTCCATGGACTGTAACCCACCAGGCTCCTCTGTCCATGGCATTCTCCTGGCAAGAATACTGGAGTGGGTTGCTGTGCATTCCTCCAGGAGATCTTCCTGAGCCAGGGATCAAACTCACGTCTCCTACATCTCCTGCATTGGCATGCAGGTTCTTTACCACTTGGGAAGCCCTCACTAATCATTAGGAAAACGCAAATCAAAATCACAATGAAAAAATCACCTCACACCCCTAAAGATGACTATGAGAAAACAAAACACAAGAAGTGTTGAGAGGATGTGGAGAAAACTGAACCCCTGTTCATTACTGGTGGGAATGCAAAATGGGGCAACTGTTGTGGAGAATGGTGTGGTGGGATACCTCAAAGAGTTAGGCACAGAATTACCATATGGTTCAGCACTTCTGTTTTTGGGTATAGACCCAAAAGAACTGAAAGTAGGGTCTTGAAGAGACATTTGTATATCTGTGTTCATAGTAACATTATTCACAGCAGCTGAAAGATGGAAACACCCCAATCATCCATTGAGCGATGAATGCATAAACAAACATGCACACACAAAGATATTACTCAACCGTAAAAAGGGAAGAAATTCTGATACGTGCTACAACATGGACGCACCTTGAAGACATCATGCTAAGGGAAAAGCATATGAAAGGACAAACGTGACTTGACCCAACTGACATGAGGCTCCTGGAGTAATCAAATTCACAGAGACAGAAAGGACAGTGGTAGCTGCCAGGGAGGGGCTAGGGAGAGGGATGGATGGGGAGCTGGTGTTTTAAGGGTACAGAGTCTCAACTGGAGAAAAGGAGAAAGTTCTGAGATGGACGGTGGTGATGGTCGCACAAAATGTGACAGTACTTCATGCCACAGAACTGTACACTTGAAAATGCTTAAAATGATAAGTGTTAGTCGCTCAGCTGTGTCCGACTCTTTGTGACCATAAGGACTGTAGGCCACCAGGCTTCTCTGTCCACAGGATTCTCCAGGGAAGAATACCGGAGTGGGTAGCCTTTCCCTTCTCCAGGGGATCGTCCCAAATCAGGGATTGAACCCGGGTCGCCTGCATTGCAGGCAGATTCTTTTCTGTCTGAGCCACCAGGGAAACTCCATATATACATACAGAACCACAAAGCAGAGAGAAGATTCAGGGTAAAAACAATAAACGCCACAGGGGAAGGGAAATTAGAGCCCCTGTTTGTGTTCGTGTTGGCCGGGCAGGTTCTACCAAGTACCACTTCAGTTCAGTCATGTAAAAATCCTCTTGGAGTCTACATTTTAAGACCTCTTTGAGTTTATTCCTCTTTTTACTTAAACTGCCACAGAACAGCAATTTACAGCAACATTATAGAAATGCCCAAACTGGGATTCTGTGTCTGGGCCTAAGCACTCCCAGTTCCCTCCACTGCGTGCTCCTCTTTTGCACACCTCTTGACATGCTCCCTGGAAATGCCCTCCCTACCAAAGGGCTCTTCTGTCCTCTAAAACCACGAGACCCAGTCCAGTCTCTCTTTCTGGCCACCCCACCCTGGGACACAGCAAGGGCTTTGCTATTCCTGCCAGCCCTACTCCAGGAGTTTCCCTCCCTCCTGCAGTTTCTTACCCCAAACCCAACCATCCTTGAGAGTTCAGGTTCCCCTCTTCTGGAAGCCTTTGCTTGCTAACACACCACCAGTCCAGAAAGACTTTTAAGAGAAAGTGATGTATGAGCAAAGACCTGAAGAAGTCGGTCCTGAGGCTCTCTCTATGATGGCCTCATGGTGCCCAGAGGGTGGCTCGAGCCTTATGGACATCCTGAAGCTGCCTGCTAAAGGTTGAGAGACCAGGGCAAAGGAGTGTGTGGGAAGCTATAGTTCTGAGACTTCAGATAAAATTTACATCCCTGTACACATCCACACCTTCAATCACAAATCCTGGCCCAATAACTGAACAGACCTCCTTGGTAACAAAAAAGATTAACTGGCTCCCGAGATTATCGTAGCCACAGAATACAGACAAACCACAGAACTGAAACTGGAGAATCAGTTTCGAGTGGTGAGAGACATCTAAGTTTCCCAATCCTTCTATGAAAGCTGCCAAGAAGGATAGTCACTGGCATTTTTTGTTGTTGCTTAGTCACTAACTCGTGTCCGACTCTTTGCGACCCCATGGACTGCAGCACGCCAGGCTTCCCTGTCCTTCACCATCTCCCAGAGCTTGCTCAAACTCATGTTCAATGAGTCGGTGATGCCATCCAACCATCTCATCCTCTGTCACCCCAAGGGGTGAAAACCCAACCACATTCTTCTGAAGAATGGCTAAATTCAAGGCAAGAGCCTGTGTGGTCTCCACCCGCCATCCCACGCCCGTCTCACCGAGTTCTGTCCTGAGAACACACAGAAAGAAAACAGTCCTCATTCGTTCAGCCTTGCAGTGCTACGTCTAAGTCAGACAGGCCTGGCCCTGGAGAGGAAGGCGAGGCAGAAAACCCAACAGGTTCAAGTGAATCAAGACTCCTCTCTTTCCTAGTTTCTTCAAGTCACATGACCGACAAGCTAACAGGGCCAAAGTAAATCATCACACCACATTAACTTCTGCATGTTGAGGTGGATCAAGATTCTCGAGAGAGTCGGCTCAGACCCTTGATCACCCCGCAGCGCACGTGGGTGATCCGCAACCCCAAGACCCCACGGCCAGACCCTGAACAGCTCACGGTCTCCTGCTCCCACTGGTAAGAATACAGTTTGGAGCACGCATTCTGCCCACCAAACAGGACATGGTGAGGATGACATTCTTGAATACAGAGAGCTTGTGCCACCATGGTATGTTCTAGCCTCATCATCTGAGCAGGCAAATGAGAGAGGGACCGTTTCGGGTAGCTTTGTAAAAAGGAACCAAATTGAGTTTTCATAGAAAGGGCAAATGAGCAAGAGAAAAAACAGGACGTGTGATCAAAATATTATAAAAGGCAGGTGGCTTAGTGGTAAAGAATCTGCCTGCCAATGCAGGAGACACAGGAGATGCAGGTTGGATCTCTGGGTCGGGAAGATCCCCTGGAAAAGGAAATGGCAACCCACTCCAGTGTTCTTACCGGGAGAATCCCATAGACAGAGGTGCCTGGTGGGCTACAGTCCATGGGGTCACAAAGAGTCAGACGTGACAGAGCGACTGAGTACCCACACACGCAGAGCTAGGTAGCAAATTAACAGCTGGAGAAACATCCAGTTTCCCACACGCCTCTAGTTCAGGAAGCCCAAGGCAGAAATTAACATTTGGGCTCCGAGGGAAGGGGGCAGGCCTGATATCTGAAAGGTGAGTTCTCAGGGGACATTTCATCTTTTAATTCTGGCAACACCATCCAGGAGCCCTCCCAGATCATTGACACTGCCTCTGTCTCTACAAATGATGTGAGAGGCTCCACTCCTCTGCGTTATTCAACAAAGAGTGAAGACAGAAGTCAAGCCGGGAGGCGGGGCGGGGTGACTGCTCCGCCATCTGTGGTCCTGGAGGAATGAACAGGTACCACCCGGACCACCCTGGCTCCTGGGACACGAAGCAGGGCCATCTACATGGATTCCATTCTCTGCTGACCCTAAAGACGCGGGTCTAGCAGAGGAAGTCACCCACGACCTGCCAGTCCCACCACCTGCTGGTCCCACGACCTTCCTCAATCCAGCCTCCTCTCCCTTGCCCCAAAGGAGGCCACTCTTTTCCAATTGTAAGGGGCTCGGGCTTGGTTCTTTCCTTCAGTTTCAGAAAGGCTCCCCCAACTCTCACCAACCTGTGATCTCTACATCCCACCCAAGCCCACCGGGGCATGCGAGACCAGCGCACGCCAACACACACTCAGGCGGCAGAGCCGCACTGGGCGGAGGGGAGGCTTCCCTCAGCCCGGGCAGTGAGGGTCAGAGGCCTGGCTCGGAGGAGCCGCTCATTGTGTGGCCGCCTGGGGCAGGCAGTGCGAGCGCCCGGAGGGGAAAGGTTCCCTTTGAAGCACATGGCGCTGAGCGCTTCCCAGTGACCATGGAAACAGGCACAGTGGGTTCCCAGCCTGAGAACCAGCGAGAGCAGCCTCGATTCAAACGTCAAACACACACGGGGGTCTGAAAAGCGGAGGCAGGAGGGGCAGACGGCCCGCGGGGGCTGGCAGGAACTGAGCGGCTCCCTGGTAGGAGAATCTGGCCAGTGAAGCCAAGCAGGTTCACGGGGTTTCCTTTTCATTCCCGAGGCTTTCTTCTCGCTCCCGTCACTGCCCCTCGGGTCCCATTCAGCACCTCATCAGATCAGTAGAGCCGGCCCTTTGGCTGGCCTGCTGGCGGCGGGGCCTGGAACCCGGAGGGAGGTGATCAAAGGAGCCGCCCCGTGCTCCCACCTCCCTCCTCCCACCCTCCTCCTCGGATGAGGCCCTGCCAAGGTGATCCAGTGGAGGCCGCTGGGGTGGGGGGTGCGGGGTGCGGGGCAAGGAAGAGAGGCAGCTTTCATGTCTGCTGTTCTCTTCTCAGAAGAGACGCAAGGCATGGTTTGAACGGAGAAGACACACTACTGGCAGAGTTACCTCCCTCAAGGATGCCTCTGCTCTTAAACCAGGGACCCAGAAACCACCTAGACTGATGTGCTCGTGGTGCACCTGGATGCCGCCCCCGGATCCTCGCCCCCCTGAGACTTACTGCTTCCGGGTCCTCTCATAGTTGTCCACCTCCCAACCCTCAAGATGAAGGAAGTT
>NW_011495054.1:11643023-11643994 GCF_000754665.1 Bison bison bison | reverse complement strand
GTGATTTTTTTTTCCCCAGCAAGGAAGCGGAAGTGATGTGATTAGAGTCTGTTAAGGAGGAAAGCTCTTGCCCTGACTTATGAGAATCTTTTCTCTCGGGTGGGACTGAATCAAAGTCCAACAGCATCCTGCTGGGCACAGGGCCAGGGCCAGTGAGAGAAGTGAGCCCACTTCTCAGTCTGGCCTCATGGCTGCCACTGAGCAGGGCAGGCTTTGGCCCTGACCAGCGGCTCCTGGGGAAGGTGGTGTTTGGACAGGCCTGTAATTTGAAAGGCCCATTAGGTACCTTCTCCCTTTCTTACCTTTGTTGGGCTGCCAAAACATTTACTTGACTTCTTAACTCTAAATCTCTGAAACACACCTGCATTACCTAAAACAGGCAATTTTCTTAGTTTCTCTCATTCAGAGAAGAAAGCCCAACCTAAGCAGAGATGACAATAGCACAGAGGGATAAAGAGGGTGGGGGCCTGGGAAGAGATGAGGCTTTATCTAACACCAGCTTCCTAACAGAATGCAACGCTTAAGAGACAGGTACATACTGCATTTGTCTTTAATTTTTGGGGGCGGGGCACGGGTTAGTTTGCAGGGCAGTGAGCATAGTTGAAAGCAATTCTACAACAGGTAATCCTTTTGCAAAACAAACTGATTCTATTTTGACCTTTAGGGGAAGAGTCCATTTCCATGTCAAGTAAACATTCTGTGTGGTAGCCTACTGCATCCAGTCATCCATCCATCCATCTAACATACTTGTGATAGAAAAGCCAACTGCACTGTAATACAAGCAGAGGAACTGAAGACTGTGTTAACAGGAAAAATGGGGTGTGTAAGCAACAAATAGTATTTTCAGGGTCTTAGATGAATTTCTGCTGCTGCTGCTAAGTCACTTCAGTCGTGTCCGACTCTGTGTGACCCCAGAGATGGCAGCCCACCAGGCTCCCCCATCCCTGGGATTCTCCAGGCAAGAACACTGG
>NW_011495054.1:11642549-11642923 GCF_000754665.1 Bison bison bison | reverse complement strand
GCATGAAAGTGAAAAGTGAAAGTGAAGTCGCTCAGTCGTGTCCGACTCTTTGCGACCCCATGGACTGCAGCCCACCAGGCTCCTCCATCCATGGGATTTTCCAGGCAAGAGTACTGGAGTGGGGTGCCATTGTCTTCTCTGAGATAAATTTCAGATGCCGCAAATGACACGTGCACGTGTGCTCCGTCATGTCCAACTCATGGACTGTAGCCCACCAGGCTCCTCTGTCCATGGGGATTCTCCAGGCAAGAACACTGGAGTGGGCTGCCATTTCCTTCTCCAGGGGATCTTTCCAACCCAGGGATTGAACCCTTGTCTCCTACATTGGCAAGCAGGTTCTTTACCACTGGGAGCCACCAGGGAAGCTCTATACA
>NW_011495054.1:11635330-11642449 GCF_000754665.1 Bison bison bison | reverse complement strand
GTCTAGCAAGTGAGATGCGTCTGCACCACCGGCTCCCGCTGCCACGTGGGTCTGTCTATCAGCCCTGGTTTCGGCCAGGGACTTTCTGAAGCACATGCTTGCCAAGGCTGAGTGGTCTGAAGTGAGGCCTTGCAGGCCGGCGGTGGTTACGGCCAGAACTCAGAGGAAGGCCCCCACACTGCCCGTGTTCTTGGGAGGACATCATCCCAGTCGATGACTCTCGATCCCAAAGACACCTACACCCTCTCTGTAGAACAAGGGTGTGGCCAACAGTTAGGGAGTTCTTTTCACAGTGCCAGTGCTCATTGCAAAACCTTTTAAGAGAAAAGTTATTTTGGAAAGATTTTTCAAGATCCTGAATGTTCTAAAATGGGACTTGTGAGCCACTGTCTTCTCCAAGGCACTAACAGCACAATGGAGGTGGGCGCCTCGCTGACAGCTGTCACTCGCCTACATCCTTCCTGTAGCACTTCAAAATTGGCTCTGTCTTTCCCTTTGTTTTGGTAGACTGTCTTGTCTTCTCTACGTAAGCCTGACAGAATATAACCTTAAGCCTGAGAAATCGGGTCCCTGAGCCTGGTCGGCGGGGGCACCCACGTTCATATGCATCTGCTGGGATTCTGGGAAGTGGCGGGCCAGTGTCTCCTGGCCCTCTGTTAGCTTTAAGCTTCTTGACGGGGAAAGACGGTAAATTCTTTATTACAAATCCCAGGAGGGCCTTAAATATATGACCAATAAGGAAAACTAGTGGGTCTCAGTAAAAGAGAGAGCTTTCCTTCTAGTGATAAACCATAATGGAAAAGAAGGTGAAGAGGAATATATATGTGTGTAACTCATCACTTGGCTATACAGCAGAAATGAACACAACATTGTAAACCAACTATACTTCAATAAAATTTAAAAGAAAAAAAATGAGCTTTCCAGAGATTTCTTTGGCATGATACTAAAAGAAAATATCAATTAACTGGACTCTGCTGAAATGTAAGCTTTTCTGCTCCAAAGGACACTATCAACAAAGTGAAAGAAAACCCCCAGTATAGGAGAAAATATTTGCAAATTGTATATTTGATAAGGGACAGGTATTGAGGATATATGAAGAACTCTTAGGATCTGAATAGCTATTCATATTTCTTCATAAAAGATATGCAAACTTTGAATAAGCACATAGAAAAGGCGCTCAATATCATTATCCAACAGGGAAATGCAAAGCAAAACCACAATGAGACACCACTTCATACCCAGGAGGATGGCTGTAATCAAAAAGACAGATAATAACAAGTGTTGGCTAGCATTTGGAGGAATCATACACTGCCAGCAGTAGTAAAGAATGTGCGGCCCCCTTGGGAAAATAGTTTGGTAGTTCCTCAAAGGCTAAACAGTTATCACATGACCCAGCAACTCCACTCTTAGTTACCTACCCAAGATAGATGAAATCCGATACCTACACAAGATCATGCACACAAATGTCCATAGGAGCATCACCCTAGTAACCCCAAAGCAGAAACAATCTAAATGTTTTTATCCGCACATCGATGGATGAACAAGCGACGAACACACACAATGAACTGTTATTTGGCAATTAAAAGAAACGACGTGCTGACAGCTCACTGCCACGTGGATGAACCTTGAAGACATCAGGCTAAGCCAAAAAGAAACAGGTACAGAAGTTCACGTTCTGCATGATTCCATATGTATGGAATGCCTGGGATGGAGGGGAGATGAGGGCTCAGAGGTACATGGTTTCTTTCCGGGTTGATGAAAACGTTCAGACATCTGATAAGGGACTTCTGTCCATTATATATAAAGACTATGAAAATACCAAAATTAATAGTGAGTGATGGTGGCCCAATTCTGTGAATATACTAAAGTCCACTGTGTGTCCACATGTGTGCTCGGTCGTGTCCGACTCTTTGTGGCCCCGTGGACTGCAGCCTGCCAGGCTCCTCTGTCCATGGGATTTCCCAGGCAAGAATACTAGAGTGGGCTACCGTTTCCTTCTTCAGGGGATCTTCCTGACCCAGGGATTGAACCCGTGTCTCCTGTGTCTCCTGCACTGTCAGGTGGACTCTTTACCACTGAGCCACCTGAGAAGCCCCCCAAGACCACTCTATACTTAGATAAAAAGAAGCCTTTGTGTGGGAACAACCTGATCAGTCATTTCTTTTCTATTTCTGTGTAGAGTCCAATCATCTGAAAACTTATTTCTTGAACAGAAATGGGTAGAAAAATTTTGATAGGGAAAAGATCTTGGGCATTTCAAAGTTGAAATAGGCTTGACTGGCAGTTGGTTTTAACCACTGTATACACCTCCTAGTAAAACTTATGTGTGTGTGCTGAAATGGAGTGAAACTTGGATATGATGATGAACAGATTCTGAAAGCAGCTTCCCATGCTGACAGAGTTGGGGCAGGCTATGATATACTTAGGGGTTTCCTGGTGGCTCAGATGCTAAAGAATCTGCCTGCAATGCAGGAGACCTGCGTTTAATCCCAGGGTCAGGAAGATCCCCTCGAGGAGGGAATGGCAACCCACTCCGCATTGCCTGGAGAATTCCATGGACAGAGGAGCCTGGCGGGCCACAGTTCAAAGGGTTGCAAAGAGTCGGATAAGACTGAGTGACTAACACTTTCATACTTTCATGATATACTTACTGAGTGGGAGAGAATGAGGTTTAATTAGAATTCCCTGGTCTAAAGAATAGCAACAGCAGGCATTTGCTGTGTTGATTTACCGATGGATTAATCCTTTTAAATGTTTTTGTAAGCAGGACTTCCCCAGCAGCCCAGTGGTTAATACTCTGCACTTCCACTAAAGGGGGAATCGGTTCAATCCCTGCTTAACTAATTCCATATGCTGCACAGCGTGGCAAAATTAAGTAACTAAATAAATTTGCCAAAAAAACAAAAAAATGTTTGCAAACAAGCGTATTTTACTTAACTCGGGGGGGACTATGTTCTGAAACAACAAAAATTAAAACAGTGTGTTATTGGCCTTAAAAGGAATACAGAATCTGACAGTAGATAATACTGTCTGCTATAGGTTTCAGTAGGTCAGAATATGTTATCTTTTTAAAGGAGGAAGATACATAAAACGAAGGAAATGACAACTTTGAGAAAGGCAGAGACTCTTATTAGCCACTCCCTGATGTTACACATCAAAATAAATTGAGTGATTTAAAGATGTAATATATTACAAGAAAACCAATGATAACAGAAACAATGCAAAAGGCAAAATGATGCTAAGCTTGCGAGGGAGGGGAGAAAATAATTAACTTTATTTATTTATTTTTTTAAATAATTAACTTTAAAAGCAATAGGAGAAATCATGAAGGAGTGATGGCTATGTACAAACTTTAAGCTTCTGCATGCCAAGAAAGCTAAAACAGACAAAATTAGTAAATACAAGGGCCAGTTTAAAGACATTCCGAACAAGGAATTAATATGTTACTATTTAAAAAAAAAAAAAAAAAAAACTACATTAAGATCCACCCATAAATGAGCAAGGGGCCAGAACAGACAATTCACAAGAGAGGAAATTTAATTAGTAGATGGAAAGATGCTTGGCACTTAATGCTTGCTGATAATCAAAGAAATGCAAAGGAAACAATGAAGTACTATTTTTATCTTTCTAATCAGTAAAGAAACATAGTAACTATAACGGTCAGTGTTAGCTGTTTGTTTCTGTGGAAAATGGTTCACACTTACTTCACTAGTGGCAAGGTAAACTGAGGGAGCTTTCCTGAAAAGCAATTTGCAACTGTTTGCAGCAAGAGTCCTTAAAAAATGTTTATGTCCTTTCATCTATAATCTGCTCCTGGAATATTACCATGAGAGAATAATTCAAAGAGAGAGAGAGAAAAAAAAAAACAACGGAAGTCCATCTTACATGAAGAAAGCTTTCAGTGTGGCTTCTTTGTAAGGACTGAAAATAAAACAGAAGCCATCTAATTACTGAACCGTGGGGGTCGACTACATCGTGGTATGTTCCACTGTCATGTCCAATGAAAGGACAGGTTACAAAAGTAACAAAACTGGTCAAATGACTAGCATGCGTTATTAAGTTTAAGAAGGCAGAACAGAGATGCACACCTTCGTAATAATTACATTAAACATCAGACTTGGACTCCCTGGAAGACTGGAAGGGAATAAACCAAGACTGACAGTACTTGAATTGAAGGAGTAAGATTAAAGTTGGACTTTCCCCTTCGGTTTTTCAATAATCCATAATTAATTGTTTCATGCAACAAATATCCACCAAGTGCCCAATATAGGTACTAGGCACTGTTCTTGGCACTAGGAATATAGGACTGTGTACAATTATTATATTGCTTTAAAAAAAAAAGAAAAGGGACCAGAAAATTGTTAGTTATAGAAACAGTAAAATAAGTTAATGCTATAAATTTGGGGTATATCTTTAAAATAAGGGATTATAAAATGTTAAGATTCTATTAATTGAAACTCTAAAAAAAGGGAAAATATTACAAAAATAACTCATCTAAAAAAAAAAATCTAGGGACTTCCCTGGTGGTCCAGTGGTTAAGACTCAGAGCTTCCACTGCAAGGGCAGGAAACGTGGGACCCTTAATCCAACTTTATGGCCAAAAGCAAACCAAAAACAAACAATTTACTATATTTACAGATTTTTTAAAAAAAAGATTTTGAAGCTAACCGCTTTAAAATCTGATTTCTAAAGACTGAGCCAAAATAACAAAGGTTCCTAGCAAACATCATATTCTTTTCTCTGAGGTTCATTTAAGAGTCAATACTTGTGAAATGGGCTTCCCAGGCGGCACTAGTGGGTAAGGAACCTGGCTGCCAATGCAGGAGACGTAAGAGACGCGGGTTCGGTCCCTGGGTTGGGAAGATCCCCTGGAGAAGGGCATGGCAATCCACTCCAGTATTCTTGCTTGGAGAATCCCTTGGACAGAGGAGCCTGGTGGGCTACAGTCCATAGGGTCGCACAGAGTCGGACACGACTAAAAAGTGACTTAGCAAGCAGCACACTTGTGAAAATCCATCAGCAATGGGGTAAAGTGTAATAGGGACAGCTGCGTGCTTTATAAGCTTCCCTGGTGGCTCGGACAGTAAAGAATATGCCTGCAGTGCGGGAGACCCAGGTTCATATCCCTGGGTCGGGAAGATCCCCTGGAGAAAGGGATGGCTACTCACTCTAGTATTCTTGTCTGGAGAATTCCATGGGCAGAGGAGGAAAAATAGCCCAAGATCTTCAGGCAGACTAGATATTTATTTTATCCAGCAGTGCTTAGAACTACTGGAAAGTGTTGGTACTCTTTAGTATTTTTATAACTAGCAAAAACGAGGCAGGATTTAAAGGGTTTCAGTATCCCAATTGTTAAGACTGTCTCAAACTTAAAACAGCACAAAACGTATTAGACTACAGGGCCCGAAGTCTGATTTGGAAAGTAAGATCACCAAAGCAAAATGCTACCTTTTATCAGATGAAATACAGTGCTTTCTGTACGGGGAACAAATTCGAAAGACAATGAGGCAGAGAAATGGCTTCTGTCCACAGTTAGCAGACAAATCTGGCCAGCATCCCTGCTCCTCTGCATCTGCACCCAGTGGGACTCTCTGCCCAGCCTGGGCAGAGAGTAAGTAGATGGAGCCTTGGGGCTGATCTCCAGAGATGCAGGTCACCTGACTTGGAACTGTTTCTGTACACATTACCATGACTTACTGTGTTAGGTTCTAACTTCATTTATAATTCAGAACGGCCTCTCAAAAGTAGACAAGGTCATCGGCTACTTTAAAATTTTGTTTATTTATTTTTGGCTGCACTGGGTCTTCATTGCTGCGCGGGGGCTCTAGAGCTTGGGCTCAGTTGTTGTCCCGAGACAGGTGGGATCTTCCCGGACCAGGCATCAAACCAGTGTCCCCTGAATTGGCAGGTGGATTCTTTACCGCTGGACCACCGGGGAAGCCCCATTAGCTACTTCTGATGGTCTTTTCTGCTGGCCTGTCATACCAGCCCGTTTCCTAGGACAGTCTCGTTTGTGGCCTCTGCTCTATTGAGAGCCTGGTTCAGTTGGAGGGGACAGTGGCCAGGGGAGTGCTATGAGCCAGGCTTCCCCCGGTCCGGGGAGGTGGCCGGCAGCCTCAGACCGCCAGAAACATTATTTTGCTGTATTCACTCGCTCTACCGTCAAAACTGCCTAAAGCCTTTCAGGGGATTTCAAAGAAAAGTTTCGGTTAGCCTTTTATAGCTGAAAATGTCTCAGATCTAGCTTAAAAAAAAAAAAAAAAAAAAGTCTTGTGCTTAATATAGCCTGTTAACCAAGAGGTTCCTGGAAGATTTAGGTGAAGAAGAAAAGCATCCCATTAAAAGTTTGTGACTTTCAAACCAGACACAGGACGTGAGAAGCAAAGTGGTATTCCCTGAGATTTTCCTTTTTCCATTCATATCATGCCAATCTTTTCTTCCTGATCTGATTTCTTTTACTAAGTTCCTTTCTTGCTTTCCTTTTTAACCAAATATGGGAGGTATGTACCCAAGTGCTCCTTAAAATAAATCTGAGGAGCCTTCCAAACTTCCTCTCCAGCCAGAAACCCACCTCATCTCAGGAGTATGTTTACAGCGGGGAGGAAACTGATATTTGCCGAATATTCACACCCTCTGAGACTGACGGACGTCATTTTTTAAAATCATCACAACGCTCTTTACAGAGGACAGTGTGGAGAAATGAAGACAGAGGGAGGTGAACCGGCCCAGGGTGAGGTGCACAGAGGAGTGCAGGGGGCCTGGGTGGTGAAGGCACAACGCATCCGTGCAAATCCTGCTCCCCACACTCCTCACGCAGAAACAAACGTGCACTGACGCGGATCACACACTTCAGCCAACACACCACCAGACACCATGGCCCTGCCTTCGTGCCAGAGGCCAGTGGGCACAGAAGCAAGAAAGAAGTGGGAATTAAGGGTCTGCTCAGGGAGACAGCACGTGTCCCAGAGAGACGGGGCTTCTCAACGTTGACATTAGTTAACATCCGGGGCCAGAGTGTACTTTGTTGTTAGGGAGGCCTGGCCTGTGCATCGAGGGGTGCTGAGCAGCAAGGCAGCATCCCCAGCTTCCACTTGCTTGATGCCAGCAGCAGCCCCACCC
>NW_011495054.1:11630280-11635230 GCF_000754665.1 Bison bison bison | reverse complement strand
CCCACCCCACCCCCACCCTCTCCTGGATATTTCTGTCTGAAAACCAAACAGGTCTCCTGATACTGACAGATGACATTAGGGAGGTGTGTGTGCGCACACGCGTTTTCCTGCCCCCCACCCCCACCCCAGGTGAGAATCGCTGCAATAAAAGGCCCCAGGTGACGTGCTCTGGGAAGGTGTGACACAGATAAGTGTCCCAAACACAGGTGCTCCTAGGGATACCATGGCAAATTGCTCAGTCACAGTGCCCTGAGCTCAGGTATGTGGCAAACTTCACACTTACTTCCCAGCAGTGCCTGTGATGGGGGGGTGGCTGCTAAGAGACCCTGCTCCAGTCGGCCAGTACCTTCCTCTGGCTCTTGAGACACAGCCGGGGATCTCATTCCCAGGGGCGCTAGGCTGGGCTTGGCCTAGGAGTCAGGGCCCCCAGGGTTGCAGGGGACACCCACCTGTGACCGAACCCCGGATGAGGAGGGCACGATGACCCCCACTCCCACCCACCACCCACCATTCATCTCCAGAACTCTTCCACCTCCTCTCTGAAACCCTGGCCCCGTTGAACACTAATTCCTCATCCTCTCCTCCCCGCAGCCCTGGCAACCACCACTTTGCTTCTGTCTCTAGGGATCTGACCACTTAAGTAATGGCACTGTGAGTGCTGAAAGCTACCGAAGGATAATAAGGGAAGCGGGGAGGGAGAAAGAAAGGGAGCTTGGGCACCAAGAGCTGCTAGTTGATTTGTGTCTCTGGCTGTGTGTGAACCCGACATGCACTCTCCCCCGAGGTCCCTCCTATCTCCGGAAGGTGGAATCGGGCAGAAGGGTTTGGTGACCGTCCCAGGCCACGTGGATCTGGGGGCTGGAACTGGGCTTTAAATTCAGGTTAGTTTGGTGACTAAACCCAAATCTTAACTGTTATGTGTTCCCGCTCCCCCCGGCTGTCTTGAAAACAGTAAATTCCTTTGATTCTGTTTTCTGTCTTGCAGTCGCTTTGGGCACCAGGGGATCTGTTCTCTAGAAGAAGTTACCAAGAAACACTCCGAGGGCTGGCCGTGGGGTTCCATTCTCCACCGACCCCTCACCCCTGGGTTTCCCGCAGCTCAGTCTCACGGGACGGTGGTTCCCAGCAGTGTCTGCCCACCGTGCTCGGCCAGGAGGCCGCCCCAGGTGGAAGCAGAAGAGGCTGGGTGGAGAGCTGGGAGATCTGAGGGCGAACGCGAGGTCACCATCATCAGCTAAAGCCTCATCAGAGCTCCCAAAGCCTTGGTGTCTGGGCCTGTTCAGCTCCGGAAACACCCGCCAGCACAGTAACCTGACAGACCCTCTCCCTAGACCTAGACACCATTGCCAAGCAAACTCCCCGGCAAACCTTCAATGGCTCCCAGCTTCCTGGGGGATGGAGATGAAACCCTGTCATCTCAAAGCCTCTTCATGCCCCAGCAGCTTTCAATACCCGCCAAGGAACCTGCTCCCACACTCCCTGCCTGCCTCACCCCCTCACACAGCCCGTCCAGCCACTGGCTTCTGGGGACGGCCCTCAGTTCAGGGCAAGAGGAAGCAGCTCCTCTGGGTGCAGGAACCAGAGCAGGGGCGGCTTGTGAGTGCACATGTGACCTGGTGCCCGCAGGGGCTGCTGAGGCACAGTAGCCCAGAGCTGGCCCTCGCCAGCTTCCTTCTTGAAAGTGCATCTTCCACCACCCCTGCCCCCGCAACACACACACACACACACACACACACACACAGAGCTGGGCAGTTCCAGCATGTTCCCAGCCCCAGATCACAGCTGACAGACTAAAGGGAGCACCTGATCCAAGATGCATCGGATCAAGGGATATTAGGGTGCTGTTTCCCCCGCAGGAGATAGCGAGTGGGAGTGAAATGAAGCAGATGCCCAGAAGACTCGGGGAGGGACCCCGGCACTGAGCCTCATGGTCGGCAGCTGCAGTGGAGCACAGCACCCCCATCTCGGGCTCCCTGACGACATTCGGAACCTCAGGAGTGGATCCAGCTGTGGGCTCAACACAGCTCAAGCGGGGTTTCTACTCAATAGAACCAGCACTCCTCACGTGGCCAGTAACCACTGAAGTGCATCCAATTCTTAAATGCAGAGAAACCGCCAAAGACAACAGGAGCCAAGAGGAAGACACCACCATCGGAGAGGCGGCGGGACAGGCCTCATCTCAGATTTTGGCTCAGCCCCTGGGAGTCATCTGATCTCAGGAGACGTTGAGATGTCCTCAGCACAGGATGGGGATCTAGACACGGCCCCGGGGTTGGCCTGACGATGGGAGGAGACGCTGCGTGGGACGCCCTCGGCTCTCGGTGAGTACCCAGCACACGAGGGCTGCTGTCACACCCTCGCAGGGTGTCCACTGAGGGCTGGGCGCTGCGCTCGGGGCTCCCCGCAGAACTCCCACCACAATGACAGGGGCGGCGTGAGCCCGGGTGAGTACAGGCCCCCAAAATTGAAGGGACCTTTCCAAGGCCACTCAGCCAAAGCTAGGTTCTCTTTGACTTAAGCCACCTGCTTTTCTTGTCTTTCTGCTAACTTCCTGCTATCCTCCTGAGGACTGCAAAAGCCAAGTTCAAATCTGTTGACCATCCTGTGCTTCAGAACCCTAAGAGCCCCCTCCAGCGTGGGGTGTGGGGTACGGAGCTCTGCCCTGCTTCCATGTTTGGTGACTCCAGGCTGAGCAGGCTGTGTTGGATCTGAGCAAGTCTGGTATGTTCCCTGCCATGAGGCTGTCCATGCGGTGGCCGGACGATGTCTTACCTATCCCATAGGATGCTTTATACAATAAATACTGCTTGAATTAAAGGGCTGAAATGCCTGGGGCCTAAACACAGACTCTTCCAACTTTGGAGATGGTTGAAGACCCTTACTTTCAAAAGCAAGCTGCTCAGGAATGTCTACTTTATTCTGTTTTAATTTCTGAAGACTTAGATCGTTGCGGGTAACACAGCCAGTGTTTCAGTGTTGCAACTAGAAATCTCTGAAAGGTAGAATCTCAAGGGAAGCTTTTTAATATGATACAGAAGTACAACATATCAGACGAGCAAGGAACCCAGGACAGCCTTGTCACATGATGTGGAAGAGAGAGGCCCAGGAAGTGGAAGGGACTTGCCCGGGGTCTGGCCTGGAACCCTGGAAAGCTGCATTCTGGGGGGCGGGGTGGGGTAGGGCGGCTTACCCCCATCCCAGCTCTGCAACCCCCCCAGGCCCCGAGCTGATCCAACTGTCTGCCTTTGCCTCCTCCAGAATCAAAAAGATTATAAGGAGAGGATCGTAAATCACTTTTCTCTCTTGAGTTTACAGTGTTCCCTTTTTTTGAGGAGTTCAAAAGCACTCAGTAATAAACCCAGGTGATGAGTTTATGTCTTTCACTCTTAAAATGAAACTTTATTTGAACTCCTGGAGAGGCATTTAACGTTGTTTTAATTTAGGACATTCCTCCAGTATTGCAGCGTTTCGCCCCATGGCATTTTCTGTGGGCGGGTAGGTGAAGGGCGTGGGTGACGGGGAGGGAGAGGGGTCTGTGTCTCCCCTTCCGGGTACAGGCCCTTCCAGATGCTGGCGGACCCTCCCTTCTATGGTTTTCAACAAGTCTCAACATCCACAGGAGGAGGAGGGGGCCCACCCGCACGCCCACGGGGACTTGGCTGCCCACCTCCTTCTTGCCCTAGCTGCTGAGAGCAGAGGGAAACACGCCTGAGTGCAGAAAACCACGCCGAGCGTCCGTGGTCGGGTGGACCACCCTGCTCATCCCGCATTACCCTCTTGCCACTGTGCTTGCTTGGGGGCTCGGGAAGAAAGAAAGGGCAAATGGCAAAGTAAATAAAACTGAAGCTGGAAAAAAAACTTCTTCTGAAGAAGAAGGGAGAGGGCAGAAGAAAGGGAGGGAGGGAGCAAGGTGAGGAAGGAGACAGGGAGAGAGGCTTGACTCCGGGTACCTCCTCAGTCAGTCCAGGTTTTGGGCAAACGCGAAACTGCCCTGCTACCTCTGGCCCTGGCGGTTTTGCTCATGACTTTATGCGGGTGTTAAGCCAAATTTCAGTCACTAACCACATGTGAATACTGCCTGGCCACCACACAGCCCCTCCAAACAGAACCATGGCGGCAGGGACAAGGGGTCGGGGACGGCCTATTGCTTGCAAGCAGGCAGAATCTTGTGCTGAGGTCCTGCATTCAATACATACTTGGTGAAGGAATAAACATGACAGATACTTAATGGTGCAGTATACGTCAAGAGTTTCTATTCCTTCTGGCTTCGCGGGCAGGCAGGCCAAGCCATACACAACGCAAGTCACACCCACTCCATGGCTGTTCCAGGTAGAGAAGCAGCAGCTGGGTTCTTGGAGTGACTTCAACACCGCTCGGGCCCCAGGGGACCATGGCGGGTGGGGCCGAGGAGGCCATGTTCCAGCCCATTTACAGACGTAACAGACGCGTGGGTGGAGGCCCACCGGACTGCGGCCGAGCTGCTGAGCCCTGCAGAGCAGCAGCTTCAGTACAAAGGAAAATATCCTATTGGGGGAGTGTTAGCTACAAGGAGAGCACTGTGCCCAAGCCCTGGATGTGGTTGGCATTCCTCCTAGGAAAACACTAACATTTTCTCGAGGGGGTTGCTGCTCTCTTAGCATCATTAGGCAGCATGGCCACCTATTTAAACGATGAAGGATGGGGCCTGGGCCGCCTGAAACACATCGAGTCGACTTCGTGAATTGTAAACCAAACAGGCAATAGTCCCTGTGGGGGTTTTTTTGTTTTTCCTTCTTCTTCTCTAAAAGGGTGGTTGGGGGGTGGGGCGGGGGGGAGGGTGTTCCCTGGTGGCTCAGTGGTAAACAATCCCCCTGCCAGTGCAGGAGACACGGGTTCGATCCCTGATTTGGGAAGAGCCCACATGTCTCAGAGCAACTAAGCCCACGCACCCCAGGGCTCGCGCTTCGAAAC
>NW_011495054.1:11612196-11630180 GCF_000754665.1 Bison bison bison | reverse complement strand
AATGAGAAGCCCGTGCATTGCAACTAGAGAAGAGCCCTCGTGGCAATGAAGACTCAGCACAGCCAAAATCAAACCAAGAAGGCAGGGGAACTTGACAAGTGGTCGGAAGCTACCCAAGAAGACAGATGGGACAGAAACATCACAGATCCGTGAGGGTCTCCTGGTCCAAAAGTCTTCAAGGAAACACTTACTGGGACATTTTCCTTCTCTCTTTCATTTTCGTATTTAGCTCTTTATTTGGCTTTGCTGGGTCTTCAGTTGCGGCATGCGGGATCTTTAGCGGCAGCATGCAAACTCTTCGTTGTGGCAGGTGGGATCTAGTTTCCTGACCAGGGATTGAACCCAGGCCTGCTGCATTGGGAGCGTGGAGTCTTAGCCACTGGACCACCAGGCAAGTCCCCTGGGACATTTTCATGTGTTGGAAAAGGCTCTCAAGTGCCCTGTATCAGAACCACTCTGCTCTGGCGTGAATCTCCTCAGGAGGTCAGAACCAGGACTGTTTCCCTCCACCGCCCCCGCCAGTTCTCTCTCCGTGATACCTAGACAGCTGTTTCTGAGAAGATAAAAAAACATCCAGGCAATAACACTTATCCTTAGGCTGTACTGCCGCTCCTCCAACCAAAATCCTAGCAGCTTTCTCCAGACCTTTCTCTTTACCAAAACGATCTGGTTTAAAACAAGATGTCATCTGTTGTATTTTGACATCACTGACATATGGTTTTCCAAAATCAATGGACCTCTATCTTTTATCTCATACCACAACCAGAGGTAATGCTGACCCTAAAAGAGTTGTTTTTTGTTCTTATAAAGTACTTCTAAGTGGAAGAACAAAACAGTCAATGGCAGCAGAAGTTTCTGGAGCCCTCTCTCTGCTACACGTTTTGTCTCTCATCTCACCTCCTGACCCTCCTGTGACGTAAGTTCTAAGACAGGACCGTAATTGCTGTCTGCCATTCGGAAACCAAAAAAGCTCCACAGCCCCCAGATTTTTCCATAACTCAGCTGGCAGCAAAAGAGCAAGGCCCTGAGCTAACACCAGGCTGTTTAGATTCCAGTTGTCCCACTAGGTGTGAATATCCATGCAGGCAGCTACCAGGCTCTGCGTGTGTTCGGTTACTGAAGGTGGCTCCGTGTCTCCTTAATACAAGATATGTGCACCTGAGCACCTTTCTAAACCCACCCCACCAAATCTCAGAATTCTGAAATATCTGGCCCCAGGGCTGTAAGATAAGGACTGTGAATCTCAATGATCAACCCAGTTTGCCGATAAGAAACTGGGAATCCCCGAGGGCGAGAGACCTGCCCGAGGCCACATGGCGGGCAAGGGCAGAGGCCACTCTGAGGCTGCGGCTGCCACCAGTGTCCAAGCCGCTGACCACCCTGGGGCGGGGGCGCTGCCCCAACACACGACTTCAGCCAGGAAAGAGCGCGGTGCCAAAAGGGCTCTTCTCCACACCCTGCTATTTGAGGGCGTGGACGGCACCGGTCAGAACCGGGGCAGGTTGGGGGAGGGCCAGGGGCTTACCTTGCCGAGGACAGTGAGGCATGGTTTCGGGTCCAGCTCCGGCTGTTCCAGTTTCACCACTCCGACCCAGCCGTATTCATACAGGTCCTCTTCGTCATTGTTGTTACACAGGCCCAGTGGGTGCATCTGGGAAACAAGTGGGGAGAAAGCTTCAGTGGGCAGGCTGCAGGCCTGCGGGGCTCCCGCAGTGCCCGTCTCAGACGCCACAGTCAAGAGCAACCTCGAAACCGGAAAGCATATGGGATTTCAGCATAATGAGCGGAACCCTAGGAGAACACGGTAGGACCGCTACAAATAGACTGCATGGACGCTGTCTCACTGCTCTGTAGGGAGCAGTCACCCAAGGCGGATGCCATCTGATGGAAAGCAGAAAAAGAGAAACAGCTTAACCCCCACGTAAGGGCCGGTCTAAATCACTGTGAAATGCCGTGACGTTCAGCGGCAGTATCCCAGACTATTTGGCTTCCAGAACAACACATCTACTTCAGCTGATGCAAGAGGACCTGGAAAAGTAAGGAATTTATGGAGAGACCACTAGCCATGGGGCGGCATCGGCAATAAAATTAACAGGCCGTTTAAAGGCCACTCCTGGTTACCAGGAGATGGGTGACATTCTTTTGAGGTTTTCTTCAAAATTTGGCAAAGCCCAAAATCAGAGATAGGTAGAAGAGCTGGTCAAATTTTTACCAGGAAAAGTGACGTCGGTGGAAGCCTGAACACAGAATGATGCTGCCGTTTACGCTCACAGTTCAGTGTTGAGTCTGGTATCAGACGGAAGAATCCCTGATAACCATCCAAGAAGAGGAGGTCCTCGAAGATAAACCTAACCTACCACGATGTTAAGGGGTGTATCACGGTGCTAAGCTCTTTAAATAACCGGAAGAAATATGTCTTTAGGTTCCTGACATGAAGAACCCACCCTGTTAGCCAGAATAGATCAATGTCCTAATCTACAGAGCCTGGGAATATGTTATCTTAAAAGACACAAGAGACTTAGAGATGTGATGAACTTTGATGTCCTGGATTACCTGGCTAAGCCCAATGTAATCACAAGGGTCCTTACAAGGAAAAGGGGAAATCGTGGAAATAGGGGAGACATGACCAGGGAAGCAGAGGTTGGAATGATTTGCTTTGAAGATGGAGGTGGGAGCCAAGAGCCAAGGAAAGCAGGTGGTTGGCTTCCAGAAGCTAGAAAAGACAAGGAAAAGGATTCTCTCGCAAGCCTCCAGAGCGAATGTAGCCCTGCCAACCCATTTTTTTCACTTCTGACCTCCATAAATATGCGAGAGTAAGTCTGTGTTGCTTTAACCCATTCGGTTTGATGTAACTTGTTACAGCAGCAAATAGGAAACTAAAACCTCCTAATCCCCCACTCATTTTATGGATAAAAATGTTTTGGCGTCCCATGATAGTCATTGATATGTGAACATTGTGAATGGACTAAACACCTCTGAACTGTACACTTTATTTTTTTTTAAAGAGGATTCGTAAGTTGTGCTTTATACAGATTTTGAATCTTACAAAGCAGTTTAAAGAAATGAGGCTGATCTATAGACTAGTACAGACATATCGAATCACAGTGACATACAAAATGAAATTGAAAAGTATATACAGTTTGACACACACAAAATTTTAAATGCATTTTTTACTGATATATTTATGAATATAAATTTTCAAAAAAAATTTTTTTAGAAAGGATACATGCCAAATTCCTATCTAATTTTCTTCTTAGAGAAGGAATTTTGGTATTTATGAACATTCAGAGGGACTTTGAATTGTATACTTTAAAATGGCTTAAATGGTAAATTTGATGTCAATTTTACTGAAATAAAAAAGCTTTTGGGGGGACTTCCCTGGTGGTCCAGTGGCTAAGACTCAGCTCCCGGTGCCGGGGCCCAGGGTTCAACCCCTGGTCAGGGAACTAGATCCTGCATGCCACATCTAAGACTCGGTGCAGCCAAATAATTAAATAAATGTTTAAATATATATATATATATATACATATTTAATGTCCCAAGAGTTTACTCAGAAACTACTGTCCTCAGTCAACGCGGAGATCCACAGTGTAAGACAACAGTGATTTCCACTCCTCTGGAGTCTAAGCCAGCCCTGTGTCCCTCAGGAGACCCTGTCCTCAGAGTCCTAGCCCCGCCCCATGACTGACAGTTCCGCACAAGCAGGAAGGCGGAGCAACGGGGCAGGCGAATTCGGGATCTACATCTGGAAATTAAAGCTCTGCAGTGGCCTGAGGTTTAAAAAAAGGGTTTTAACCGTTGCTGAAACCAGCGTTCCCAACCCTTTGACGGTCAGCCCATGCTGCGCTTACAATGCTCACACTTTCTCATGGGGCACATCCTGAGAGATGCTGGGTCAGGGACAGCACAGGTACACGAGTGAAGAAGAAACGAACTTAAATAGACGTGACTCAAGCCTGACGCTGACACGCCTGATGCCAACAGCAAGGGCTTTGACGGGGAGGAGATGGAGGGACAGAGGGAGAAGAGGGGGCATGGGAGGGCGGTACCAGGAAACCAGAGCAGCAGGAGCTGGAGGAAAAACCGGGGCCCTTTGGCAGACTGGGCAGAGGCTCAAGCTATGGAACAGGACATGCAGGCATGGGAGGGACAGCAAGGGGGTGCCCTGAGCTCGCAGAAACCCCCACTGCACACGCCTCCCACACACTGAGGTCCCCCTGGAGCCCTGGCCTGCACCCCACCTGCAGACCCTCCCCTTCTCGGCAGCCATGCCCTCCCACTCCACTACCAACCCCCAGACTCCCTTTCAGACCATTGCTGGGGTGACTGTGAGCAGCTCTAAGTGTCAGCCCTGTCAAGGGTGTTGACTTCTGAACAGGGATCAAAGACTTAAAAACCAAAAGGAATTTCTGTAAAGTGCCGGCGGGTGTCATGGGTTGGTATGGGTGGTTTGTTTTCCCCGGGGAGGGTGAAAGGGCCCCCAAGATCGCATCTCAGGGCATCCAAAACCGACCTCGCTGTCTCCACTGACTTTTGAGCTCCTCTCCGGAGTTCTTTCTCTGCCGAGCTCCTTAGAGTTCCTTACTCTAGTTTGTATTTCCAGAGGCCTGAACTGCCCGGCCTGGGAACGCAATCTCAGCCATGTCCCAGGTGTAACTGGTCTCTTCCATCCACCTGCCAGATACTGTCTAGTTGGGTCTTTCTCAACTCAGCCCTGATGACAACATCAGCTTCCAGAAGTGCCTGCCGCCCTAGGTCTCCAAACATTCACATCCTGGGGTCCTCTTTTTCCAAGGGCTCCATGCTATGGGGTCTGTAACATCTTACGGGAAAACCCAAACCAACTTTCTGGCCAACCCAAAGCTAACAAAAGCATAAAGAAAAAAAAAAAAACAAAAAGACTCAGAAACCTAGAACAGAGCTTGACAAAAACTCACTGGAGACAGAATACTTAAAGAGGGGAAGGGCAGCCTGAAATGATGAGAAGATCAGGAAAACTCCTAGGTGGGTCCACAGAAGAACAATGCCAGTAATTCACAAGCTACCCTAAACTGTGAGGATTTAACAGAAGATCTGTCTTGTGTTGTAACTCTGCTCTTGCGCTCTCAGAATAACTTTGTGATGTCAACATTCTTGCTTAAGTTAACTGAAGGCAAATTCCCAGCTGGTCCTCTACAGTGAGGCTTGACATTAAGAAGCTGTGTCTAGAGACTTTCCAGGTGGTCCAGTGGCTAAGACTCTGCACTCCCAATGGAGGGGGCCCAGGCTGAATCCCTGGTCGGGGAACTAGATCCCACAGGCCACAACAAAGACTGAAGATCCTGAGTGCCACAACTAAGACCTGGTGCAGATAAATCACAGAGTTTTTTTTTTTTTAAAAAAGAAGAAGTTGTGCCTCTTGCTGTTTTCCTCCTGATTTTGTTCCGAGGGGTGTTTGGGGGGGTGGAGAGGATGTTAGCTTTGGAATCATGTAACCATGTTTTAAAACCTGCCTCTTACGAGGTACATCTCCTTGGGCAGATGATTCAATTTCTGTAAACCTCTACTTGCTCATCTATAAAATGGGAACAGCAGCATCTGCCTCAACAGGGTGCTGTGAGGATTCAATGAGACAGAACACATCATCATAGTTGCACAGCAGACGCTCCATCAGTGGGAAAGTCCTCTCCTTCTTCTCTTTCTCTAGGCAGGTCACGCTCGCTTGCAAGTCACACTTCTGCCTAGAATCCTCTGTCCTTCAAGACCAGTTTCAAGGTCAGCCCTTCCATGGAGCTTTCTTAAATGCACCAGTACAGCTAGAGGCTTGCACCCCTGTGTTCCCAAACGCTTTACATGGTACTTGCCACAGTTCCTTCACCATCTCCTCAGGGATGGGCAGCTGCTTCTAGAAGTCTTCTCAGAGGTCCCCTTTCACCCCACCCACAGCCTTGCACCCAAAAGGTGCTCAATATATGACCACTGCTACCACGCCTCAGCTCTGCTTGGAAGTCATTTGGGCCTCTGTTTGCCTAGGTGAGGGAGCAGGACAAAACAGGTCAGAATTTCAGCAAACGACTGCATGAACTTTAGTGGAGGCGGCTCTTACAGCCATTGATCCCCAAGTCACCAACACATTCCCAGGACTTTACTGGCGACCTCAGGATTTCCTAGCAACAGCACAGGAGCAAAGGCTGCTCCTTCTTGGTCACCACAGCCGGGCTGGCAGGGGCGGACAGCACTCTCGAAGTGAAGTGCGGGGAACACAACGCCGCCTCCCTTCCCTGGGGCAGGCCCACGACAGGGCTTTATCAGGGTGGTGGAGGGGGATGAGGAATAGAGGATAAATTTCAAATTCTCTCACCCTGGTCTGACCTCAGAAGTTGCTGTCACCTCAGATAAGATGAAGGAATAAAGTGAGGAATAAGCAGGCATTGGATCAAGGGCACAGGGAACCCAACAGAGAAGAAAAATAGAGGGAAATCCCAGGATGACAGCTATGCCACTGGCCGGCCGGGCGAGCAGCCCAGATGGGGCCAGAAGGATGAGCACTGCAGACAGCACCAGATAATAAGCAAACAACAGCAGCAGCCTGGGTCATCACCCAGGGGGTCTGGCAGTACTGGGCAGAGTGTTAGAGTTCTGAACAGGAGAATGAAATGTGATAATTATACAGCAAACTAAAGCAATGGAGGCAAAGGGGACAATTATTAGCTCCGGAAAAAAACCAAAACGTCAACGCCAGAATTGTAAACCACAGCAGGGCATGGCATGCAGGACCTGCTTGGGAATAGTGACAGCCATAAAATGTAAATCCCGATCTAGGCATTAATTATCATGTGACTACACTGGGAAAATGCAGAGATGGGAAATGTGTGACAGGGGGCGATGCAGGGGGCGGGGAGGCGGAAAGGTTGGGGCTGGGGAAGGGATGAGGCGGGTAAGAGAACAAAATGTCCATCTTCCATAGGAGGAAGCCAAAAAACGTATAAATGGGCTAAAATATGAGGCAGTATAAGCATGCTATTTAGAAATTGACAGAAACTTAGAAATATTCCTTGAGGTGAACAATAGAAGAAACCACTAAATAACTGAAAATAGTTCCCTCTGAGAAGAGCAGTCGGGAATGGCAACAGGTGCCCTGGAGGAAGCCTCTTTTTACTAAAAGCCATGAAGTGCCCTTTGCCCGTTATAAACATACACGTGCTTCAGTTTGGCTAGGATCTTTGCAGGCACTGCTGGACAGAACACCTTCCTCTAGGTGTTCCAGCCGATTCTCTGGGTCCTGCAGGGAAGTATTCCATCGGGCCAAAGAGAGACCCCACAGGCAACCTGCACAGGACCGTGGCCTTGGAGGAGGGCCGTCTGGGATGGCTCTCGGGAGCCCCCAGGCCCAGGGTTGGCGATGGCGGGAACACAGCTCGGGGAGGACTCAGGGAGAGCGGTGCAGAAAGGACCCGCGGCCCACGCCACCCCCACAGCCCAAAATAACTTCCGGGTGGCACCAGGGTGTGACGAGGACTTGGGTGTTGCAGAGGTGGCAGACACAAGGGGCCCTGGTTTTCTCCCAGACACAGACAGATCCTATAACCTCCAGGAGGGGTGCCGAACGACCGACCTGCACTTCCCCACAAGGAGCTGCTCAGGGCCAAATGGCTATCAATGAGTAGAGCAGAGTCCCGGCCACCGGCGGTGCCAGGAATCAAGCGTCTGGCTTCATGCTGAAATAAGAAGATGGACCTTCTTCAAATTTCTTGGAGCCTGATGGGGTTGGCTATCAGGGTTTCACTGTTTTCTTAATGGACAAAGACTAGAGGGAACTTCAAAGCCGAAAGGCTATGTCAGACAAGGTTAAATAACTGAAGAAAACAGAACCACTTTCCCTTGGGGACAGGACATCAAGCCAGGCTTTGAAACCAAGACCCGCTCTTTAAGAAGCTCTCAGTACAAAATCCTTGAGATATACCAGGGCGCTTTCCACACGTCTGAAAGGGCAAAACTGAAACCGGGGCTGGTGGAGCTCTTATCCAAGGTTACAATATCTCCACACTCTGCTGCAAGTTTAAAATAACTTCAAAAGGGCCGCCTGCTTCTAAGTGGGTTACTGTTACACTGGAGCCAAACACGGAACGAATAGGAGGAGAGACATTTTGGTCTGTAATATTATCTCATCAAAAAATTCCTGGGGATTTAAAAGGGAAACTTCCTTCCTTTTGTCCTCTCGCCGCCCGTTGACTAGGGTAGGGTGTCAGTGCGGTACCGGGTTTCACAGCCCTGGACCTTTTCTTAAAAGGTGTGGTGGCTGCGGTCAAGACTTATAATTTATGTGAAAGAGTGGAAAAGGACAGCTCCACCCGCTTCTCTCTTGAATCATAAGGATTATTTTTTTTTTCTCTTCTATGTACAAAGAAACAGCTCTCTTTTGCTCTTTGAACAAACATCTTGAACCTCCTTCTGGAGCTAGAATCCAGAGGGCCTCGAACACAGTTTTTCTCCCCCGGTTGTCATAGCAATGGGAACAGAAAGTACCACAGACAGACACAGAAAAGGAGCTGGCTGTTGCTGCTGTTTGCTGGCAACTTCGAAGTGGGAATTGTCTGAGGATTAAAACCAGTGTTTCTTTTGCCGAGGACTCTGGTTTTCTGAACATGGTCTTCTGCCATGGGCATCACTTTTTAGAGAAAAACCAAGAACCACGGCTACCCTTTTTTCTTCCTCTTGGTACCAAAGAACCACTGAGAAGCTGCCTGTCGGAAGCTGTGCAAAGCAGCAAGCATTTCAAATCCACCTTTTCACCTGAACATCTCCAGGCACTGAATTTGGTCAGATGATTATGTTGAAACTTAGATATAGCCCTGTGTCTATCCCAGGTCTGACTTTATAGACCTTCACTTAGAACTTCCAATTCTGACTCCAAGTAGGTGAGGATATATTTCCTAAGTTAAATTTTATTTTCTAAAAAAGAAAAAAGTATCCAATAGCCTATAGAAAACCATCTGAAAATGTTCTGTTCTAAAAATGACTCAAAGTGACTCATACCACTACCTGATGACAAGAACTGAGCTCCACACAGAAGTCCACGGACACAGTTTTATTTTAATTGCAAGATGTAATAAAGGACACCTGATTGTTCCTACTATACAGAAGGTAAGGGTTTGGTGCCTGTACACACCAAAGAGTTACTAAATCAAGAAGAAACATGGTGGAGGAGAAAGCAAAGTGGGCTTCTCATTCTCCCAGTTTTACAAACAACTATAAAACCACAAAATCAACAAAGCTACGTGGTGCCAGTCTTAAACTAGAAAAATGGAACAAGTGGAAACGGAATTCCAAAAACACATTTAAGTTGTTATAAGGTCTTAATATGATGTAGACCAGGGCAACATAAGAATGGAGAAAGGACTCACTCGATAAACTGTTGGAACAGGTGTATAGCAACGCATAGAAAAGCTCAGTTTGGCTGTCCGTAAGCTATTCTGAGAATTGATGAGGCAACTTGAGTTAAGGGAAGCCCTTTAGGGAAGCTTGAGAATCACAAAAGGAGGCAGAAAGAACAAGATATTCTTAAAACGTCTCCATGTTATCAGTAGCAGAAAGGAATGAAATGATGATTATAGGATAGACATCAATAGGTTATAGTAAGAAATCTGAGAGACCATCAGCCTTACTGTGGATTAATGCACAGTAAAACCACCAACGTAAACCAGTGCTAACCACAGGGGAGGGCTGCTGGGCACACATGGACTCGGGTGGAATCTGTCTAGCAACATGCAACAAACCCGAGATCCTATGACTTCCTTTCCCCCATAATTCCATTTTTAGAGAAAATACTGAGGAATTAATCTAAAACAAATAAGTCAAAAACAAACTAACTAAATAAAAGAAGAAACACAATCCTAAAGGAAATCAACCCTGAATATTCACTGGAAGGACTGATGGTGAAGCTGAAGCTCCAATAGTTTGGTCACCCGATGCAAAGAGGCAACTCACTGGAAGAGACCCTGATGCTGGGAAAGATTGAGGGCAAGAGGAGAAGAGGGCGGCAGAGGATGAGATGGTTGGATAGCATCACTGACTCAATGGACATGATTTGAGCAATCTCTGGGAGATAGTGAAGGACAAGGAAGCCTGGTGTGCTGCAGTTTATGGGGTCGCAAAGGGTCAGACATGACTTAGTGACTGAACAGTAACAACTTTACATGATAAAATCTTCAAGTAGTCCCCCTCCAAGCTATGAAAACGTAGAAAGAAAAAAGATTTCCCTAAGAGTATATAATCAAACCAAACAACATGCTTAATTTATGGGATACTGTACAACCCTAAGAAGATAATGATGAAGATAACAGGGTATAAAAAGTACCATGTATGAAATCGTAAGAAAAGTGTATTCATAAGGCAACACCTATTCAAAAATACCATCTGCAGACGGGCAAAGAATGCAAGGAGACAACGAATTTTAAAAGTTGATGGGTTTAGAGTATAAGGATAGCTGGAGACTTCCCTTTTGTGGATTTTAGTATTATATTCATCCAAACCAACATTTGCTGAGCGCTGACCCAGTCAGCGCACTGACACTGCACAAGAGAAGGTGATTAAGGCCTTTTGTTGGGACTTCCCTGGTGGTCCATGGTTAAGACTTTATTTTCCAATGCAGAGGGTGTGGGTTTGATCCCTGGTCCAGGAGCTAAGACCCCACATGCAGCCTGGCACTGGGAGCAAGTGCTGGTCAAACAGCACAGGCTGCGTGCAAGGGCTCAGCAAAGAAAACACAGGAGGAAATTATTATACACCAGCACACAGCGAGGAATCAGCCATGAACACTATCCCAACCAATGATGACAGCAGCTTAGCTCCAGTCATTCTGACGCGCCAAACTTGCTCAAGAGGCCACCTGATCACAGAAACACCTTACCAAGTTACACGGCGATTTGACTTCCTTCCTCTGAAACACATAAGACAGATGGACAAAAAACGCTTGAAACAAAAATAAAGCTAAAAATTCTTTCACCTAGAAAATACACTGTGAGCATGCTAAATTGCTCAGTCATGTCTGACTCTTTGCTATCCCATGGACTGTAGCCCACCAGGCTCCTCTGTCCATGGGATTCTCCAGGCAAGAATACTGGAGTGGGTTGCCCTGCCCTCCTCCAGGTGAACTTCTTGACTCAGGGATCAGAGCCCCATCTCTTATGTCTCCTGCATTGGCAGGCGGGTTCTTTACCACTATCACCACCTAAAGCCCCAGAAAATACACTTCTTCACCCCAAATATGACAATAAAGGGCAAGTCAGGGGTTCTTTATAAAATAAAGACAACTCCTGAGATTTGAGGGGTTTCTTACAAGGAATACGCAGGGAGAGAATGCAGGCTTGCTGTAACTTTGAGTCATTTTCTGAATGCAAAGAAAGTCAGGCCTTGGGGAGGGAGATTCATTACATTACCTCCCAGTCATGATTCTAATTTATTTTCATTCAGAATGTCTCCTTAATTAGTAAAACGTAGAAAGTAAGATGGGAGGAATGAGCCAACAGTTGCCAAGTAACCACTCTGGACGCAGAGGGACTCAGCACCGTGTTGGGAGCGGGCTCTCTGGTGTCCAGCCTGGGGGCAGAGCGTGTCCTTTCCGCTGACCCCGTGACGCTGCCCTGACGTGTTGGACGTGGCTGTGAGCCGCTGGCCAGGGTGGCTTCCGGCACTGCCGCTTAACTTCTGGCCACCTGGGAAGACCCATGCAACCTCAGAGCTTGCTTCCCGTCTGAGGGCGGTGCTGATCCTGACTACGTGCATCTATTCCTGAGGTTAGCTGCAGTGGGCCCGTGTCCCGGCAGGTGGCCAGTAGGGCAACACATCTGACACCAGAAGCACAAGCAACCAGAGAAGAAAACAGATCAACTGGACTAGTGACACATGGAAAGGACACCTTCAAGAGTGTGCAGAGACAACCCACAGGATGGAAGAAAATACATACAAATCACGTATCTGATAATGGACTAAAATGCGGGAAAATCCTTACCACTCAGTAACGAAAGGACAAATTATCTAATTAAAAAATGGGCAAGGGATCTAATAGATATTTCTCCAAAAAAAAAAGAAAAAGCAAATGCAAATAAGCACATGAAAAGTTGCTCAACATCATTAGCCATCAAGGAAATGCAAATCAAAACCACAATGAGCTACCACTTCATACCCTTGGTGCTGGGCTGTGCCTAGTCACTCGGTCTTGTCTGACTCTTTGCCACCCCATGGACTATAGCCCACCAGGCTCTTTTGTCCATGAGGATTCTCCAGGCAAGAATACTGGAGTGGGTAGCCGTTCCCTTCTCCAGGAGATCTTCCCAACTCAGGGTTCAAACCCAGGTCTCCCGCATTTCAGGTGGATTCTTTACTGTCTGAGCCACTAAGGAAGCCCCCATACCCTCTAAGACGCCTGTACTCAGAAAGAAAATAACAAGTGTTGCCTACCAGGTGGAAAAATTAGAACCTCCATTCACTTCTTTGGGAACTGTGGAGACAGGACAATAATTTTGCAAACAAACAGAGTTACCATCAGACCTGGCAGTTCCACTCCTAGCTACATAACCAGCAGATATGAAAACATACACCCACACAAACACTTGCACCTGGAAGTTTATGGTAACATTATTCGTTATTCCACCAAAAAGGTGGAAACAACCCAAATGCCCATCAGCAGGTGAATGGGTAAGCAAAGCGTGGCACACTCACACAAGGGCGTATCACTTGGCTCTACCAAGGAACAGAGTCCTGATACATGCTACAACACGGGTGGGCCTTGGAAACATTAAGCCGAGTCAGAGAGACCAGTCACACAAGTCCACATCTTATATCGCTCCACTCATACGCAGGTCCGGCACAGGGAATTCTACAAATACAGAAAAGAGATTTGTGGTTGCGTAAGGCTGGAAGGTTGAGGAGTGAGAGGCTGGGGAAGTAGGACCTAAAAGGTACAAGGTTTCTTTTTTGATATGATTTGAATGTTCTAATACGGATTGTGGTGACACTCTACAGCTCTGCGAATATACTAAGAACCACTGAACTCTATCCTTTATACAGTGAACTGTATGGTGTGTAAATTATATCTCGACAAAGCTGTTATGAAAGAGCTATGCAAATAAAGGGAAAGTTAGAAGAGAAAAAAAATAGGGCAGGACTCTAATTAAGAGCAATGGTATGGCGTGTTGAAGAGAATGCAGTCCTGGAGGTCATTTCCTCGGGCGTAAAGTAGGGACAGGGCCTGCATCTCCTGAGTTAGACAGCAGGAGCCATCGGTAAATTAGGATCCCGGGGCTGGGGGTGAGGGGTGTGTATCGAGGCACAGTGTCTAAGAGGGTGGGGTCTCTAGGAAGAGGGACAACGGGAGAGTGGAGCGGAAGCACAACCATCCCCATTCCCTGTGCCCGACCACGGACCCAAGCAAGAAACTGTCACAGGAAAGCAGGACCCCAGTGATGGATCCAGAACGGGGTGGGGGGCAAGAGCCTGCAGGGAGGGGACCGGTGCCTCGGGGCCCTCGAGGACCCACTAGCTCCACCCACAGGCCCCGGGTTCACCCCTTCCCGTCCTGCCTCTCTGGAATTGCACTGGTGAGTTTCCAGACTGGAGCGTTCAGAAAGGGACACTGGATGAAAACCGCCTGATTAAAACTGTTCTGTGTTAGTCTGTTAATAACAGGGGCGGGAGGATAGGGAGGAGAGGAGACCACAACAATAAAAGCAATAAATCATACGCTGCGCTTTCCCACCCTGGATGACCCTGGGCGAGTGGCATGAGGGCACTGTTTGTGCCCGAGAGCTAGGGGAACGCCTGCCCCCTGCTCACCCCGTGGAGGTTTGGGGAGGATTAATGAGATAGTGTCTGAGCCTCCAGGCCCCCTGCAGACACCACTGGGTCTCAGGCATTATCAGCACAAGCTAGGACAGCCCTCTGCCCTTTCCTCACCTCATTATGACACCTAAGCTTTATTACGTCTGCTATTAAAGTTCTCACTCTAAGAGTGTACCACAGAGGTCACAACCCAGGCTGGGTCAGCACTGCCTGGCCAGCCTTGTTAACACCAGTCCTTAAACCCTGCTCCTCAACAACAGGGCACCTTGAACCTTCAGCAGGGCGCCCGGCATTTGATGCCAGAGACGGATGGTTTAGAAGGCCCTCTAGGATCTCCCTGGTGGCTCAGTGGAAAAGAATCCACCTGCCAATGCAGGAGACACGGGTTCGATCCCTGGTCTGGGAAGAGTCCATGTGCCAGTAAGCCCGTGGGCCACGACTACGGAGCCGGCGTACCTAGAGCCTGTGCTCGGCAACGAGAGAAGCCACGTCACTGAGAAGCCCGTGCACCGCGACAAAGAGTAGCTGCAGCCAGAGGAAGCCCGCCTGCAGCAAAGACCCAGCATAGCCAAAAATAAACAAAACAAATAATTAAAAGAAGGTCCCCTGGATTTGGGGGTTTTGAGACCCCTTGCTTCATGTTACCACCCTTACCCCTCAACATTCAGGACCTGAGGGAAGTGACCTGGGCCAGGCTGGGGAGGGGCGTGGGGACAAGCTCCTGGAGTCTTCAAGGACTCTGTTCCTGGGTATCAGACTCATGGACCGGTTTTTGCAGGGTTTAATTTCAAGGCTACCAAACCCAGGAGACCAGTATTTCAAAGCGAAGGCAAGGCCACGTTGTGTGTGTGTAAAACTGATACAAAAGTCTATACGTGGGCCTCTGTCTTCAAGGGTCTTTATTCAGTTGGGTCAACTAACATTATAAGTTTGTTGTGAAGATCAGAGATAACACACGTTAAACTTACAGAGTGGTGGATTATAACAGCTGCCAACACTTATCGTGGGCTTGCTGTGTTCTGGGCACCAGTTTTCCAGTTTTACAGGTAATAATTCACTTGATCCTAACAACCTTGAGTTAGGTATTCCTAGTATTCCCCGTTTTTTAGATAAGGAAATCGAGACAGAGGGGTTCAGTGATTCGTTCAAGGTCACACCCAAGTCAGTGGTAGAGCTGAGATTTAAACCCAGGTAGCTTTTACTCCCCTGCCACAGTAGACATAAAATACGACCCCATTCATATTACCTTCTTGGTGCTGAAAAGAAAATGAACATGTTTTCTCCAACCCAAGTGCTAAGAATGGTTCCTATCCTGATACCGTCTTAGTTATTTGGTTGACCTTGAGTTTAAACAGTGAGAGAAAGGAGAAGGGTCGACAGGGATGTGGGTGACAAGGGACTCTAGAAGTGAGGCATCATCCACTCTGAGGGGCGGCAGAAGAGAAGCAAATAGGTTCCCCAGTGAAGAAGGCTTCATGACCCTGTGCCTCCACAAACCAAAGTTCCAAATCTGGGAATAGGCAATCATCCAGCTGAACACCAGACCCATTTAAGACAGAAACAGCCACGGAAATAAAAATGCCATGACGGTGGCCACATTATCTGATATACTGTTTTACATCTCAATCCCTTTATTTCTTGAGAAAGCATCAGTGGGTGGGGTCGGAGGGAGGTCCAAGAGGGAGGGGATATATGTATACATATATAGCTGATTCCCTTCACTGTACAGCAGAAACCAACAATTATACACCAATTGAAAAGAAAAGAAAAAAAGAAAGCATAAACCGGATGACTTTGTTCCATAAGAAATCTACCCACCACACCCCCATATCAAGCACAGTTGACTCTCTCCATAAATCAGTAATCTTCCTAGTATGTCTCCTGTCTACTTTCAGATACTTTTCCCAATGTTCTGACTGGCAAAAACCTAATTCCTACCTCTGCAAAGCTCCTAGGTCCTTGTCTAAATGACAGGGGGAAAATGTGAAACTAAATTAAACCTCTGAAATTCAACGGGTACCAAAAAGTACCTAGGCAGGAAGAAAACTACCAATCTGTATCAATTTTTCTAACCTGAAGAAAAAAGTAACACACAATAGCAAATCATAAGTGTACCAACTAGGTCCAGAAACATGTTAATAAAGAAACAAGTCATTTTTTAAATTGGGAGGTGGCCAAAGAAGCAGGAATGCAGCAGGACTTCAGTCTGTGTGTCAGCATAGGAGGACAACCAGCCCGTCTTCTCATAACCTTCCCCAGGATGTAGGAGCCCATTGAGAGAACCTGGCTTGGTTCTAGCACCAAACAACTCCAGATCACCCGGGAAGCCTGTTTATCTGATTTCCCACCTTGAGGAGAGGTGGACAGAGCACAGGCTCCGGGCAGCAGCCTCACCTCGGTCTCCTATAGCCGTGGCCTTGAACAGGTCACTGTCATTCAGCCCCTCGGGTCTTTGAGCTTCTGCATCTATAAAACGTGGCAAGAAACACCCCGGCTTGTACATCTTCGGATGTGGTGGGTAGCAGGGGGTGGCCTGCAGATGGTGACTGCAGCCATTAAATTAAAAGATGCTTGCTCCTTGGAAGAAAAGCTATGACAAACCTAGACAGCATATTAAAAAGCAGAAACATTACTTTGCCAACAAAGGTCCATCTAGTCAAAGCTATGGCTTTTTTTCCAGTAGTCATGTATGGATGTGTGAGTTGCACCACAAAGAAGGCTGAGCGCTGAAGAATTGATGCTTTTGAACTATGGTGTTGGAGAAGATGCTCGAGAGTCCCTGAGACTGCAAGATCAAATCAGTCAATCCTAAAGGAAATCAGTCCTGAATATTCATTGGAAGGACTGATGCTGAAGCTGAAACTCCAATACTTTGGCCACCTGATGTGAGGAACGGAGTCACTGGAAAAGACCCTGATGCTGGGAAAGATTGAAGGCAGGAGGAGAAGGGGATGACAGAGGACGAGATGGTTGGATGGTATCACCGACTCAATGGACATGAGTTTGAGCAAGCTCTGGGAGATGGTGAAGGACAGGGAAGCCTGGTGTGGTGCAGTCCATGGGGTTCCAAAGAGTCAGACATGACTGAGTGACTGAACAAAACCAAGAGTGTGGCTACTGAGACGCAGGTCCCCTTAACGCTCAACGAGACAAAATCTGTGGCTGCTTAAGGACTTAAGCAGCAACCTCCTACCTTAGCACTTAGGATCAAGGCTTGAGATGGAGTAGAATGTCTGCAGAAAAAGCACCACCTGAAAACTGCCACTCCTGGGACTGGACTTCCCTGGAGGGCCAGTGGTTAAGACTCCAAGCTTCCAATCAGGGGACGTGAGTTCGATCCCTGCTTGGTTTGAGGAACTAAGATCCCATATGCCACACTGTGCAGCCAAATAAATAAATAAAGTAAAATAAAAATGTAGTTTTTAAAACAAAAACCAATCAAACAAACAAAAACTGGCACTCCTTCATAGGTTAGCAGTCTTCTCTCTTTTGGTAGTTTGGGAGGTTTTTGCTTTATGCCCACATTGGGCTATTGTACTGCCACATGTCCAGGTGTGGACGTGTGGGTTTACTTTAATTCACCTTGTTAAAGCAGAGCACTGGGTGTGTTTCATTCTGAAAACTTGTATCTTGTTTTGCCTCTGGAAAATTCTCAGGCTTCCTCTCTGAATAGCACTTGTCTGCCACTGGTCTGTCTCTCTTCCTCAAGGGCACCTATCAGATCTGGTTGAGGCTCAGGTCTTCCCTACATGTGACCCAACTACTCTATCGAAACATTTTTACTCCTCCTCTTCGGCATTCTGCGTATCTTCCAATTCACTAATCCTATCTGTATGTTTGTCCAGTATGGGGCTTCATTCATTAAGATTTAATTTTCGTTCTCATTTTTCATTTCTGGCATTTGTACTTTTTTTTCATACCTACCTATTAATACTTCCTTTCTGCCTGTTGTGCTTCCTGTTTTCTTATAGCTGTACTTTCTTCCGTCTCTGATAATCCTAAACATGCATTTTACAGCCGGTATCGGATTGCTCTGTTTTCATGTAACCCTGAACAAATTAATCTCTCAGTGTTGATCTGGCTGTCTACCTGTAGTACTTCAGATGTACTGGAACTTCGGTTTGCAAGTCCGCACGGCCAGAGTTAGTCAGCAGGAGGTGGGGCGG
>NW_011495054.1:11592407-11612096 GCF_000754665.1 Bison bison bison | reverse complement strand
GCCGTGTGGTCACTTCTCCCAGGATCCGCCTCATGTTGACAGGTCAGGACTCCTAGCACACAGTAATGCCGGCAAACTTCAGTCACGCCTCCAGGTGATGCTGGCCCACGAGTGGGCCGCAGGCTTGTGTCTGCTTCTTCCCGGTGCCCTAGACTTCACCCTGAGCAGTAATTGTCTTGGATGTTTTTAGCTTCCTTCCACAGCCAGAGCGGCCAGCCCAGACCTTGTTTTCAGCAGTGAGTCTGGCTCGTGAGCTACTTTTAGTTCCCTCTGCCCCAGCAGAGCAGGGCTCCCAGCTACACAACCTACTTCCAGACTCCCAGAGGATCGGGGCTGTGGCTTCAGCATAAAAAGGCTGATGCTTTTTATTTGGTTGTGTGTTTTTCACAGATATGTCTGTCTTGTTTTTGAGCATAATTGCATCTTTAATTTTCTTTTTATATTTGGTATTTAGAACTAGGGGTGGGGTAGGGGGGGCAGAGAAGGAAAGCGACTCCAAATTAAACAAACACTGAGCAGAAGGTGAATATTTAAACAAAGACTTAAAGGAGGTTAAGGGCGAGAGTCATGCCTGGAGGAAGAAAATTATCCCAGAAAAGAGGGAACAACCGCAAGTGCAATAAGCCTGAGGCAAGTCTGCAGTGTCTGAAGAACAGAGTGAGCAAGGGCTGATGGAACGAGGCAGAAAGGTGAGGGCTTCACCGGCCCTCCTAAGTAGATGTGAAATTCTCAACAGAGCAGCAAGAGGGCTGGGCTTGGGTTTTAACAGTGTTGCTCTAGCTGCTACACTTGGGGAAAGATGGGTGGGGAGAGTGGCAGGAAGTGGGAGCGGAGATGAAGGGACACCAGCTAGGAGGCTCCTCTGAGAACCCAGAGGAGAGATGACGGCGGGTGAGAACAGGGCAGACGTGGTGAAACCGGTTGGGTTCTGAATATAATCTGAAGGTAGAGCAGCAGAAATTGTCGATGGATTGGTCGTGGGTTGGGGAGAGAGACAGTAGTCAGGAAGGGCCCCAAGGGTAGAGATGCTATTGCCTGAGATGAAAGAGAGTGACAGAACAGGCCTGTTTTGGAAGGAGCTCAGTCCTGAACACTACAGCGAAAGCTGGGCCTTGTCTTACTACAAAGATACAAAAATGACTGTAAGACTCAAAAGAAGACTGAGGACTATTATCCAAAATATATAAAGAACTCTTAAAACTCCATAATAGAAACACAAACAATCTAATTAAAAATGGGGAGAGGATTTGAATAAAGACTCCACAAAGGAAGAGACGAGGGTGGCAAATAAGCGCACGAAAAGATGCTCAGCATCATTAGCCATCAGAGAAATGCAACATCAACACAAGATACACTGCTAAACACCCAGTAGGAGGGCTGAAATGAAAAGACTGATAATATGGAGGGACGGTGATGATGTAGAGAATGGGGACTCTCACGCTCTGCTTTCCGGAAGGCGAAGTGGCACAGTCACAGTGGAAAAGCAGTTTGGCAGCTTCTTATCAAATAAGACTCAGACCTACCGGGTGACCCAGCCATTCTACTCCTGGGCATTTACCCAAGAGAAATGAAAACATTTGTCCACACAAATCTTGTACTCAAATAGTCATAGCAGCTTTGCTTGCAAAAGCCAGAAAGTGGAAACAACCCAGTGTCCATCAACAAAGTAAATGAATAAATAAGATCTGGTGTGTACACACAATGGAATATTACCCAGCCATAAAGAGTTACAAAACACGGATGGGTGCTATAAGACAGATGAACCTCAAAATCAACACACCGAATAAAGCAACCCAGCCTTCCTCCCCTCCCCCCAGAAAGGGCACATCATGCTTGTTTCCATTAATGCAAAATTCTAGAAAATAGAAGCTTATCTGTAGTGACAGAAAGCAGACCAGGGATTCTCTGGGGCTGGGCCAGAGGAAAAGGGATGGGCGGCCAAGGGACAAGACATGTTCAGGGGTAATGAAAACATTGGTTGTGGTGTTGGTTTCACAATGTCTACATCTATCAAAACTTCCTACATTTTACCTTTAAATGGTACTTAATGGTATATAAATACTTTAATTAAAAGTTTGTTGGTTTGTTTTTAAGGAAATTGCTGAATTCAGGGCAAAAAACAAAGACAACATTCTAAAAAGAGTCAGCAACTCCACCATGGAGCTCTCCACCCCAACCAAACGTCACAAGCGTCTCAGTGCCGACACTCAGTTATGTAAATAGGCTGTTCACTCATAAACACGTGATGACCTGGGAGAGGAGGAAGAAAACGTTCCTTCTCTGATTCAGCTCTAGCGTAGAACCGGACCAGGAAAACCAATACGAGATGATGTCTTTTTTAGATCACGAGTGTGGATTTGGCGCTTCGGGCTTTGTAAACCCTAATCTTGGTGGAACAGAGCCTGAGACGGAGAGCAGGGCCCTTTGGGTGTCTCACCATCCCATCAGAGGCAGTGTATGCGCTGGCCACACGAGCCCTCTCTGCTTCGCTCTTCCGAAAGGACATTCCCGCTACCAGCCAGTGTGCATAGAATAACTTTACATCTGACGCACAGGAACTAAGAGCAGTCCCTTACCTGTAACTCTGCATTCAGGCTTTTATTCTTACAAACCCAAAGAGTGCACAAACCAAATTCCAGTCAGAGACCGGTAACAGTGAAATTCTTAAGGGTGGGGGCAGCAATGTGGCAGCTCGTTCACCCCACCACACCTCTCCCAACGCAGGCTATGCCTTCACCCATATGCGTTCATCCATACACACACCACCGTGTCACTGTGCACCACTAACAGCACATGTAGTGTGACCACATGTAAACATGGGATAGAAGATAATACAGTCGTCCATCAGTATCCACGGCAACTGGTTCCAGAATGCCACCCCCCCACCCCCATTCTCCTGCATACCAAAATCCAAGGATGCTCAAGTCCCTTATACGAAATGGTGCATATTTGCATATGATTTGCACAGGCGGCGCTAGTGGTAAAGAACCTGCCTGCCAGTGCCGGAGATGTAAGAGACCCAGGTTTGATCCCTAGGTCGGGAAGATCATCTGGAGGAGGGCATGGGAACCCACACCAGTATTCTTGCCTGGGAAATCCCGTGGACAGAGGAGCCTGAAGGGCTGCAGTCCAAAGGGGTACAAAGAGTCAGACATGACTGAAATGACTGAGCACAGCACATACACTCATCCTTCTGTTCACTTTATATCATCTCTAGATTAATTATAACATTCAACACAATGTCAACAGTTGTAAATACAATGTAAATGCTGAAAAGTCACCAGCATGAGGCAAATCCAGTTTCTGCATTTTGGGACTTTCTGTGTTTTGGGACTTCCTGGAATTTTGCTTCCCAACCGAACACTTTCCATCTGCGGCTGACTGGACCCATGGCCGACGGACGCTGGTTCTGGATTCTGTCGTGGGAGGCTGCCTGACCCGAAGAGCACTGGTAACATTTCAGAACAATGACTAGAGACAGAGATCGTCCCTCTCTGGGAAAAACGAGCGACCGCTTGTGTCTTTTAGGGAGCTGAACCGGAGACTGTTCGAAGGTGGCCTGAACACGTGTCAGTGCCACAGACAACTACATCACACCCTCTGCGTCCGGAGCCTTCCATGTAAGGTCAGAGGCCACGGAAGTCCTTCAGTGGAGGCTGTGGCTTTAGGCCAGGGCCGTCTGGCAGCACCTTCTGCGGTGAAGGGGACGCTCTCTTTCTGCACTGACACTGCGGAAGCCATGAGCCACACGAGGCCGTGGAAACCGGGGGAACTGCACTTAAAGTTTTACTTAATCTTAATGAATTCAAATTCAAGGAGCCACACCTGGCTAGTGACTGTCATGTTAACTTTAGACTCTGAAATCTAATATTTCCCTATGATCTCAAGAGAGGGGGAAAAAAGTCTAGAGATACTCTTTACTCTGTCCTCCTCAATTATCTTAAAAGTCAGGATTGGCTCAAATCTAGAAGATAAAGACATGTGTTGGATGCCGCAGGCTTGCAGGGGAAATGCTGTGGTTAAGAGATTTTGTTTGGGCAGCACCATGCAGTGCAGAATAAAACAACACCACGGGGAACCAGCAGCGAAGGTGTTCTGGGGTCAGAGACCAGTGGGAGGTCAGGTGACGCAGGGAACTCGGGAGCAAAAGGCAGGGCTCAGGCTGCCGGTGATCTCCCTGGGTAGTCTCGGGCAAAAAAAATCATTTTTTTCTTTCTGGACCTCAATTTCTCAACGATACACAAGATTTAACCACCCGCCCCATCTAATTCACAGAGCTGTACGAAAGGTAAGGTAATGAGCACCTAAGAGTACCAGGGGCTCCCCTGGGGGCTCAGATGGTAACGAATCTGCCTGAATGCAGGAGACCCAGGTTTAATCTCTGGATCAGGAAGATCCTCCAGAGGAGATGGCAACCCACTCCAGTACTCTTGCCTGGAGAATTCCACGGATAAAGGAGCCTGATAGGCTACAGTCCTTGGGGTCACAAAGAGTTGGATACGACTGAGCCATGAAGGGGCTGGAGCCCACAAGAGCCTGGCAGGCGATGGGCACTGCTATGGTCTGAATGCTTGTGTCCCCGCAGAATTCCTCTGTTGCAGTCTTAGCCTCCAAAGGTGATGGTATTAAGTGGGTGGGGCCTCTAGGGGGTGCTTACGTCAGGTATGGCATCAGTGGCTTGTGAACGAGGCTCCAGAGAACTCTCTGGCCTCTTCTGCCCTGTGAGGATGCAGTGAGAAGTCTGAAGCCCAGGAGAGGTCCCTCACCAACTATGCTGGCACCCAGATCTCAGAATTGCAGCCTCCAGAAAAGTGAGAAATAAGCTGTTCCTTATAAGCTGCCCAGTCCATGGTATTTTGTTGAAATAGGCCCAAAGATCTAAAAGTCTGAACAACAAAGGAGACTCCACATCCGGAACTGAAAACACCCTGATTTCAGAAGGGAGCATCAAGGCAGACCCACGGGCAGCTCTGTAACTCCTAAGAAAGTTGCCCAAAATAGGTCTCTTTAAAATACAGTCCCTGTCAGACTTCCCTGGTGGTCTAGTGGTTAAGAATCTGCCTGCCAATCAGGGGACACAGGTTCAATTCCTGGTCAGGGAAGATCCCAAATGCTGCAGAGCAATTAAACCCATGCACCACATCTACTAGAGCCCGTGCTCTGCAACAAGAGAAGCCACTGCAATGAAAGACCTGCGCACTGCAATGAAGCATAGCACCTGCTTAGCACAGCAGCCAGGGAACACCCGCACAGCAACGAAGACACAGCAGGGTCACACACACACACACACACACACATATAGTGTATAGATCCTATCAATAGAATCCAAGATCCACAGAATCCAAGAGCCTTGACTTCGGATGGGAACTCCAATGCTCAACCCTTCCTGCTGGATCAGACTTCCAATGTGGTGCGGTAGCTCAGAAATCACCAGCAGTTCTTGCCCACTATTGACAAGAAGCCCTGGGCACTGTGAGGTGAGCAGTCTGGTGGGGACTGACTTGGGAACGGGCACGAGGGAACCTTCTGAGCTGGTGGTCACGTTGTTCCTTATCTTGACCGAAGAGACAAAGGCTGAGTTCCGCAAGGAGCCACCGGGTGGTATACTTAAGATCTGCACATCTCATTCCATGCAAATTTTAACCACGAAGAAGGGACAGTAAACACACAAAGAATGCCAAGTCCAGCCATACACATAACCCCAACCAGAATCTCCCGGACTGGGCCACAGACTTAGGGATTTTAACATGATGCTCATGAAGGTGAACTTCTGAGTCAGCTTTGAAAACTATTTGCCTATGCCAAAGAAAACAGGTCAAGGGTAGACAAGCAGGATAATTCGACTTAGGCTTCTCACTTTCTATCTGAAACTGACTACATGACAGGAATCATAACTCGATGCTCCCAAGAAGTAGTGGGAAGAACGGTATAACAATGGCCGATGCTGCTGCTGCTAAGTCGCTTCAGTCCTGTCCGACTCTGTGCGACCCCAGAGACGGCAGCCCACCAGGCTCCCGTCCCTGGGATTCTCCAGGCAAGAACACTGGAGTGGGTTGCTATTTCTTTCTCCAATGTATGAAAGTGAAAGGTGAAAGTGAAGTCACTCAGTCGTGTCTGACTCTTAGCGACCCCATGGACTGCAGCCTACCAGGCTCCTCCGCCCATGGTATTTTCCAAGCAAGAGTACTGGAGTGGGGTGCCATTGCCTTCTCCGACAATGGCCACTATTTGACAATTATTGTTATTTACAAAAGTCGCAATTGTATATGGTAATAGGATGCCATTACTTCTAGATGCAAACACGTGCCTTGGCGAATGGGCATCTTTTTATCCATAGAAGAGCATAACCTTAATTTACAAGAAGTCCACTGGGAACAGAGGTTTATCTCCCTTGTGAACTGTCCTGCTGCCCTGGGTGGGGTGGAGGGGGGGCAGGTGGCAGCAGCCAGGGGGTGTGGCAGTCCAAGGGCGAGTGCCCACCAAGATGCCTGGTTCTAAGGCTCGGGGGTCACTTTCCATGTGGGAGTCAGAGAGCTGCTGGGCCAGAGGCTTGTGTAAACTGAGCCTGCTTCTTCCTCCAGGAAGACCAGCATGTATTTTCTTGTTTCTGAGGTCTAATTATTTTCAACAAAACTGGGATTCTCACCCCTTGGTCTTAAGATGAGCTTGAGAAGCAACTCGGCTTCCCTTGGGAAGGATGGGACGGTGAGGTCCAAAAGATAACCTTCCGGAGCACTTGTGATGGTGAGGACTTCCGGACCAGAAAGGGTGCCCTCCTCCAGGGCCCGGCCTTCCCTCGAGGCTGCATGCTTCCCTGCTGATGACCCCGGTTTCGTTTAGTCCTTGCTATAAGATGCGAGGACAAAATGTACCAGATGCAAGTCACTCGGTTTTGAACACAGTCAACTTGTTTACCTAGAGCTGAGAGAGAAGCCAAACTGGGAAATGGGCCAAATGAAGGAAACTGGAGGAGTCGGCACCCACGGAGGGCAGGAGGACCAAATGCAGCCAGTCCCCAGCCCGAGGCTCCTGGAGTCTCTGTGGCCACCAGGGCCACTCTCTCATCCTCTGCCCCCGTGGGCAGCAACCACTTCCGGGTACACGGTCTTTACACACTTCAGTGCAGGTCATATCCGCTCCTTCGCTGTAGATTTACGGCCCTGTGCAAGAGAAGGGGCCTGTGCTCAGGAGGGGACATGTCCAAAGAGACGGGGGGCTGCTGGACCCCCGGGCAAACCAGCCACTCTGAGCCCCCTCCACCGACAAGGCCCCTGAGTCCCTGGGTCATATACCTTCCCCAACAGGGAAAAATACATGACTTTTCAGTTGTTTTCTGGATCTGAGGGAGACAAAGGTAAAACCAACTTTTATCCATCTTCAAATCAATCAATGACTGATCTACTGGCCTGCCTAGTAAGCACTCACACAGTTGCTGGTAGGTGACTAGTATTCTCGGCTCTTATTAACAAATGGACAGAAGCGTCACTTGCTTTTTGAAGCATCCTTCTTCCCCCTCAAAGTTCTCCACACTCCCAGATGGAGAATAAACTTGTTCCCACCTCTTGAATGGGTGCAATCTAGGGGAGGTAGTATATTGATAATATTACTAGGTGCAACGTGATGAACAAGGTCTCAGAAACAGTGAGCTAGTTATTATCCCATCAGAAAGCAATTTGTAAGTTTATAAACCTGGTCAATAAGTTTACTGAGCATCCTCTGGGGGTCAGGCACTGTGACAGGTGCTGGGAGTGGTACGGTGAAGAGTCACACCAAGGATGTCCCCCTGCTGGAGGGGCTCTGGATGACAATCCTCGGCTTGCAATCCTGTGACTGAGCCTTATCCGATGTCACCAGAGCAGGACCCCGGCTCTGCAAAGCCCCTAGACAGAGACAGAATTTGGAAAGCACTGCTCTGGCTCCAAACCACAGACAGTGATGTCGTACACCAGGTGTCCTAAACCAAAGACACTGGGCTTTCCCAGTGGTCCAGTGGTTAAGAATCCGCCTTGCAAGGCAAGGGACACTGGTCGATCCGTGGTCCAGGAAGATCCCACGTGCCTCAGAGCAACTAAGCCTGTGCGCCACAAGTACTGAAGCCTGAGCGCCTAGAGCCTGTGTGCCGCAAGAGAAGCCACCGCAGTGAGGAGTCCACGCGCTGCGACCAGACAGCAGTCCCCGACCGCCGTGACTAGAGAAAGCCTGAGTGCAGCAACGAAGACCCAGCACAGCCAAAAAATAATAAATCTTAAAAAAAAAAAAAAAGACGCTAACATAAATCTACACTGCTCTACAATTCTCTTCCAAATGCAGACAGCCTTGAACAAACGCCCTGTGGTCTGTCCAGTATTACCTTTCTAGATCTGATTCAAATTTTCCTTCTTAACAAATCAAGATGTGCTGGGAGAGGGAGGTGCCCCTCAGCACTCTGTGCCGCTGGACCCCACTTAGCAGCTGAGCCCCCTGAGAGCTAAAGACATTTTGGAGTGAAAAGCAGTAGTGGCTCTTAGGCCCAATTTTTCCTCCAGAACTGACCCGGCCTGATTTCAAAGCCCTCTGGGGACTATTTATCCCCCAGCCCTGAAGGGATGGAGACCCCCGTCCCCTCCACACCACTACAGGAGGCCTTCAACGCCCAGGGGTCTAAGAAGCAGGCATGCCCCTAAGAAGGCGTGAGTCTAAGAAAAGGCTTTCTCAGCTCTCTGGCAGATAAAGTTAAGGCAGGAATGCGTGAAGCCCTCCACACGCACCTCACGTACTGCTTTGGGTAATTAAGTGATTTTTTTTTTCCTTTTTGCTCAGCTCGAGGTTCAAAGCTAGTGGGGAAACTGTCTCCAGCAGAGCGGGTGACTTCAAAGGACTGAGAGGCAGGCTCTGGCTCTGCAGACACGCCTCTCTTCCTGGAGGAGCAAAGGCAGAACCGGCTTCCCCAAATTCCCCGTGCTCCTGCTCCTTGCTTGGTCCAGCCCCAGAGAAGGGAAGGAGCGAAGAGTCGGGAGATCCCTTTGTTTCTAGGAAGCTCGGGATTTCATCCTGTGAAAGACACTGCTGCTAAAAAAAGAAAGAAAATCAAGGAAACAGAAATGAAAGGCTGCTGAGAAAATCGAAAATATGTCATCAGACACTTCTGCGTAATAGGAAGACCTACAGGTGTTGGCAGGAATGACCCATCACCCCTCCCTACCTTACCTGTTCTACACACTTGTCTGGTCCCTTGTATTTCAGGGCAGGCCTCGCACAGCACTTGACCAGCCCACTTCCGTTCCAGGAAGCAGCCTGTGAAGAACACGCCCACTACTTAAAGGCACTGCTGGCCAAGCCAGACATCCCTGTCTCTGACCATCTCTGTGGTATTCAATGTGCTCCAATGATGGGCAGAGCCACCGACCATCAACCAGGCGGGCCAGCTGGTCCACCAGGTGGGCGTCCCTATCTCAGAGACGGAGAGAACCCTTTGCACCCCACCCTGCCCAGCGGAGAGGACCTTCAGTGGGCCATCGGGCGGGGGCGGGCGGGGCAGGGGGGGGCGCAAACGGGAGAATGGCTTACTGTCGGTTTCCCAACCATGTTTAGTACTGGAAGTCCTATCAACCAGCCCTCAAGTAAAACCACAGAGGATTCAAGGTGGTACCCAGGCGGACTTTTGAAAACAATACACATATGTTTGTTTTAGCATGGGTTAGAAAAAGTTAACTAGCACAAATTCTTGATAAAAATCTCCTTTCAAAAATACCATTTTTCACCAAAGCTCAGATACCATCAACCAAACGTGGCAAGGAAAAAATTAACCTAGGACACACCATGGGTTTTGAGACATTCCAGTGTCAGAGATGATATGATACCAAAAAGGAAAGCCTCTAAAAATCAACAGGATAAGTTATTTCAGGTTTCAGAATTACAGTCACTTTAAAGAAAATTTTCAAATAAATAACCGTGGCTTGCAGGTACGGGAGGAACTGTGAAGGTGTTACGAGAATAACCATGTCATACAACAAGAGTGCACAGAGCAAGCCATGAGCCATGCCTGCTCCAGGGGCTTTACGGAACTGAACATATTTCATCTAGAAAACAACTCCAGGGGCTTCCCTGGTGGTCCAGTGGTTGAGAATCTATGCACCAATACAGGGTACATGGGTTTGATCCCTGGTCTAAGAAGATCCCACCTGAGCAACCAAGCCCATGAGCCATGACTACTGAGCCTGCTCTAGAACTCGGGAGCCACGACTACTGAGCCCACATGCCCTAGAGTCTGTGCTCCCCAGCATGAGAAGCCCGGGAACCACAGCTGGAGAGTAGTCCCTACTCAACGCAACTAGAGAAAAAGCCCATGTGGCAATGAAGACCCAACACAGCCAAAGATAAATACATCTTTCAAAAAAAATTTTTTTTAATAGTTAAAAAAAAAAACCCACGACAAGGTACCGCATCATGCCTGTTAGAGCAGTGAACTGCAGCACGAGGGGGCTGGTGACCTGCCCAATGTCACTCTCTTTCTCTCACACACTCAGACACACACACACACACTCACACACACACACACACACACACACACACACACACTCACACACAGTGCAGAGCCCAGCCCAGCACCAGGCATGTGGGTCCCAGCTCCCTGCTCTTCTGAGCCTCCCCAGAGAACTCTGGGTAGGACCATGGGAAATCGTGGATATGCAACCATTTCTGACTCACAAAAATGGCAAGTTCAAAGGATTCAACCTAAGAGCTGCATGAGCCATTTGTTAAATGTCTGATTAACAGCTGGCACGTGACTGACTGGAGCCAATTACTTTCAGGACAGAGTGGAACCTCAGTCTTGGGCAGTGCGTCCCTAACCTCAATCCAAACCCCAAAACTTTTGGAATATTCTAGAATGTTTACCTAAAGCCCTCTTCGTCTTCTTCAAATTCTGTCTCGAGACTCAGATTTCGGTCTCCAGAATCCACTGGAGCACATGAAGGGATACTGGAGGAGAAACGTATAAAAAGGAGAAATGCAAGTACGTTCCTTTCCTCAACTGCAGGACTGGCCTGCAAGCAGGTTCAAAGCAACCTGGAGAGACAACTGACGATTCTCCATGTTGATCTTTCATGGGCTGTGGCCTCACCCCCGTCAAGCTATGGCTAAGCTCGTGGCAGGAGGGCAAGGGCCATAAGTCAGGGTTGGCCAAATATTTCTCCAGATGAATGATTTGGTTCATCAAGGGCACAGAGTATCAGGGTTTACACCCAGGGTCCGTTTCTAAATGTGATTTACGTAATACATGACCCCCAGAGCAGGGACCCCCACCCGCCCTGCCTTTCCTGTCGCCACCTGCACACGAGGCCCGGCTCCAACCAGCACCCTTCACACACTGGTCTCATCTGCTCTCAGATGAATGGGGCCCCTGGGGTTGTGCAACACGCTGGCCCTTCCTGCATGTATAGAGAGAAGGAAGCTCGGGTTTCTAATAACTCTGGGCAGATGCCCAGAGAAGATCTGAAGTGAAGCAGAAACCTGATACACAAAACTGTGATCATCACGGAGGAAGGCAAGGGGAAACCTGGATCTTATTTTAGGAAAATGCTTTATTCTGACATTTAACTCAAAATACCTTAATGGTCAGGGACTCTGGGCAGGTTAAAGACTCCTCATTCTAAGAACGGCATGGTCCCCCGACATTAGGAACCTCTTTTATTTTTATTTCTTTGTAACTTGCAGAGCTCATTCTCATTATTGATATACCTCCACGGACTCCTAATTCCAGAGAAGTTATAAATACGCACGTTCTCAAACATGTTCTTTTTTTTTCCCCTAAATTGTCAACAGCACCAGAAAAAATTAACTCGAGCCCCAGAAGATTATCTTCATAAACATTATATTCTTAATAGGAGTAAACTGCTCTTTTCCCTTAAGCAAAATAGGACATTATGCAGCGCCTTCTGTGTTCAGCTTTCAAAAACGTGAATGGGAACACTTTCCCAAAGTCACGAATATACAAAAGGACCAAACAAAAATCGCAAAAAAAACAACAAAAAAAACACATGAAAATGAAAAACTTCTCTCTGCCGAAAGGAACGGCTCTTTGTTGATAAAAGGGAGGTTCAAACATATTTTAAATATTTTTAAACAAAGGCCTAGCTGATGGCCCTTAATCCATCCATCCAGTTCAACTTTCGGAGCAGGCAGCTGCTGCTGAGAAGTGCCCGTCCAGAAGGGAGGGCCCGGAGGCATTTCCTTAGCGTCCCACATTCCTGGGGGATACGGGACTTAGCCAACTTAACAGCGATTTGCAACCTCCAATGCGAGCACGACAACATCTTCATAAAAGTTTTACAAGGATATCCTGCCAAGAACCAAACTACCATGAGAGAGGAGAGTTGCGGGGCCCTGGAGTACCCCCAGCAGCTCGCTTTTCTTGGCCACCGCTCCTCCCAGTGTGGCGCACACAGGCGGCCAGCGGCGGGAACCCACGGGAGGGTCCCGGGGAGGAAGCACTTGCGGCAAAGAAGATACCCACTCTGGCTCAGCAAGACAGGGGGCAAGAGGAGGCCGGGCAGGGGAAGGGATGGAGGCCAACGCCTGGAGTTGCCTGCCTCAGGGTGCAGTCCCGCCCCCCTCCATCCTTCCGGGAGACCTCACCAGCAGGAGTGCTCAGGGAGCCTGGCTCTGAGCATGACCCTCACGGGGTGGGGGTGGGGGAGGCGACACGGGGAGACGGCCCGTGGTATGACCTGTGGCGCAAAGGCCCAAGGTGAACGACAGAACCATGGGGTCCTGAGACAGCGCGGTCAGCCGTGCAGCCGGTCTCCGTGTCCTGGGGCTGCCCCGACAAACGCCACAGACTCAGCGGCCTCAACACCCGCGCACTGTCCCGCTGTCCTGGAGGGCAGCGGTCAGAGAGTGAGGTGTCTGAGAATGAGTCTGTCCCCGCCTCTCCCCTGGCTTGCGGGGGCGCTGCTGGCGACCTCTGGCACTCCATGGTTTGCAGGGTCACCGGCCCGTCACGGCTTCCCATCCCCGTGTTCTCCCTCTGTTCACGTCTGTGTCCAGATCTCTCCATACTATAAGGACACCAGTCATATTTGATCAGGGCCCACCTGAATAATCTCCTTTTAACTTGATTACCTCTGTAAGGAATCCATCTCCCCGGAAGGTCACAGTCTGAGGTACTGGGGGTTAAAAACCTGACATGTGATTTTTGGGGTGGGGGAATGTAATTCCACCCATAAGAAGACTCTTGGAGAACCACGGGTAGGTGAGAAAGGAAGGGCCCTATAAGAAATAAGCATTTTCTTTTCTTTAACATCTCTTTCACAATAAGTAACTACAGAACCCACAAGTCTGTATTACAGTGCAGGAGTAAATTAAATGGATAATTTTTTTTTTAAGTGGGTGGAAAGATGTGGGAAAGAAACACAGGCAAGGTGCCATCACAGGGGGAAACAGGAAAAAATGAGGTGTAAAATGATACATTCACAGACTGTTTTGGCAGAGGCCTGTTGCCAGTAGCTATACAGTAGACTCTCCGAGTTTGGCAAGATATAAAAGAGGACGAGGCCCAAAATACATTAATGGCCTAGCTATGGCTTTAGATCGAGTCATAATTGGCTGGGAAACGGGGCTCACCTTACAATTCCGTGAACTGCTAAGTTTGAGCCTCCTGCCATTCAGGGAGGATTTACGTGGCGAGGATCGGGTCACTGCCAGCCACTGGCCCGGGCTTGAGCTAGACACCCACCTGGGGTTTTCAGAGGAAGGAGTGTCCTGAGAAACAAGACGCATGGAAGGAGGCCCTAAGGGGACCCTGCTTTCTCAAACTCAAAGCATGAAATGAGGAAACACTACATTTGGCAAAGACGGGCAATGAAGAGGGTCCTTTACTTGGAAGAAAAAAAAAAGCGGAAGGCATATTATTTCTAAAAGGACCTCATTGGTAACGGCTTTGTGATTCTGAATATTGCTGACGACTGGGAAGAATGTCCAAGCACAAGGTGTATAAAGCACATGCGAACACACAGCCACTATCATCGGGCAAGTGTCTGCTCACATGTGGCGCCAGAGAGGCACAACCACCAGAGAAGAGAGCAGCAACAGACATTCATGCTCTGCCGTAACCTCACGGACTGTAGCCCACCAGGCTCCTCTGTCCACGGAATTTTCCAGGCAAGAATACTGGAGTGGGTTGCCATTTCCTCCTCCAGGGGATACCTTCCCAACCCAGGGATCAAACCTGTGTCTCCTGCATCTCCTGCATTGCAGGCAGATTCTTTACCAGTGAGCTGCCTGGGAAGCCTCACCGGACAGCCAAGTGCCTTCAAAACAATTTAATCCCAATTTCCATTAAATCCCATCTAGCCCATGGGTTCTGAAAGTCCAGTCTACAAGCTCCTGGTGGGGGTAGTTTAGGGGCAGGGTTTGTGTTGGTCGCTTGGTAGTGTCCAACTCTTTTCAACCCTGTCGACTGTAGTTCGCCAGGCTCCTCTTTCCATGGAATTCTCCAGGCAAGAATACTGGAGTGGATTGTCATTTCCTTCTCCAGAGAATCTTCCCAGCCCAGGGCTGGAACCTGGGTCTCCTGCACTGGCAGGCAGATTCTTTACCATCTGAGCCACCAGGGAAGCCCCAAACGGGTGATGGTTGCAGGAGTGAGGGGTCCTTAAGCCTTTTCAGAGAACCTGAAAGTGCACAACTATTTCTGTGATGACACTAAGGCAGCATTTGCCTCTTACACTGTGCAGCACACGCACTGATGGTGTAAATGCAACAGTGGGAAAAGAATGTCGTGGGAATCAAGGCAGTGGTGCCAGACCGCACTCCTGATGACTATGCACTTGCAGTCGGGGAAAAACAGTTTCCTTAAGAAGGTGGATGAAGCAGGAATTCCCTGGCGGTGCAGTGGTTAGGACTCTGCACTTCCAATGCAGGGGCAGAGGTTTGATCCCTGGTTTGGGAACTAAGATCCCTCATGCCACGTGGCACAACCGAAATTTAAAAACAAAGAAATAAAGAAGAATGTTAATGAAGCAATACTGATTAAAGACACTGATGAATAAAAGCTATTTTTATTTAACTTAAAAATTTTTTTATTAGCATTCAACTCCCAGTGAAGTGAAAGTTGCTCGGTCATGTCCGACTCTTTGCGACCCCATGGACTATGGAATTCTCCAGGCAAGAATACTGGAGTGGGTTGCCATTTCCTCCTCCAGGGGACTCTTCCCAACCCAGAGACTGAGCCCAGGTCTTCTGCATTGCAGGCGGATTCTTTACCAGCTGAGCCACCAGGGAAGCCCTCAACTCCTAAGTACATACTTTTTAATATTCTGTGTGAAAAAATGAGAAGTTTGCACAAAGCACGTCTGTTGCATACCAAAGCACATGGTCGCCTCATGATAAAGTCATACAATACCATGTGACTGTGAGTTGCAAGCTGAACTAGCCACTTCTTAATGGGACGGCATTTTTACTTAAAATTTTTTACTTAAAACATACAGTTATACGGACAGGTACAGGGCAGACATTTTCTCAGAAATGAATGAAATGAGCCTGCCACTTCAAGAAAAACAATTGATAATATTTGTTGCCAATGATAAAATTTGAGCTTCCAAGCAAAATCAGAAGTTGGGGAAATTTGTATCTACCACCATGAGCTTGACAGAATCCCAGAACTACTTAAAGGCTTTCCTACTGAGAAGAATGAGGACAGTAACAAAGGTGATTTTTTAAATACTGTATGATGAAATGTGTCTACATTTGAAAGAGCTGAGTGACTCAGTGAATCAGTACTTTCTAAATGACCAGCGCGTGATAATACAAAATCATTCATTAGTAACAGATCCCTTCAAAGAACAAGCGAGACCAATGGATTTCAACAGAGCAGAGCAGGAAGAGTTCATTGATATGGTTTCAGGTTCCACTTTATACCTTCAAGAAACTTCAAGAAACTACCTCTTCCTGAGTATTGATACAGTATCAAAGAATATCCACAATTACCTTGAGAAGCTAAGAAAGTACTCCTCTGTTTCCCAACTACATATCTGAGTAAGGCCAGATTTTCTTCATATACTTCAATCAAAGCATATCAAAACAGACTGGGTACAGAAGTAGGTGTGAGAATCCAACTATCAGATAATATGAAGCCAGACACTAAAGAGATTTACGAAAATACAAAACCAGACCATTCTTCTCACTGTATCTCCAAAATATAATTGTTTCATAAAAAATGTTAGTTACGTTAACATGAAATGGGCTTGTTATTATTTTAAAGTATATTTTTAAAGTTTCTGTTTTAATTTCTTATCTGGCAAATATCAGTAGGTTTAAAAAATGCTCAGAGGAAGATATGACAAAACTAGGCAGTGTGTTAAACAGCAGAGACATCACTTCGCCAAAGGTCAGTCTAGTCAAAGCTATGGCTTTTTTTCCAGTAGTCATGTATGGATATGTGAGTTGGACCATAAAGAAGGCTGAGCACCAAAGAACTGATGCTTTGGAACTGTAGCATCATAGAACTTTCGATGCTAAAGAAGATTCTTGAGAGTCCCTTGGACAGCAAGGAGATCAAGCCACTCAATCCTAAAGGAAATCAACCCTGAATATTCACTGGAAGGACTGATGCTGAAGCTGAAGCTCCAGTACTTTGGCCACCTGATGTGAGGAGCCGACTCGCTGGAGTAGACCCTGATGCTGGGAAAGACTGAGGGCAAAAGGAGAAGGGGGCAGCAGAGGATGAGATGGTTAGACGGCATCACCGACTCAACAGTCAAAAATGTGAGCGAACCCTGGGAGACAGTGGAAGACAGAGGAGCCTGGCATGCTACAGACCATGCGGTCACAAAAAGTTGGACTTAACTAAGCGACTAAACAATGGCAATACAACTTTCATAAAGAAAATCTCTTTGTGTTCCTTAATACTTAGCATTAAGGAGTCTTACCATAAAAAAGGAACATACCTACTAGGAAGACTATAACCAAAAGAACAAAACAGACAACAACAACTGCTGATGAGAACAGAGAAATTGGAACCCTCACACACTGCGGATAAGAATGTAAACGGTACAAGCATTTGGAAAGCAGTCTGGGAGTTCCTGAAAACATGAAACACAGAGTTCCCACGTGACCTAGAGATACCACTGCCAGGCTTATACCCAAGAGAAGAGAAAACAGGTTCACACAGAGACTTGGACATGACTGTTCACAGCAGCATTGTTTATAATAACCAAAGAGTGGAAACCCAAATGATCACCAACTGATGAATGGATAAACAAAATGTGGTGTTCATACAATGCAACATTACTCAGTCATATACGGTTAAAAACAGGATACTAATTAAAACTCCGTCTAGACACCTGTAGATTCCCACATGTCCCTATTTAAAGGGTGCAAAATAGAAGGGAGTGTTAAAAAACTAAGCCCTTTTAGGAGAGCCAAACCAAACTTCACTAGTCCCTCACACAAGATGAATCCAACAGAAGCCAGTTTTATTCATATTCCAGCATTCTAGACTTCACTCTCAACGCCTTCTCAAGAACTGACTGCTCTATTTCTCTTCCTCCCAGCTTTATGAGTTTCCCAAGTAACTGGTGACAGTGATGGCTGAAGAAGTACAAGGCTTGTAGCACAGCTATGATGAGTAAACCAACCTCATAGTCAAGTTCACCTCAATAGACTGAACAGTCATCTGCTACTGCCAAACACAAATGAAACTCACCTTAAAGTCCTCAAAACCCCCCCCCGCCACTCTGATTCCCCTAAATAACCTGCTCATAAAACCATCACCTGCGAACACTTCTTCTTCCCTCCAAATCACAGACATGTCCTAATAAAGGCAGAGTCCATAACTAGTGCTTTCAACCGCTAACAAACAGAAAAGGCCCTGAAAGCACGCTCTCATTCATACAGCTCTAGCAAATGGACAGTCTACCTGGACTCTGCCAAAAACAACCAATCCAAACACCACTGCCCATAAATTAGCAAGTCACTTTGAAGTCAGGCGTCGCTGCATGATTACAAAAGATGATATATTACCTTATTGAATTCCTGCTAAGGGACAGAACTTCCTTTTGGATAAAACTGTAACTTCTTAAAGCTGCAAAGCCATTTGTCTCACAGAGAATGATGGTGATGTTAATTAAAAGAAAAAACAAACTCACAAGCACATTCTAATGACAACAACAACAAAAGAACAGATGCATTATCTTGGTTTATGTATTTTAAAAATAGTTAGCTTTAGAAAGTATGTGAAAGTGTGTGTTAGTTGCTCAGTGATGTCCAACTCTTTGAGATCCCATGGACTGTAGCCCACCAGGCTCCACTGTCCATGGGATTTCCCAGGCAAGAGTACTGGAGTGGGTTGCCATTTCCTTCTCCAGGGGATCTTCCCGACCCAGGGATCAAACTCGTGTCTCCTGCATTGGCAGGTGGACTCTTTACTACTGAGCCATCTGGGAAGCCCACTGTGTTATTATATTCTGCTTTTTTTCACTTACGAGCATTTTCCCTCAACATTAAATACTCTCAAGCAATTTTAAGGTATGCATGGAACTCGACCTTTTGAACAAAAGTACTATCACTGATCCAGCTCTTGATTGTTACATATTCTCATTATTGGCAGTTTTTATCCTAAGTAACATACTAGCAAACATCCTCACACGAAAATCTTGTTAGGCACCTCTGATTTTTCTTTTTAGGATAAATTCCTAGAAGAAAAACTGCTGAGTCAAGGAGTCAGAATATTTGTAAGCCTCTAGATACATGTGCTGCTGCTACAAACCACCCTCCTACCAGCAGTGCATAAAAACAGCTATTTTCTTATACCTTTTACTAAAACGGGTTCTACCATTATATTGGCCTTTGCCATTCAGGTACGTTAAAAATAAATCAATAAATAAGGCCAGGGGGTTTTGAGGACTTTAAGGTGAGTTTCATTTGTGTTTGTTTTAATCCAGGGTTCTTTCGAAATCCTTGCTGTCCGGCCTCGTTCTCTCCACGGCGCAGCCACAGGGCTCAACAGAAACGTGCCCAGCACATAAGGGGCTGTCCACGCCGGACAAGGGCCACGTGTGAGGGGATCCTAAGCCTTTAAAGAAAGAGGAAACTTGACACTTCGGGGGGAAAACACGGGCGTTCAAGTGTGTGGAGATTCAGACACTCTGGTGATGCCCAGAGCTCAAATTATATCAGGAGGCAGGTTTAGTGCCAACATACAAACACTGGCGGGGAGCGGGGTGGGAGGCTAATCTCACTATGATAAAAATGAAAAGGAAACCCAATAACTTCAGTAAGGAACTGCTGTGGCGTCTATTTCCAAATTATCTCACCACCAGGGCAATCCTACACACTCAAAAGTATGTTCAGTTCAGCACGAATGTCCCCTCCCCTCCCCAACCACCCCCAGACCTCATATTCTGGAAAGAGAAAGCACAGGCTGAGGGACCCTGGGAGCCCTGAAAGAAATGTGCTAACAGCAGGCCCCTACCCCCAGCCTGGTAAATCTCTCATCTATAATCCAACACAAGAGACAACAGGCAAACAGCAAGAGGTCATCTTCAAAGAGCCGGTTGCTACGGGAAGCGAGTGTAGAGGCAGCAAGCATGTCCCCATCAAAGTCCGGCAGCTGCAGAAGCACCACAAAGGTACGGCGCGCCCCTCGGAGGGGAGCACGGGTGGGGGAGGGGGCGGCCGGGGGAGGGGGCCCAGGAGGAGGAGGAGGAAGGA
>NW_011495054.1:11588987-11592307 GCF_000754665.1 Bison bison bison | reverse complement strand
GAGAGAGGAAAACATCAGACCGGTAGCAGCTGCCCAGTGGAACATAAAACCTGGCAGTTCTGTGTGGCTCAACAAGGGGGAAAGAAGGGAAAGAAGACACAAGCAAACAGCACTTCCTGAACTTGCCTTTTTAAGTGCTAGTCAGAGCTGTGGGCCTACTGGAGAGATGGCCAGAGAAAACCCACGGCTGCGGAAAGAAAAACACAGCCATGAGCGATAAAATGGCAAGGACCAGCGTAAGGGGCTTCCCTGGTGGCTCAGCGGTAAAGAAACTGCCTGCCAATGCAGCAGATGGAGCTTCAGTCCCTGGGCTGGGAAGATCCCCGGGAGAAGGAAATGGCAACTCACTCCAGTACTCTTGCCTGGGAAACCCCATGGACAGAGGAGCCTGGTGGGCTGCAGTCCATGGGGTGGCAAAGAGTCGGACATGACTTAGGGACTAAGCAGCAGCAACTAGCTTTAAGCACCACCTCAGTACAAAAGTGATCACCTCCCTGTAGAAAGATCTCTAAAACCTTGGTCCCAAACGGCCCTTTCCCAGCAGAGCAACTCCAGCCACAAAGAAGAGTGGACCTATCTGTTGTCTACAGCATCTAAACAGGGGAATCTGAGTGCGCCCCTTAATATGAGTAGAAGCTGTCCTCATTTTTCCAGGTGTAAGAGGCACAGAGTCAGCAGGCTCCACAGGCTCTAAGTGGACATCTCAGAGTCCCTTTCACACCTGCGCTCTCCAGCCCCAGAAATCACACGGGACTTGGGGGAAGAGACAGTAGGAGAATCAAGTCCCATTGCTGCAGGACGAAGGAAGACAGGTTTTGGGACGTGCCCCCGGCTCATCTGGAGGCCGGTCTCCTAGCTCCCAGGCTGAAGGCCTTTCCACTCCCGGGTGACAACCATAAAGGCCCGGGGACGAGGAGAGGGGCGAGAGGCTTGGTCTTCGTCTCTGGCAGCTACTGAATGGCTTGACGTGCTCTACAGAAGTTCTGAGAGAAAACGCTTCCGAAGGACAGTCTGTCTGTTGGTTTCAGTGGGTACTCACGGCCGTCAGGCCCCCAGGCAGGTGGACACATCTGTGTGTGCTCGGCCCGCTCCCCATGTCTATCTCACGTGGTTTCGCTGAGAACGTGCTCAGAGCCTCAGAGAAGGTATCGTTTTGCTCAAAGTGATTTCCTGAAGCAGGTGAGAGGTTCGTGGGGCTAGACGTACAAACGCAAGAGGGTTCAGGTCCAAAACTTTACCAGGGAACCCTATCCTGTGAAACGCTGTCTCGGAACCATATCCTGTGTGAAAGGGCAAAGTTGAAGAGGCACAGGTGATCTCTTCCAGGGTAAACACTCGCAAGTCAAAGACTTTCGCAATCTGTTTTTATCAATGGCTCTGTCTTCACCACGTTTTGTGGATATAAAATGTGCTGTGCTAAAAAATAAAAGGACAAGATTTAAATGGCCTTTTCAATAGGCCAAGACTTTTATCTGGGTTTGTCCTCAGCCAAGTGGAAAAGAGTCAACACGAAATGAAAAGAAAAAAAATAAAAATTCCAAAAACTCCTCTGAATTCAAATCAACAGACATAAATCTGCGGTCCTCCAGACACCTTCTATGGCCACCCAGCTGGTGAACAAGCGACCACTCCTAATCGGCGTGCCAGGGCCTCGCCACTTTGTTCCTCCGCCACCAGTGATGCCGCCATCACAGCCTTTCTGAGAACCCTACTTCTACTCTTATGGGCTTTTTGTCTTGTTTTCATTCTCAAGAAAATGAGAGAAGTATGGGGAGAGATGCAGGCACTAATCTATGTGAAGAAAGACTTCTCAAGGCCCCTCCACTGTCACTGAACACATCAGAGAACTGAAGACAGAAAAAGATGAGGGGGGAAAAAAGAGAAAGAAAGAAGGAATTCGTGAGGGTGATTCAAGTGCCTGAAAAGGAACAACTGTCCATAAAATGAACAACCTCAGTTAAACACATTTCTGTTATGTTGGGTCATTTTCATACTTTTTTTTTTTTTGGCTGAAGCCATTAGAAGCTTCTGGCTGCAGTGGTAATGATAAAGGAGAGTTGGTCTCTGATGCCACATCTCCCTTACAGTTCACGACTGGAGATTTAGAGGCAAAACCCAACCCCCTAAGCCAGAGAATCAGACTTGCTCCTGCCCCCTCAGCCTTCTGAGGGCCCAGAGGAAGACCTCCATGGCCCCAGGTCAGGCGCTGGCAGCCTCTGAAGGGGAGGGCGAGGGCCTCTGAATGACCAGATTAAGTCTGAATGGAAGAAGAACCTGTGATTAAGTTTCCTGAATAGTTGGCTCTCTTAGGAGGAGCAAACTTCTTTAAAAAAAGGGGGCAGAAATGTAGCATGGCTGTTGCTGCCTGTCAGAAATGGGAATCCCGTTCTTTGAATCCAGAAGAGTGGATTTTCACATACTCATGTCAAGCCCACTTTCCAACCAATATGTGGGGGTTTGGCCGATTTTCCAGGGAAAGAAGGAAAAACAAAAATAAGACTGCCTTGTTTCTTCTCAAGATGACTGTTTGGACGGTTCAGGTCGACATGGAATGTGTTTTAACCACCAGTCCCCCAGGACAAACTCAGAAAGTTCTCCAAGCTATTACACAGCAAAGAAGCTAGTCTTTCCTTTAGCTCACTTCACCGCGTCTTCAACCAAAACTTTACAATATTATTCCAGCTTGACTGGTCCAGAATCTTGGCTAGAGGCTTCTCTACCCCAGGCATACATAGGAAAGGAAAAGGGCAAACTGCATTTTATCCACCCTGTGGTGGCCTGGTCAGGACTGTCCTGGCTACGCGAGATGCCTGAGGTTCTGTCCAGCTTTCCTAAGGGGGTGGGGTATCGACATAAATCTTTCTTCCCGGAGAAAGAGCCAAGGATTAAGTTAACTCATAACGAAGACTACTCATATATCAAGATAGAGTTCATTAAAAAACTCTTGCTGAGGAACTTCTCTGGAGACCAGTCAAGTGGTCAAGCCTCCGCCCTTCCAACACAGGGGGTGTGCGTTCTATCCCTGGTCAGGAAACTAAGATCCCACATGTTGCACAGTACCATCAAAAACATAAAAAAATAAATGAAAAGTCTTGCTGAATAAAATGTGCAGTAACCCATCCGTGTTAAAAATTCAAGTTTGGGTGTAAAAGGTTAACATCTGGGAAAGTCTTCCAAGACCATCCATCGTGTGTAAGCTTGACCACCTTGGCAACGAGAGCACGCGCCCCTCCTTTATAGCACCTGGTTCTGCAACTGATATTCAGTGTGTTTCCATTTAACCTCAGGGGACGCAAGAATGAAAGGCAGGGACCCTGCAA
>NW_011495054.1:11583734-11588887 GCF_000754665.1 Bison bison bison | reverse complement strand
CTGCAATTGCCCGGGGCAGAGAAGGCACGAACAGGATAACTGCACACGTGGGAGAGAGGTGTCAGCGCCAACAGCGAGGACCACCGTGAGAAGGCAAAACTGGGACTCCCCCGGCGGCCTAGTGGTTAAGAATCAGCCTTCCAAGGCCGGGTTCAACTCCTGGTTGGGGAACTGAGCCCACGTGCCGGGGGATGACTAAGCCTGCGCGCCTCAACTGAACAGACTGCATCCTGTGACTAGACAGAAGCCCGTGCGCCACAACAAAGCCTGATGCAGCCAAAAGTAAATAAATAACGATTTTTTTTTTTTTTAAAGAAGGCAAAATTGGGCATGAGGCATCCCAGGAGACCTTCAGGATTTGGTCTTAAGAGATAAAAAAGACTGTGAGATGCGGTTCCTCCCTTATTTCCTGTCTGGAACGTTCCAAGGATTTTTCAGTGCAAGTTTCCACTCTGCAACTGATGTGGCAGAGATTACATGCTTATATTTATGAGGCCCACTATGTACAGAAAAAAATACTTAATACGTATTTATGTATATTGAGCATAACAACAGCGAGCTCTTACCATGCATCTATTTAATCTTACAGCAACCATAAGAAGGTACTCATGGCAAAGACTCAGAGAGGTCAAGCGCCTTACCTTGGGTCACTCAGCTGACTATGAACTCAGGTCTGATCGCCAAGCCTGAAGCTCCACTCCCCTCTGCACCTCTGTCCTGCAACAGTTCCAGGCACACGTCCCCTCCTCTGGTGGAATTTTTTTTAAGGCGTCAAAACCCCATCAGTAACTTAAAACCTCTGATGTAGTTCTTTGTTTATCTGCATGTCTTCCCAAATAGCCCGAGTTCCTAAAGGACATCCTTCACCTTCATATTTGAGCACTGCGTTTGACCCACAGGAGAGCTGAACAAACACACCATGGTCACACTAAGCGGAGAGGCTCGTGGCACTCAAAATGCCAGGGGGACCTCCCTGGTGGTCCAGTGGTTAAGAATCAGCCTGCCAATGAAGGGGACACGGGTTTGATTCTTGGTCAACATGCCACAGAGCAACTAAAGCCTTTGCGCCAGAACTGTACTGAGCCCTCTCTAGAGCGCCTGAGCTGCCGCTACTGAAGCCAGCACGCCTAGAACCTGTGCTCTGCAACAAGAGATGCCACAGTGAGAAGCCCACGCAGCACAACTAGAGAAAACCCACAGGCAGCAACGAAGACCCAATGCAGGCAAAAATAAATGAACCTTTAAAAAAGGGGTGGGGGGGGGGCACTTAAAAGAAAAGCCAGAGAGCATGCTGCAACTAGAAAGTCATCAAAGGGTTTTGCTCACTTCACCTTCCTGACCCTCAGTCTCCTCATCTGTTAATAAGGATAATAATGATACCTGTTTCGTAAGGTTGTTTTGATAAGTGCATGAGATAATGTATGCTAAAGGTGAAGGCCTGGCAGTGCCTGGAACCTGCTAAGTACTCCACAGAGGCGGGCAAATAATGTCTCACCTCCAGTGTAAGATAAAAGGGAGGCGTGCCAAACCTCACCTTTTATCCACTAGATTAAGAATCTGGAAACTGATGAGATATTATTAGGTTTAAAAAGAGGACCAAACAATGTGTGCTATCCATCAAAACACAATGGGACAGATCTAGATACACCGACAGACAGAAAACGCTCAAGACACATTAGATGAAAACAGCATGTCCGAATGTGTGTGTCTGTCTGTCTGTCTGTGTGCAAGTGATGAGTACATAAGTGCACAGAAAAATACTCTGACATATACAGGTAATGAGATGGAGGAGTGAAGAGGCCTTTTAACTTCTGTCACTATATAGTTCTGATATTTGAATCTTAAGGGGAAAAAAATATTAAAAGGAATATTTTCATTAAAAGTAAAAACAGTGTGGAGTTTATTTACATAACTGCAGTGTACTGGTGTTGGTCTCTTGGTTGTGACAAAGGTACCATAAGAAGATAAGTTACTAACAATAAGAGAAACTGGGTGCAGAATATGCGAACTATCTATTCCATCTTTGCAGCTTATCTGCAAGTCTGAAACTATTCTAAAATTAGAAGTTGGCTTCTTTCAAAAGCGATAACCTCCACAGCCCAGAACCATCTTTGCTTTAAAAAATCTGTCCATGTAAATACGCCAGCACATATTCACTACATCTCAGAAGTTAACAGCGGTCCTGAGTGGTCAGATTGAAGACAGTGCTCATCTCCTTGTCCCTGCGAGATCCGTGGTTCTCAAAGGGGAGTTGTCAGATCAGCAGCAGCAGCATCTGGAAACTTGTTATAAATGCAATTCTCAGCTGCCCCCATCTCCAGGGCCACTGAATCAGACTCTGAGGTGGGGCCAGGTGATTTTGATGCACACAAAAGTTCGAGAACACCGTTCTAGATGACGGAAACTGGCTTTGTCACGAGTGTCACTGTTATAGTCAAAACAACAGAACAGGCAGACTTGAAAAGGAGCTTGGAAGTGTACCCAAAGCAAAGAACCTGGAATAAAGACAGGTGAACCGAGCGCACTGGTGGGGTACCCAAAACCCAGGCCACAGCAGAGCCATGCCAAGGTCGGGGCTGAGTGACTTGAAACCTGAAGGCGGCGGGGCTTGATCTCCTGTGACACCAAAGTGGGCTGCTTCTGAGGGTCCCCGCAGGGCTGCCTCTGGGGACAAAGGACAGGAACAGGGACAGGTCTGTGTGCTTGTGTCTGAGGTCAAAGGACTTGAGATATCCCGAAATTCCACCCTGGAAGCACCACGGCAGGAGAACAACACCGAGAGGATCGAGAATCGTGACAGGGGCTTCCCTCGTGGTCTAGTGGCTAAGAATCCGCTTTGCCATGCAGGAGATGCGGGTTCGATCCCCGACTGGGGAACTAGTATCCCACAGGCTGTGAAGCAACTAAGCCAGCATGAGCCGCCAACTGCTGAGCCCAAGGGCTGCAACTAGAGAAACTGCGCGCGGAAACGAGGGGTCCTACAGGACACGAGGATCCCACATGATGCAACTGAGACCCGGTGCAGCCAAATAAACAAAGACTTAAAAAAAAGAATCGTAATAGTCATACTCAGAAAGCGGGGCAACATCTGAAGCATACAGAGATGTGACACCCAGGAGCTTCAGGTCAGCACCGCTGCCCCACAAACGCCTTCGAGCACGTCCTGCTTCACCAGACCCGCGTCGCACGCCACGCTAGGGCTTGGCTGTGGTGCCCCAGTACCCCTGTTCTACTCCGAGGAGCCCTGGGTCAGCAGTCTAGCAACAGAGCTAGCAGATAACAGATAAACCGCAGGAGAGAAAAACTAGGCACACAGCTGGTGACGGCAGCATTTACAATAAGAAGAGGGGGGTACGAAGGCTACTCCTTTCTTAATCTGTATACTTTTTCACTGATGAGACTGTAATGTTTGCTTGAATTACAGGAGCTCTGCCTTAAAGCAATTTTGGGGGGTCATTTTTTTTTTGGCCACACCAGGTGGGATGTGGGATCTTGGTTCCCAGACCAGGGGTCGAACCCACACCCCCTGCATTGACAGCATGGAGTCTTAACCACTGGACTGCCAGGGAAGCCCAAAAGCAATTTTTAAAAACAGAATTTAAGGCCAAAAATTCCAGGAGTACTGGGCGATGTCGATCAATGAATGGCCTTTGATGCCAACTCTCAATGCACCTCATCAGCTCTTTTTCCAGCGGGGTATTTGAGAGTAAATGAGAGGCGGAGAGAAATGGCCACTCCAGACCACTCTATATAGAAACAGGCTGAAATTTTAGGGGGCCCTCTGGGCTGAGAAGCTATTAGATGCCACGGCTCCAAAGCAGCGAGGTGGCAGGGAGAGCACTCCAGAGGGGCTATTCAGGAGCCTCCAGCATCTTCCCATTTGTGAGTTTGAAAGTACTTTTGTTCTTCTCCGGGTTTAAGTTTCTGGGTCACCCAGCCTTTTGTTCATAACCCATAGACGCATCTGCAGTAGGGCAGGACCCCCAGCCACGAGCGGCCTCAGGGCATCAGTACCTCCCCAGGGCACTCACTGTGTGTACCTGCACCTCGCCATCACTGTCTCCATGAAGTAGTTGTAACGAGTGCCCCGAAAGGGGACTTCCCAGGTGGCTCAGTGGTAAAGAATCTACCTGCCAGTGCAAGAGATGTGGGTTTGATCCCTGGGTCAGGAAGAAGCCCTGGAGAAGGAAATGGCAACCCCATTCCAGTATTCTTGCCTGGAAAAGTCCATGGACAGAGGAGCTTGGCGGGCTACAGTCCATGGGGTCGCAGAAAGAGCCTTCAGACACGACTTAGTGACCAAACAACGAGACCAAAACAGGAAAAGAGGTACTGTTCATCTTTATACAGTGAAATAATTACTACAGCCCTCTCCCCCAGATCCAGATAATTCTGTGCGTGTGTGTATTAGGGGAGCAGGAGGTGTTGACAGGAGGTTACAGAATGTAAGACGGCAAACTCTATGTACCCACAACGCCAGTGTTTCGCTGGATAAAATCAAGAATCTTCCTTTGTTGCAGCCTAATGTTTAGTCTCATCCTGTTTTAGCATCTCCTCGGAGGAAAAACAAAGCTCCCACTGCCAGAAAATGTTCTGAATAATTGTTGATAACAGATAACAGCAGAGGAAGCCCTCTGGTTAATATTTAAACACAGGCAGGGGTAACATTTAACTCCTCAGCAGTTACGACGCCCACCAGAAGACTCCAACGTGTGCTTCCCAGGGCCCCTGGCTCATGGGGAACGCTGACTGCTCCGTTCAAGTTCAGGAATGTCCCGTCAAAAAAAGAAAATCAGAATAACGCCTGAAACGCCTTCTAATTACCACACTGCTCAGACTTGAACTGATCCATTTTTTGAACACTGTAATGCACAATCCCCTAGTTTTAACAAGTAGATTCCAATAATTTCTAGAGACATTAAGCAGAAGAAAGGAAAGATCGTGGTGGAATCAGGGTATAATCGAGAAGAATGCATTTGTTCTTGAGTTGAGATGATATTTTAAAAACCACAGCTATTAAAATACGGGTTTGCCATGAAAAGAAAGTCTCTGTTCTAAAACGTCAGATGACGTGCTGTGGAAGATTTGGCTGTTATTATAGATGGACTACACACACACACACACGTACAGACACACACACACACAACACTTTG
>NW_011495054.1:11583471-11583634 GCF_000754665.1 Bison bison bison | reverse complement strand
ATAATTAGAAGTTTGGCTTTCTGTCTTTCGGGCAGAGGGAGGGAGAGGCAGGGGCGTAGGGGAGAGGGAAGGGCCCGGCTCAGAGAGGACCCACACCGAAGATCTGCTGCTGGTAAAGAGAAGACAGACATGGGGTGAACCTCCTGGGGCAGGGGCGGGGGGA
>NW_011495054.1:11579879-11583371 GCF_000754665.1 Bison bison bison | reverse complement strand
CACAGCCAGCAACACCCAAGACAAGGACTGAAGGAAGGTGGGGTGGGGGGGTCAGCCCTGCCTCCAGGCTTCAGGACTCCAGTTGCAGAAGGCACCACTCTGTGGGGTCTCGCCTCTCAGCTCAGCTCACTGTTGGGCGCTGCGGCCTGGGGACAGTCGATGAGGACCCCCTGCTGCCGCGCAGCTCCCGCACCCTCACACCACCCGAGCTTCTGAACCTGACGGCAGGGCCCCAGTCTTCTACAGACAGACAGTTTGCATTCACACCAAAGGTAGCGGGAGCCAGGAAAAGCCAGGTCCCCTCCACTCATGCGGATCGCTGATCAAAGATCAAAGAGGCAAGTGGTTACATTCTTACTCAACAATGTTGAGCTGCTGCAGGGTTGGTTTTTTTTTTTTGTAAATTCAAAGCGGTAGAGACCTTTGAGATGCAGGCCTCGTTTTACAGGTGAGGAAACCAAGCCCAGGAAAGGGCCAGGCCTCCCCCAGCCCAGATAAGCATCAGCTCCCCCACCTCCCATTGCCCCAGGCACACCTCCCTTTGCTAGGCTTTCATCTTTGATTTCAAATAGGCGCTCCAGGATGTGCATGGGCGGGTGGGGCTTAGCTGGTCCTCTCTGCGCGGGAGCAGGGTAAGGCCATCACCTGAGCCCCAGCTACAAGGAGCCACACACAACCCGGCCCTTCCACAGCCTCTGCTCCAGGCGGGCCCTGGGCCTGGCGTGCAGCCTGCACTTGTCGCCGAATTCAGGTCCCCCAGGCTCTCCATGGTGAAGCCTCACCACGCTCAGCGTGTCCCCATCACACCTTCTCTGACCATGGAAACCGCACCTGTGTTTTGCCAGGTGACCAAAGCTTAGCTGTTTCTGGATCACACATTCACTGCACGTCCAGCCCCGGGGAAGTGGACAGGCGGGGGTCCCTCTGTTTTCAGCATGACTGCGGTGGTATGACAGTTCCCCGGTATGATGCTGGATCCGAGTCTTTTCCACTGCAGTGTTCCTAGCGCCTGGCATGGATGGATGGGCTTCCTTAACCAAGCGCAGCCTCCTGGATGTTTCCCCTTCTGTCAATTCGCATGTCAGAAGACCAGTGCTAGCTTCAGGGCAGAATCTGTGCTGCACTAATAACAATTTGCATTAATAATTCCAGGGTTTCCCTGGAATGCTAATTGCAACACAATTGTGCTATTCTTCAAGCTACAAATGTACTCACAAAATAACCTCTTCACTTACTGGGGAGATTCTAGCTTCCCAAGGTGGGAGGAGGAGGAGGACGAAGATTACAAAAGAGTGACTGGATGGACTCAGTTTCTCTGATTGGTGACATTCCACAACAAAAGGGCCTTCAACGTCTGAACATCAGCGTGAGAGTCATCTAACCATTCAAGAAGCCTCACAAGACTGCGGACAGCTCGAACGCTGGTCAGCCTGACGATGCAAGAGTGAAAGCGGCATCCTGGCAAAAACACACATCATTTCCTACTGTCCAGAACACCCTAGGATGTTGCACTGAAACGATGACTTCTTTTCCTCCAGGATGGTGCAGACTTACTCTGCAGGCACGTCAAAGCACCGGTGCAGGACCAGGGATGAGGACCCAGACCCTCCAGCCAAGCCCCCGTGTCCCCACCTCCTGCCCCTCACCCCCACCTGCGGTCTGCATTCACTGAGAAGCCAGGATCTCCACTCAAGCAAGACCTACGACAACAACAGAGCCACACCACCTGGGTTTGCCAACAGGAGTCGAGAGCGGTTTCCCCAGTTATGGGTATGGACATGCTAGAGAAGACTCTCGAGAGTCCCTTGGACAGCAGGAATATCCAACCAGTCCATCCTAAAGGAAATCAACACTGAATATTCACTGGAAGGACTGATGCTGAAGCTGAAGCTCCAATACTTTGGCCACTTGACGCCAAGAGCGACTCACTGGAAAAGACTCTGATGCTGGGAGGGACTGAGGGCAGGAGGAGAAGGGGGCGACAGAGGATGAGATGGCTGGATGGCATCACCGATTCAATGGATTTGAGTTTGAGCAAACTCTGGGAGATAATATAAGACAGGTAAGCCTGGCGGTGTTGCTGTTCATGGGGTCACAAACAGTTGGACATGACTTAGCGACTGAACACCACCAACGAACAATGGGTATGAACACTGACTGAACAGTCGCTTCTGCTTCCTATTCTGTCCCAAAGCGCTCAGTGTGATGGTTCCGCTGTCCTGTGGTCAGAGAGCAAGAAGCAAACACACACCCTCAGAAGAGCAATCCATTTGCAGACTCGGCAAGAGCTGACTCACTAATAACACACCAGGGGCCCCGGGGCACGTTTGCAAAGGTTCGTCCGTCATGTCCCTTAGGTGACCTGCCTGGAACCTGCAGGATGACCTGCATGGTGGTTAAGACCAGGGTTACTAATCACTCCAATCTGGCAGATGAGCAACCAGAAGGTTGCGGTCTCTAAGGTAAGCTTGGGGTCTCTTGCTCCCAGATCTTCCAACTCCTGAGGCTGCCCACACTTAGGAAAGGGCACTGCCTTCATCTGGAGTGACTCTACTACTTCAGAAAAGAGCAGGGGCTATCAACAGAACTGCCCAACACACCACTGGCTGGTACCCACTGCAGATGCCTGGCCAGGAAACCATCTCCCATTAGCGAGACTGTATGTGTTTATAGATCTGTTTGTCCTTACTCTGTCTGATATGACTTTATAACTAAAATAAATCTTAAATGTTACCAAAACATTGAGTTTTAGTCTAGGAAAACTAAGTCAAAAAATGTGGAAAGAAAGATTGAATGAAGGCAAGTAACTTTAAAAATGGTTGAGAACTAAATGCAACTTTTGAAGACTAGATGAAAAGGGGTAGGGGGAAGGCAATTTCTAGAAGCTTTGTATCAGAATGTCTGATAGCTTTGCAGGTGTTTGTAAGTTTTCCCTTTGCTTAGAAAAAAAGCCCAGAAGTGTGAATTTTAAGAAATAGATCAAGAGGAAGGCTAAAATAAGGCTTTGAGGAATACAAATCAGTGGTCCCATTCACAAAAGCCTGAGTCTGAATGTCTGCTTTTAAACTTTTTAAATCATTCCCTGATTCAAGTGAACTGACCTTGTTCAATCACCCAGCCATCTACAGGTCCCAACAGTATCAGCTTATCACAAAAGGCACACAATCTGTTGTCATCTGCCAACTGATTTCGGTCCCTGGCCAGTGACATCTTAGGAATTTCTGGGCTCTCACACAAGGAGAGGGCTTAACATAGTTTAATTCTCATGGCTATAGGAAATATCCCTACACAGAAATTCATCAGTAGCCCGGTCAACCTCAACTCAGTAATTAACCCTAAAATGTTTCTAAAACAATGGTTCTTAACTACAGGCAGTTTTGTGCCACTCCCCCTGCTCCCCACACATACACACACATCTGGAGACATTTCTAGTTGTCATAACTGAGAGGGAAGCTTGTTACTAGCATCCAGCGGGTGGGGAGGGGGGGCTGA
>NW_011495054.1:11565819-11579779 GCF_000754665.1 Bison bison bison | reverse complement strand
GCTCAATGTCGTCTGAAGCACGGGACAGCGCCCCCGCCACCCCCGACCGACTGAGAATGATCCAGCTTAAAATGCCAACGGTCCTGGGATTGAAAAAGTCACCTTGGAGAAAGGGGTTTCCAGACCTGTGGATTCTGTTTACATCATCAGAAAAGCCAGCCTTTGGACAAACCAAAGGAAGAGGCGATTTCTTCCCTCTTGACTCAAACAGGACTCAAAGGCCACCGGCTTCCTGGTATTCCTGATAAAACTCCCAATCTGTTGGCAGGAATTTTCAAAGACCACAATTTTCGTGTATGTGGTGAAACAGCACAAGAATGCTGGTCAGTTCTCTTTTTTCTTTCACATTCCATGAGACCTCCAATTATCTCATGGATGGTGATGAAAATGAACTGAAACGTTTGTCCAGAGCTTTGTCTTTAAAGACTATAAGCAGATGGAAAGGCGAAATTGGTTTGGCTTACTGTGACAGAAGGCCTGTGGAAGAAGCTTTCCTTCTATATCGCTTTCCCATGAGCATTCTAGTGTCTGAGCATCTACAGAATATAACCACTTAAAGGCTGGCTACTACAGTACAAGAAGCCTGAATGCATCCTGTATTTTTTAAAGCCAGTTATTACAGCCATGTGAGACACTTAGAGAAAGTTAAATATGTCAGGTTCACAGGTGTGACGGTGACACAGTGGTTAGCAGCACATCCTTAGTCCTCACTGGATGTATGCTGGAGTACCGAGGGGAAAAAAGTCAAGGTACTAGCATCTTTTGAATGGCCAAAACAGAAAAAAAAACTCACACACCACAATGTGTCAGAGTATAATGTAAGCAACTATTAACATTTTGCCACACTCAATTATTCATTCAACTTTTCCATGTGTTTAAAAACTTCAAAATAAGAGTTGGGCAAAAAAAAAAAATTAAAGACCAAGATAGGGATTAGGGAGACAATCAAATCACAAGTATTGCTGGATCTTGGGTCCAGACCAAAGAAAGGTCTCCAAATAGAATCAAACTGGAGATGGTGGGCTTGGCATCATTATTAAAAAGGCTGCAGAGCTGCCTTCTACCGTTACAGCAAAATTAAACAGGTACAACAACCCTGGAGCAAAAGGCACACCCTGCAGATTCACAACACAACTCATGTCACAGACCTCTCAGCATCCTGGAGGCACCACAGAGGCAAAGTCAGGTCATCTGGACACACACACACACCTAAAACTGAAATCTCTCTGAGCCCAACCCCTTAACCAGGGAAACCAAGATTGAAATGAAAATTTGCTCCCTACACACAAAGGGAAGAGCCTACCCATTCTCTGAAGAAGAATCAGGTAAGCCTGAAGACCTGGTCCATTTCCTGTTTATAACAGTGAAAGCAAGCACTTCTCCCCTAGAAAACGTTGCACACGCCCGCGATCCCACTGGCTTGTTCTGAAGGAGATGCAAAGCCAAGCGAAGCAAAGAGAAAGGAGGAGGCCGGTCTAAGTGCAGCAATCCATGGTTCCCTTCAACTTTGCAAAGCTTTTCACATGCAGGTTTTACACAGAAATCAAAATAGTTTAGGTCTCCAGGATCCTTCAAGCAGGTTTACAAGCAAGAGTGAAGGAAGGCCTTTCAACTGAAAGGGTTATACAGCAAGCTGACTTTGTCAATTCCTGTGAGATTTCCCTCCAAAGGACAGGTTCATACTAATATTCCAAGAAACATGACTTGTTTTACTTACTTAAAAACAAATAATAAATTAAAAAAAAAATACTGTTCAAACTAGAGAGCCTTAAACCCAATTTCTTTAAAACCTACCAGACATTCCACCCAGCTGGCTAACTGTTCACTCTACAGTAGCGTCCTTTGTTGTAGGAAAATGTATAGTCTCTGAGCCTTGCAGCACCCCCAGGCCACATCAGCAGGCAGCAGAGGTCAGAACAAGACTGAGAAGAGCAATGGGCTCTGGAAGCTTGAGGGGACAAGTCATTCAAACACATCAGGTCCCCAAAGCAGACTCCATGGCCCAGGTGCAACCTTCTGGGTTCTCCTTTGAGTGCCTAAAGAAAGAAGCAAGATCCCTGGGTCTGCTCCAGCTTGAGAGAGAGAGACAGACAGATACCTGGATCTGAAAGTTGTAAAAACAGAATAAAAAGGGAACCTCAAATAACCCTGTCACATCCATTAAAACATCTGAGCACCTACCAAATACATGTGCACCGGTTTCAAACATGTAAGACACATCACGTGAACAGATGGACAGATACGTGATACAGCAAGTCTAGTAAAACGTTAACGGTAGATTGTGGATACAGTCATTCATTATAAAATGCTTTTTCTTTTCCTCTATGTCTGAAATTTTTCGCGATAAAATAGTGGGGGGAGGGCTTTCGTAGATGGAAGAAATCTGATTTATAGTTTAAAAAAAGGATAAAAACCTCCCAGTCGTACTGTCAAAGAGCTTACAGACAATTTGACTTGCATGGACGGAGGCCTCTTTGGGGCCAGAAGAGAAAAGACAGACTAGAAAGATGGCAGGATTTGAGCTTGAGTTACAAGCAAGGACACAAGGGAAATGGATTTGGGAACAGAAGAGAAATCTGCTTTTTACACATGCGGGCTTAAAGTGCCTGTAAGATGCCAAGGTGGGTGTCGGTCACCATGAACTCGGCCTGGCTGAGCACCTCAGACCCCAGTGATCCCAACCTCTGATGTGGGAGAGGTCCCGGGAAGGAGCTCAAGGCCCAGCAAGCTGGCCCGCTGTGGAGGACTGCTTTACGTGTGCAGCTCTGTGTCTGTAAGACGATGGAGCAGGGCTATGACTTCACTCATGGAGGTATGTGTGGCACAGGCTTTTGCCAATGTGTGTACTGAACAAACTGCTAAAGGCAGACACACCGGCTTAAGCTGGGAACATTCAGGTCACCCACATGTCTGTGATTCTTATAAAGACTTGGAGGACGTTCAGGCTTGGGGTGCTGGGGATCCTGGCATTCTACCACATTGTTGGGGACCACCTCCCCAACAGAAAGCCCTGTCCACCAGCCTCAGGCAAACCTCTCACATCCACCGCGGAGGGGACAGGTGAGCAGTAACAAGCAGAGGAGGGGCCCCAGACCCCCCTGCCTACTTCTGGTTTGTCTCCCACCTGGTTCACCAGGTGCGCTCCCAAGGCTGACTCACCCACCAGAGGATGCTGCTTTCAAAATCTCAGGAAGGCCACTTGGGAACAAACCCGACCACCCCCAGGAAAGGGACAAAAAATCAGCTGCTCCTAACAGAAACAGTTTGTCTTTTCCGGAAAACTCCGGCAAGTCCAGCTAAGAAAACTCTCCATGCTTGGCGCATTCCTGCCCTACCCGCCCCCCGCCCCCCGCCCCCCACAACCCACCACCCCTCCACCAGGCTTGGAGCCCTCCAGATGCCGGGTGCCCTCCGCGGCACACGCTTCACCTCTCTAAACAAACAAGGGGTGTCTTTGTTTAAATTAAAAAAAAAAAAAGACCTGTCTCACAGGCTGCGATTACATCAGCAGAGTCTCTTTCTCTGCATCAATCCCGGCTGCTCGGCGGCTTTGAAGCTCGGAGCGCGCGGTGCCCTTTGATCTTGAGGTTCCCGCCCCGGGGGCCAAGCCGATACCATCGCGCGCCCACGCGGGGAACCGCGGTCCACACGGGGACCGCCGATCACAACCCAGCCCCCAGACTCGGCTGCCAGAGCCGGGACGCTGGAGATGGCTTACCAAGCGGAGCGGGGAGGAGACACCACTGACTCAGAGATAACCTCTTCTGGGAATAGCACTGAGGTTACGTTTTTACAGACCCACTATCTTTTAGGGAATATTTACAGATTTTTCAGTGTTTCCAGATTAAAGAATGATACGGGCTGGCTCTGCTTCAAAAGAACGGGAGGGGCGGGGCGTTGATGGCTTCTAAAGCAGGTGATGGCGGCTGGCTGGGTTAGGGGGTACAGTGGAGGTACACGGTGTACAGGACACCTTCTATCCACTTGCGAATACAAGTAGAAGACTGTCTACAATAAGGACTTGAAAAAGAAACCAACCTCTTGACGCTTTGCTATTTTAAAAGGTTATTTCTCATAGACTTTTTATTTTAGGAAAGAGAACAGCGGTCTGACACGGGGATGGGGTGAGGGCGGAACGCATCAGACTTTCCAACTCTGCCCCCAGGGCAGTCGCTGGAGCCACCAGGGCACACGTGGCTCAGGCAGCCAGGTCCCCAGTGCCATCCCTGAAGCAAGAGGAGTGCAAGGGCACCCTTGTCAGGAGCTCCTCATTGGTTTAAGGGCCTCAGCCTTCTTTAAGAGAAAGATGAGAACCCATCTCTCTCCCACCAAAAAAACACCCACAAATGCAGGACAACCTGGAGGAAATACCAACCCCCCTCCCCCAGATCCATTACTTACAGAAATCAGATCAAAAGCGGCCCTTGGAGTGCTCCAGCTTGCTCTGTTTGGACCACTCCCTCCCTCAAAGGGCTACAGGTTCGTGTCCAGTCAGTGGCCTCCCAACACCACCATGGGGGCCAGGGGTGCACGGCACACCTCTGGGTTGCCTTGCAAGGCCGACCCTGCTCCTTTCTAGTGCTGCGGCCTTGGGTAAGCTGCCTAGCCTCTCCCAGCCCGTCCCTGAATTCTGTCAATGGAGAGTTATTAATGACGACCCTCTTGTATTACAGGCTTAACTGGGGTGTAAGAAATGGGGGGGGGTGGGAGGGGGGCAAAATGCAAGAAGGAAAATGTATGTGGGGACGCAAACATGATTCTACTGGGTACTGCAGCTGAACAAACCACACACAGACTGGGCACCGAAGAGTTAGCTTGGAAACAGACAGGGTCCAGGACTGTTAGGTGTGTTCAAGGCCAGAATTTCATATGCACACAGGCCAGAAGGCAGAGGAAAGGGCTGGAAGGAGTGGACAAGCGGAAATAAACCCTCTCCATACAGGTGGATCCTCCTTTGGGAGCTCAGACCGGAAACCCCAGTGAAGACCATCAACCCACCTGCACCCCTCAGAGTCCAGGGCACAACAACGAAAAACTTCGGAAAGGGTCAAGGAAACAAGATACAGTATCATAATAGCTGAGAAGATTAGGGATATTTTTAAGAGAAGAATACAACTGCAATGGTGTGAGCAGAGATCCAAGAAGTGAGATCGGGGGGAAAAGTTATCAGAACACTGAAGTCAAAGACTAAAAATAAAAGGGCAACCAACTGGAGGGGAGCAAAACCTCAACAGCAGATTAAAACTGCACACACTTACTAGCGTTCGTCCTGAAGGGGTCTAACTCCAAAAACCCCACTCTAGACTGGTTCCCAGTCAAATCACACACATTTTAAAATGTGCAAAAATTCCCCCACTCATTCAAGAGTTTCTGATTTAAAAGCATATTGATTCTGGCACAGCAAGATCTCAAGATCTCTCTGGCACAAAAATCTCTCTGTTAATTATTTTGGAAACTCATGGATCAAGTCTTTCACTCCTATCAACAGAAAAAATGTTGAGACTGCAGTCCCAGGTCCTATGTAGCCTCCAACGAAGACCTGCGGAGTGCTGGTGCAACTCAGAAGGCCTGCCTCTGACCTCAGTAGGCTTGCAGTCTAGTGAAGAGGCAGACACCACCCCTCCCCCCCACCCCACAAAACCTATTATGAAGTGACAGACGCATGACCAGACCAGGCTTTTTCAAGTTCAGGGGTAGCAGAGATGGTTGGGTGCAGCCATGATCCAGGAGAGCCTCCTGGAGGTGGCAGGCTTGAAAGATGGGCAGAAAGTAAGCAAAGAGGCAAATAAAGTCTGTTTGGAGGAGGTGAGTGATTCTACAGTAGGGTATCAAACTGCAAAGACAGATGGGGAGCAAAATGCCAAGGGCTTTAGAATATTAGGGTAACACAGGGTTTAGACTCCATCCTACAGAGAGTCAAAAAGCTCTTAAAGACTCGTGAAGAGGAACATGACATCTGGCAGGCGAGTAGCAGAGTTGAGGAGGGGATGCCGGGCCCTAGCTGAAACAGGCCACTGGAGGGTGGGGGGCTTCCTGCTAAAAGAGAAATGACTGTCCCTCAATGAACCAAAGAGAACCATGTGTTCAGGCTGCCAGTGTGGCTTTGCTGGGGAAGGGGGGCATGTTTAAACAAAGGGGTGAAGATCAAAAGAAACTGTTTGCAAATGAGAGCCCTCCTACTCCTCTGACTTGTCATTTCTAGTCCTTTCATCTACTCTCCTGTTTGAAATTCGGGTGAAAAGGAAAAGCATGTGGCCAGTGGCCTGCTGGCCTGGACCTGGGTCTGGCCCCATGTACAACTGGGGGTAAATCACTCAAGCTTTCCCAACCCTCTCCCTCCTTCACTGAGGAAGGTCAAGGATGGGCTCTCAGGTCCCTTGAAGTAAGTGCCAAGTCTGGATCTAGGCTGGGGTAAGACCAAAAGTTTACAAAGAAGATTCCCAGAGGTACACCAATGCCCAAAACCAAGACCTTCAGCTGCAGGAAAGCCACCATTACAGAGCCCTGCAACCGTCTTCCTTCCTTCCCAATGATAGAGAAAACAGCATTTATGTTATGAAGACAACACAAAGAACTTGAAAAGTTCCTTTTCAAAAACCACAAGTGGGAAAAAAAGTATTTAATTCAAATACAACCAATCAGCAAGAATCAACAGATGAACATAACCATCAGAAGGAACGGAGTTCAATGTTCTGCTTCTTTCCCTAAAAACAGTTTCTGACCAGGCTTGGGGCACTGAATTAAATTTCAACCTTCGTCACTTAGTGTAACTCAGAGCAATGAAGAGTAAAGGGTTTAAAATCATCTTGATTGGGTCTGCATTTCCATATTTGTATCAGGAGGGAGTAAGACCTTGGCCGAGTCATTTCACTTCTTTAAAGCCTCAGTTTCCTCATCTATAAAATGGGAACAAGGGCACTTAACAGCACAGAGTTATTATGTGAAATAAATATGGTCATCTGCGTTGGGTGCTTAACGTCATGCGGGCATTATCGTGATCACGTCCCAAGGCAGTGATAAATGTTAGTCCTCTGTGGCCCTCACCCCTTGTCTAAAGGAGACAGGAAGTAGTGTCATGAGAAGTAAGGAATCCATTTGATAAGGGCACCTCCCAGCAAAAAAAAAGGACTGCAAACCCCACTTCAGAAAGAACTTGTGTGGCCCCATTTGTGGGGAGAAACAGGTTGGCATTCTTCCCCTAGAATCTAACAGCTGCCTCTCCTCTCATCTCACCCCGACCCCTCCTCGGCTGCAAATACTCAAGGATTAAGAAGACATTCAAGCTTTGTTCCGTCTCATTTCTGCTCTGGCATTCTCTTCTGCCCTAAATGCCGTTTCTGCTCCACAGCAGCGGGCCCTGCACTGCAGAAGGGTCTTGCACTTTCAGGGTGCCCTCGAACCTTGATTTCCACGGATCCTTACAACACGGACATCCTGGCGGCAGGAGCCGCCAGCCCCACTTTTCGGACAGGGACCCCCAAAGTTAAGAGGGGTCGGGGCATCATGCTGGCTCTCTCAGCAAGGAGTCCCAAGTGTCGGAATCAGAATCTCCCGCCCTGAGCCCACCGCTCTTCCAGGCTGCACTGCTCGGATCTGAATCACAGGCGGGATCTGTGGTGGCTGTCCCACGCCCGCGGGGGGCAAGGAGCCTGGCTCAATCCTTGAGGACTCTGTGGAAACACCAGGGTTTCCCAGAAACCCGAACGCCACCCCCACTGGAGCAGCCCCCAGGAGCTGTGTGGTCAGAGGGGCTCCTGCCTGCGCCAGGAGCTGCAGTCTAGCCATCTCTCTTGGGGAGAAACACTTTTTGCAGAAACTTTAAACACAAAACACACGCGTGCACGCGCGCGTACATACACATTGAGGAAGCCAGCCGCATCCCCGCTGCAAGCTGTGAAATGTGTGAGGAGACTCAACCGGCCGGTGGGTCACCATGAAGGCTGGGGGCTCGGTCCCTCCCCCTCAGACTCCCCGGGAGAGACGTGCAGGCAACAGGCCCCGCTCCGGGTTCGGTTCTCCACCAGGTTTTACCCTCCGCCGCTTCTCCCCACACTTCAAAGGAAGTATTTTTGTACAGCCCGAGGAGGAGTGTAAACTGGCCAGCTGCTTCCAAAGCAGAGCCGTTAACCCTGAGAGGGCCGTGGGGGCCTGGTGGAGTCGCGGGGAGCCGTCTCAGCCCACACCCAGGCTGGCTCCCCACCCCTCCAGCAAGGCGGCGCGCCTTCCAGAGGCAGGGCTAAATGGAAACTCTCGCGAACAAACCAGGCCTCTCTCTCTCTCTCTGTCCCTCCCTGAGCCACATGAGGGGCTCAAGGGCTCAAAAGCTAGCGCCAAGTCTGACCCCTTGAGGCCTGGAGGCCTGGGGAGAGCCCGCCCACCCTTGGCGGCATCCTAGCAGCTGAGCCCCTGCTAAGCACGTGGGGCAGCGCCCGGAGGGGACCAACCCTTCCCCAGGACTCCCAAGGGCTGCCTGGAAGGCCTTCCAAAGGGGCAGGAGAGGGAAGATTAAGACCCCAGACCCAATCAGCTCTCCATTCTCTCCAGATTCTTCACCCTCCAGAGACTGTGTGGACCCAGAGCCAGAACCAGCATCCTCAGTGCCCGCCTTGGAATCCGAGGGTTCCTTCCAGACCTGGACACTGCGCTGGGCACGCTCCTGCTCACCAGGGACCTAACCTAGCGGGCTTCTCCGAACCGACCACCCGAGACACAGTCACCTAGGGGCTGCAGGTAGAGCAACGAGGGCTGCTCTCAAGAGTCTACATACCTTGGCCTCTCTTGTGTTTTTACCCCTACCCACACTATCTCCAAGGACCTACTAGAAACCCCAGGGCGTCCCGGGAGGCCCCAACCACACCAGGTGGGCCTCTGCTCCCGCCACCTGGCTGCCAGCTTCTGGGCAGCCCTAGAGTGGCGGGCAGGTGGGTGTTTGTCCCGACCCACTGGCAAGAGCATCCTGTAATTTCCTGACACTGAAAAGGATGCTATAAATAGTTAGTGTTTTTAATGTCATCGGGCCTCCAGAACAGAGGGGGCCCAACAGCTGTGTGGGGCCGAGGTTCTGGGCATCTCAGAGCCAATTTGGAAACCCTGGGTGCTGCAGTCAAAGTGTCTTCAAAGAAAGGAACTCCAAGAGTGTTGAGCTCCATCTGAAGAGGCTACAGTGGAGGGAGAAGATGAGAAACATCCCTTAGGATTTACAAACCACTACTGAGCAGAAGTGTGAGTGGCCTCTTGGTGGAAAGATCCAAGCGGCCAAAGAGGAAGCAGCCGGAATAACCCCCGAACCCCAAGCTGCCATTTCTGCTACATTTGGGCCTCTGAGACACAACAGGACACTCCCAATCAAATAAGCACAAGATGATTCAGAGGCTTCGTTTAGTCATTCAACAACTTTAAACTTCGCTCTGCCACATGCTGAAGATACAAAGAACAAAACAAAAAGATAGGCCTTTTGACACTTAATCTCTGGTGGAAGAGATGTGGACAATAAGAAGTAAAACAGTCTTCACAAGTGAAGACGATACCTTATAATCTTAACTCTAATTACACTAGAACTTGGCATAAGAGTATGTACCTAAAAGGAGTTATATTCAAGTAACTGAATTACTTCAAGGCTCTCCAGACAGCAATTACACTTCAAAAGAATAAACACATCTCTCCATTCATTTGCTCCTTTGAAATAACTATCCCCACTGGCTTTCCTAAAACTGAAGTATAAGGAAGGACAAGAGTGGTGAATAAGATTGGACCCTGAGTACTTAACTCTCAACATCGATGCCCGAGTCAGAAGGAGACTCATGGTCAGCACTGCTCTCGTGAGGGGCTGTGTGTGTGCGCACGTGTACATTTGTCAACAGCCAGACCAATTCAGGCAAGATTAAAGATAAATATAGTAAAGTTGCTACGGAAACTTAGGTGTAATTTCAGCCTTTAAAATTTTTCCAAAAAAGTCATCACAACTATTTGCTGGAGGAGATATTAGAATTAATTCCATCTAGAATATAGCAAGCAGTCCAGGGTACTCGACGTTGTATCTTCCTAACTGAAGCAAGTCTAGAAGACTCCCAAGATGGTCAAGGATCTCAAAACCATCTCATGTGAAGAATAATGGAAAGAGCCAGGGTGCTCAGCAAGGAGAAAACCAGTGTTATCGGTTCCATCAGTGGTGGTGGGTGATGACCACCTTCAAAGACATGACCACCCGTCATGTCTTAGTGGCTCTGCGTGTTACGGTTGAATTGTATCTCCCCAAAATCTCCGTAGTGAAATCCAAACCCCAGGACCTCAGAGTGTGACCTTTAAACGGGTGATCAGGTTAAAGGTGAGCTCTAATCCAGTACGACTGTGTCACTTTAAGGAGAAATCTGGACAGAGCTGATCACGGAGGGAAGATCACGGAGGGAAGACCACGCGAGCACGCAGGAAGAAGACAGTGGGCTGTCTGTGAGGCAAAGAGAAAGGCCTCTGAAGAAATCAGCCCTGCCGCCACCTTGATCTTGGATGTGGAGCCTTCAGAACCATGAGAAGACGGATTTCTGCCGCATGAGCCACCTAGTCTGTGGTGCTTTGTTCCAGGAACCCGAGGATGCTAACATACTCTAGAAACCAGAACCAAGGCATGGAGTCTGGGTCCGTATAAGGAAGAACCTTCTGACTTCAGCACCTCTGCAAAAAGACGCTGCTTCCCTGAGGGGCGTGTGTGTTGGGGGCGGGGAGCTGAACAGCGGCTGAGTCCCACCCTCAGGGCCATAGCAGAGGCTGGGACCTCATCAGAAGCCACTGAGTCAAAGGGAGGGATGCCCCTGGCTACAGAGAGCTCAACTGCTGACAGTCTCCATCAGGAGGGTCAACCCCACTTGAAAAAGTTAAAAAAAAAAAAGAAAAAAAAAGCCCTAAGTCAACACTCTGTGAAATGTGACACATTGTTGGAGAAGAGTTTAAACTCATCTGGAGTCTCCTCTTCACACTCATGGGGAGAGCGGCTCAGCCCTGCTCGTGTTACATTCTTCCTACAGGCAACCAGAGCCAGGAGAGCGTATGTAATCTTCCCATGACCAAAGTAGACAAACCTGAAAGAGGCATGTCCATCCTACTCAGCCCAGTGCCTCCAAGGAAGCTGGGCCCCAAAACCCAGCCACCAGACTCACAGCCTGAGGGTCAGGAGTTGGGGAGGGTGGCCAACCCCAAATCCAGGATGTGAACCCAGCCCAGGAGCCAAGAGAGTGCTCCTTCCAGAGGCTCCTTCCAACGCGCATTGCATCCAACTCCGACATGCCAACCGCAGGCCAGTCTGAGGGGCTGCTCCACGTGAACGTGGGTCAAACGCAGGGCCGAGTCCAACAGCGAGTCATTCAGGACGTCTCAGTTGCCAGGCCGCTCCTCTGTCTTATCTCCCACAGCTCACTCGGTTGCAACACTCTCGCTCCTTCCTGCCCCTGACAAACGCCCAGAGGACAGGCTGCCTGGACCTGGTGCTGGGCTTGATCTGGTATTGCCTCCTATCCGGTTGGAAGGTATCACTGCTTAACTCTCATGAGTCTTCCCATGCTGGTAGAAATTTAAAGTCTTCAAAGACAGGTGCTGTCTCTTGGTTCTTTATACACTCTGACCCCAAACCCATCCATCACCCAAGTCCAGAGAAGACCACAAACCTGCTAAGACCAGATGGAAGAAAAGGGCCCATCACAGCTGAGAGGCGCTCGGACGGCTCTTGGGGGGAATGACTGTCCCAGGGCCCTGTGGGAAGCTGGAAACCAACACAGTCTTGGCCTTCCATGCTCGTGATCCGACAGGACACTGACAGGGTGAACGTGGTCCCTAAACCAACCTCATGCCAGCCAGCTGGAGTGGAGTTTCCCCAGCACCTTGGGGCCTTTGAAAAAAGAGAGCTGTAGGATCAAGGATACTCGTGAAATGCCAGCTTGAACAGAGTTCAATTCCTTTTCAGTGGGGTTTTGCTGAGCCATTAACTCACTACTGAGCAGTCTAAGTCTCCAAGATGGAATGATGAGAAACAGCATTCTCAAAGTTAGCTCACGGTGGAACCCTTTCCAGAGCATTCTGTAGGACTGGGTATCTTTCAGAAGGTGCCTTGAGAAAAGCTCGTCTTTGAGGCCTAATCCAGAGAAATCTGCACTGGACTTTAGAAAGGGTACCACTGTTTTAATACAGGCCCTAAACTCCCACAACATTCCCAAACCAAAATAAACCAAGTCGGCCAGTAAAGACCAAGATCAACAAACGCAAGACAGCCTCAGTCTTCCTCCCCGGGAGCGTGTGCTCTGCACCTGCCATCTTTCCTAGGGACAGAGAAGCAGTAATTGAGTGCTTTGGTGAGGAGGAGGGCTCCTTGATCCCCAGATGTGATCCAGCATAGCTCAGAGATAAGGATCAAGCTTTTTTTTTTTTTAAAGTGACTTAAGCAGAAAGGAATAAAGGTCACAAAAGAGCTCAAACTATGAGAGGCAAGGAAAGATGAAAACAGAAAATTAAACATTCTAGAGAGAATGCCACCCGGACTGGCCCTGGTTCATTCTGCACCTCTTGCCCTAAATTAAAAAGCTGACATGTGCTTTGGTCCTGGCTAGAGCAAGCAACAGCTCCTGGAACAGGCTTCACCTTGGTTACATATTTCTACTTTAAACATTCCAGAGCCGCCGACGGCCTCCCAGGAACAGATGCTCCTGCTTCTCAGGAGGGAGTTAGTTCCTGTGGAAAGTGTTTGTTTAGTTTGATTACAACTTTGAAGAGGGGCTAGGAATTCTGGCCCAAAAGAATTTATTGGTCAGGCCCTCTGCTTACATAATTTGTAAACAAACAGAGTTTATCCTTGTGTGGCTCATTTGGCTCAGTGGCTGGATTTAGAAAAATATATTCCTCATTCATGTGGGAGAAGCCACAGTCAGGCCTGTCAATAACCAGAAAAATGTCCAAACCCAGCCTGTCTGTCACTCGATTGCCTAATCCTAACAGACGTCGGAGTCGCTCTTGGGAAACCCAGGACTGTCAACAGATGGAGCCCCAGCTGAAGGGCTATGGGCAGAACCTGAGAGGCCGCTGATGAATCGCTCCCCCAGAAGTTTCTATGCACTCATGGTATATTAAAAAAAGAAAGAAAACACTCAGAAAAAAAGGGCCACAACAGCAAATTTCCCCAGGGTGTCATGAATGGTTGAGGGTACGGGTGGAGAGCAATTTGTTACTAATAACAGTTAAAGGCCAAAGTTGGCATGTAATTTATTTATCTTTAATAAAGTGAATTCAAGGTTTTCACTCGAATGTCACTTACTCCCTTACATTCCAGGCTGTTCTCCTCGGGAAAGGAGAGCACAGCCCCCAACTGAGCCTCTGGGTGGCTGTGATTACAAACCCTGCTGCTGGCTAGGGAGCCTGGAGCAGGGGGGAGGTCATGTTATCAAAAATCCAGCCGTGCACAGGGACCTCCTGACCGCATGGAACCGTGGTCCCCATCAGCAAAAAGAGTCAAACACCTTCACTGGCATTCAAACCACCACCCCCCACCCAACCCCCTGCCGCCCCCGATCCATCCCTTGCTTGCCCTCTAAAGTTCATTTCCTCCCTGGTTCTCCAGCTTGGGTGGCTCTCCCCTTTCCTGCTCCTGTCCCACCCCTGGGCACACAGATCTGAGCCCCCGAGAATCTCACCTGGCCCCCACGCCCAGTTCACGGATGTAGGCGCTGAGGCTCAGAGGGGCTGGCTCCCCTGGGGTCTCACTCATGTGACAGGTAGGGGAGGAGGTTGGGAGTTCTGTTTCCAAGCAGTGCCTCAGCTTGCCACCAGCACGCTCCACACGCCATGGGGCCTCCTGGTCTACTTGTGACCCCCACAAGCTTGGAAAAGCCCTGTCGGAGGCCGACCCGGCCCTGGGTCTCAGCAAGGAATGTCCCCCACCCACCCCCTGAGATCCAAGTGCTGGCCTTCTTTAAGAACCCAGCTG
>NW_011495054.1:11551154-11565719 GCF_000754665.1 Bison bison bison | reverse complement strand
GCTGGAGGTGAGCCCCCAAGAGCTTCGCAGCAATGCTAGGCACTTTCCCGCAGCCCGGGGCTTGCAGTACTCACTCCAGCCCTGTCACCATCTTGGGGGCACAGTCTGGCTTTCTCGCTGGCCCAGAAGCACCCCCTCACCCTGGCCCCGGTCACTCAGAAGGAGGCCCGCAGTGGTTCTGTGCACACTACCGGGAAGATGTCAGGCCCACATCCATCAAACCGCTCCAGGAAAGAGGGCACAAACACGGCCGGACACACCCTTAAACACCGCCGTGCCCAAGAACACAGAACACAGCCTGCGGTGAAGAGACTGGGGCCGCCCGAACCCACAGAGACAGTGCTGCGTCACCTCACCTCTCTTCTCACTCCATTTCAGACCCGGGGTCTAACGGAGAAACTGAGGCTCCCGGGCACAAACCAGATTTCATCAAACTCGTTGCGTAAATGAGGAAGAGACATGGGCCAGAAGGAGTCCCTTTCTTCTTTTCACTGAACATTTATTTCCAGGAACACAAGCCTATGGACCTGATTTGCAGAACCGTCCCCTACCAGCAAGAGCAAATTTTAGTTTATTTTCTAAGAAAATCAGTACAAGTGAACACCGTCCTGGACGGGAGGCAGAGTCCATGGCAGGGCGGTGAGCGAGGCCAACAGGAAGCCCCCAGGACAGCCAGGCCACACTAGAGGCTGCCAGCTCCCAGGGGCTGCCCATCCCCAGAGCGCAAGTTTCCACAGAGACTTAAGACCGGGCAGGGCTTCGGAGTTCTGGAAAGTGGTTCGAAACCAAAAGAGCTCCTGTAGGCAGCAGGCCTGACAAGCCCAAGAGAGACGCTAGCCTGGCCTGAGAACCCGCGGTCCCTGCTGGACCATCACCTTCCTCTCTGCTCCCCACCCAGACAGCTCTAATCCCCAATTACAAACACCCAGACTGCAAGCACAGGTCCTGTCACTGTGTTATCAGTGCAGACTTTCCCTTCTGATAAAAACCTTCTGAGCAAAACCACACAGCATCCTACTGACCACACAATCGGGCCAGCTGAGCCAGAGGAAGGGGTGTGACGCGCACTGGGTTTTGCTCCTCGTTTCGACAGCCAGAGTGGGGGCAAGACACGCCCCACGGGGCAGGGGGCAAGTGGATGGTCCATGAGTATCACCAGGAAACACCAACACTGCCGTGTTCAGCCGCAGGGGCACTAACTCAACCTCCCTGCACTTCTTCTGTCCAGGTTTGCCAGTGATGCCCACTTCTCTCCAGAATAACCTTGCACGCTCCCCAATGCTACTGGGAGGTGTGCTTTCAGACACTGCTGCTTCATCCTTGTCTGTTGCTGACGAGCACCGGGGCCCAAGGACAGAAGTACACCACCGAGATGCCCAAGGGAAGGTAAGGGAGCAGGGGTTCTTTGGAGAGAAACCTGGGCTTCGCTCAATTCTCACGGACACTACGGAGCTGACCGGCAGCACATTTCAGTCGTATGCCGCCTCCTCTCATTCACCCTTCTTCCAAACTCTCCTTTCAACCGGTTGCTGACTTAGCTGCATGGAAGCTACTTTGATGGGAAGCTCGTCTACTATTTAAAGAAAGCAGGGCCCCCTGCTGTGCTGAGCAGAGTGACCCACCCTGGTGGGTATCTTCAAATGGAGCCAAGTAGAAAATTAACACTATTTTCATGGTCCGCCGGTGTATTTACAAAACACCCGCCTCCCACTGAAAGCTTGCTAACTCAACGAAAAAGGCACCAAAATGACCCGAAATCTGTTTTAGGAAAGAGGCTTAATTAATCTGGGTTCTTAAAGTGTACAGAAGAGAACAGCAACCTCCTCCCAGCTGTATCATTTGTTCGATTACGCTTTTTTGTTAAAAATATGTAACACATCTTATTAAACTTGTTATCAATCAACTCAACAAATGAAAGCTATGAACCACCCACTCTGGACCACGCAAAAGTTCTCCCGCCCCACCATCCTTGCTCCTGGCAGAAGGGCGGGGAGGTGAAGAATGGGACTTGTGTTTACAGAGACAATGAAATGAAGCAGAGAAAAGAGTTACAGAGTGCCGGTAATCAAATCTGAATATGGCGCCGGGTTGGAAAACCAAATCAAAGCAAACCCTTATCAACAAATCCCCATGGAACCAGACCATGAGAAGGCACGGCCACCATCTGGGCTCCGTGAGGAACAAAAGGATCACCACCTGCTCCCTCGTCGAGTCGCTGGTACATTCACAAGGACGGTGCAGTTCTCGTGTGTGAGAGACCAGGAAAATTAGGGAGAAAATTAGATGAGGTTAAAATAACAGTTGACGGATAACACAGAGCCATAGGAGATAAACTGTCAAATGCCCCCGTTTGGCACTTTGGGGTTTCATGTGAAAATGACTTCAGGAAACCTTTCTCCAGGTGGCAATTAACATTTTAACTCAAGCTCCCCCAAGGGAAAGGGAAATTTCAGGAGGGGGAGGGAACGCTTCCTTAGCACAGGGCACTCAATCCGCAGGTGCTGAGTGAGAGAAGGCAGAAACCCACGCCTGGGACTCCATCCTGGGTGCCTCCTGAGCACTAGGACATCTCTGCTGCGTCCACCACAGTCACCTGCTCCACCTGACTGTCTTTCCAGCAGGACTGTGGACTCCAGCAGCAAAGCCAGGGTGCTAACGTGTATTAAGCACTTACTGTATGCTTTACATGAATTAGCTCACGATCCTCTGGAGGTATGAGCTATCCTGTCCCGGGTGAGAGATGGGGAGGCAGAAGTTCAGGGAGGCTGATGACCTGGCCAAGGTCACGGCCTGGCAGTGGCAAAGCTGGGATGCACATGCTGGCCCGACTCCCGGGCCGTGCTCGGCACGAGCCTGGTCAGCTCCAAACTCTTGGCATGCAGCTGGCGGCCATCATTACCTGTAAGAGGCGAGCAGACCACCATAGGGTTTACGGGCCTCAAACCACCTTACGGCGAGGCTGGAAACACAGTCCTGCGCTGCGGGCCAGCTTCTCCAGTCACTAGTTGCGTTAAACCTCCCTGCACCTTGGTGTCACCCAGTGACACAGGGATGGAACCTCCTACCACACGGAAGCATCCCGGGGATCCAGTGGGACCAACAGTGTAAAGCCCCAAGGGCAGTCTCTAACGTGGTATTCTTTCATTGATTCAAATATTTCACCAACCACCTATGTGACCTTCAGCCCCCAAAGCCTCCCGTGCAGGAGGGGGCAGAGCCAGGGGTGGTGGAGCCAGCCATGCAAGGTTCCAGACCAGGTTAATGGACAGCGGCCGAGAGGTAATCCCTTGGGTAGTTTCACAAGCAGAATGTTTACCCAGAGTCCAGCCTGGGAGAAACCACTGTCCTCTGTCTTGTCACTGGATTTGATTGGTACCAAGTTTCCTTTTCCTTTTCCTTAATGGTTTAACAAATCTCCGTCGCAGCTCTGTTTTTCCCATTCCCGAGCCTGAGGTCTAAAGGTTCTCTATTACTTTCGGCCAGGAAGTCCAGCAAAGCCAAATGGAGCAGGCCTGCAGAGATCAGGACAGGGTTCTGTCTCTGTGTTTCCTGCCCCAGCTACGACGGTCCTTGCCAGAGTTACATCATAAATCAGAACGTGCTGGGGCCCGGTCGAGATGCACAGGCGGAGTCTGGTCATCCATAAAGAGACACCTCCACACACATTGCCCAGGTCTCCGCGTGGATCTGAAAGCCCTCAGGTCAGCCAGAGAGCAGATTCCTGAGCCAAATCAAGAAGAAAAAAAAAAAAATCTCAGCTTCTAGAAAGTCAAGGGACAGCAGAAAAAAAGTGCCCTAAGCAATGTCAAGCGGGCAGGATGATATAGAGAGGTGGTCTTTACCAAAGAAGCAAAAGGAAGGGTCAAGCCCGTGTGTGTGTGTGAATGCACCCAGAGAGCCTTCGCTAAAGCTGCAAAGGAAACAAAAATAAACCAACGGGATAAAAGGAAGGCTGTTGCATGAGGGAGAACTTTTGCTCCAGTTTTTTTTTTTTTAAAAAAGAGAGAGAGAGAAGAAAAGAAAAAGAAAGCACACACTGAAATGATCTAAAGCTGCCTATAAATATTTGGAAACATCAAAGGCGGTCCTGTTAAATTAAAAATGCTGTCACACAGATAGGAACTAGCCTCCAGCGCTCTGCCAGCTTCAACATGTGAGCCTGTGATCTGAGGAGCGAGGGCTCAGCTCCTCGAGAAATCTGATTCACTAAAGAAAAAAGTGAACGAGCAGTTGAGTTTTAATAAGGGCATTAAATACCTTAGGAATGAGCTAATTAGAGTTTAACTCTTTCAAGATTGTCCGAGCTCTTAAGAATGCTGTAAAGTGAGCTCCCTCCAGAATCTAGTTAAATCAGTCTCGAAACCTGCAGTGTAAAAGAAAAGTATTAAAATAGCACCTTAGGACTTCAAAGCTGGTAAATCCCACCAGGTCCCCGGCAGAGGCCGAGGGAAAGGAAAGGAGGAGGCCGGCCCAGAATCGTTTTCAAGGTGAGGTTAGGTTGCCTGCTTATTTAGAGCCTGCTTTCCCCCACCCTACCCCCCGCACCCCCGACCAGGTAAGGAGAGCTCACCTCCTAATACCAAATTCATTCTTCCTGCCCTGTGAGAGGGCCCTTCACCTAAGCCCTTCTTCATGTCCTGACCCCGCTCGCATGCCTTGCGAGAAATGAGAGCCGAGCCCCCCAGTCACCCAGCAGTTTCCCAACACACATTCAGAGTCAGGATCCTAAAGAATTCCCCCATTCGTGAAGTCCCCCTCAGGACAGCAGGTCCTTTCAGGAACAAGATTCTCTGGACTTGAAGTAGAAAGCAGCAGTACCTCTTGCAGAATGCAGAGAGAAAACACACCTGTGAGGAAGAGAAAGGGCATCTTTCCATCACCCTGTCTCAGGAATGTGGGAGAAGGGGGCAGGCCGAGGTGGAAACTACCGTCTCCATTCAAGGAGAGGAATGCACTGCCCGGTCTTGGCAAAGGGGATGGGGGGAGTTATTTAAAAAAAAAAAAAAAAGCCCACAATGCACTCTGGTCATTCCCATTTTTAGAAAAAAATCCAAGTGCCTAACTTGGGGGCTTAAGATTAATGAAGTATTTGCTTTGGCATAATGGCACACCGGACCGAACCAATCATGGAAGTCACTTGTGTCTGCCTCAGGTCCCATATAATAGGCCTCAAGAGCACAGCCTGAGCGCATCACAACACCCCACGGGCCCTGGCTGGATCCAGAGCAGCCAGCCCCCCCCCCGCTCCCCTGCGGGGCAGCCGTGCCCGCAGGCAGGCCGAGTGGCCTCAGGGACAAGGGGCAGGCTGGTCTAGAAGCCTCGCTTCCTGTGCACTGGACTTGAAGTTCACACATACGCAGGCCTGTGGGTGTGTGTGTGTGAACACAGGCCCAAGTGACCGAGCTCGGAGCCTGGATGGTGACCGAGCTGTAGGGCCAGCCTTGAGCAGATGGAGCTGCAGCAGAGCTTCTCCCATCCCCCAGGACACAGGCTGAAAGAGGGCCCCGGGGATCCGTGAGGCATTGAACGCCCCGGCCCCTCGCAGACACTCCCAGGACAGAAGAGCCACGGGTGCAAACGGTCAGGCACTGAGCGTGTTGGGAAATGATTCCTACAGTATGGTCATGTCTCCTGTTGATGACTAGCATCTCTGGATTCTTTAACCTTGATCAACGATGACTTCAGAATAAAAAGCTTCAGCCGCGCGGGAACGACACCATGAGTGTTAGTATATGTGAGGAACATTACGCAAGTATGCACATTGCTTTCTTCATCATCATCCTTTCATCACTAGAGTGAAGTGCATGTTGTAACTCAACTCCGTTTTACAGGTGAGGAAACTGAGACCCAGAGAGGCATGGTCACCTTTCTACAGCAGGTAACTGGCAGGGTCGGGTCCAAGCCTAGGCAGTCTGCTCTGCTGCCTCTCACATCAGCAAAGGAAATCCAGAACCACCAACATTTGCATACAGTTTAAGGAAGCCGACAAGTCCTGCGTAGCGAAGGTGCTAACTACGGCTAACAGCCACACCAATGCCTCAAGACCCGGCCGTCCCAACTCCTGAAATAGGCTGGCTCAAGGTTATAACACAGAACCGAAGAGCACTCATACCCAAATCAGGAGAGAGGCCGAAAGGTAATTTTTTAAGTTGGTTCCTAGGAAGGCATGTGTATCTTCTCCCATAAAATGCGGTGCCATTTCTGCTCCACGGAAGGCCTCTCTGTTTAATTGGAACACACCCAAGGCCTGAGGACCCCACTCCAGGCAGCCCAAAGCAAAACAGCAGACAAGCAGAGGTTAAAAATCCCTGTACTAAACTCCTGACTCACCTTGGGATCTTGTTTCCTAACTTTACACTCAATTCTGACAAATGTGGCTCCTTGGTTTTCTAGGAATGGACTACAGAAGGCAGGCAGGCGCAAATCGCATTTGCTGAGAGAGAAGCCTTGTTGGGGAGGAGGGAGCAAATTTACAGACAGGTGCCTCACGACTGCACAACTCCAGGGGGCACTGTTGGATCCACGTTAGGGCAAAGAAACGCCAGGTATCTTGAGGAAGGGGCAGCTTTCCCTCATTCATACAAAGGGACACTGTGAGTCAGAGTGGGTAAATGTCAAAAGGTCGAGCCCCCAGCCCTGCCCTGAAGACAAGAGCAGTCCACTGGAGAGTCATACAGGCAACCCTGAGTCACCGAGCGACGATGACACGTGTGGTCACATCCCCTTCTGCAGCAGTAAGTCTCCATTCAGAGGGGTGGGGGCCGGCCCTCTAACCACGAGGCCACCTGAGCTGTTGACGCTGCCCCAGCCCGACCTCGAGGGACTCGGGTCTCCCCCTGCAGAGGGGCGCTCGTTCCGAGGACGGTGCCCTGGCGCCCCATCCCATTCTACCATCAGGACCTCCCATCAAGCTTACTGGGCCTGATCAAGCCCCTTCCGGATGTTTCACCGCACATACCAAGCGCCACAGAATCAATTCCGTGGAATGCCATTTGCAAAGGAGCAGACAGCATCCCAGGGCTGCGTGGCAGAGACCGCTCCTCTCCCTGCCCCAGCTCTGAACGCCCAACCTTGAGAGCTGGACATCCTGAGATCCCACTTCTGGACAGGGGGGTGGCACCTGCCACCATGGTCTCTGCTGAATATACAGGATCAGAGAGGGGAGAGGATAAGCCTTCCTGAAATGAGGAGCAGGGAGGAATGAGGATGAGGAACTCGGGGACGGGGAGTCCCTTATCCATCCCGCCTCATGTTCTTTCCCTTTCCCTCCCTCCATCACCCCCATTGGATCAGAGATACCAGAGGGCAAGAGGTGTTGGCAGGAGGTGGGAGGGGGGGATCTGTAAATTTTCAGAGACTGAAGAGTCCCTATTTACCCTGCAGCAAGTAGGGTAGACGGACTTCCCAGGTGGCTCAGACGGTAAAGAATCTGCCTGCCATGGCAGGAGAAACGGGTTTGATCCCTGGGTCGAGAAGATCCCCTGGAGAAGGAAATGGCAACCCACTCCAGTATTCTTGCCTGGAGAATCCCATGGGCAGAGGAGCCTGGTAGGCTATAGTCCATGGAGTTGCAAAGAGTTGGACACAACTGAGCATACAAATACACATGTGTGCGCACACATATACAAGGAGGGAAGACACTCATACCTGAACTTTGACAAGTTTGCAAGGGGGCAATTAAAACAGGCTTGCATAATTAAGAAAATTAACTACTGTTACCTGAGCATGCAGTAAGAATTCTAGGGTTTCCTACATCTTCTCGTAGGAGCACGTAAGAGGGAATCATTCCACTTGGAATATTCGAAACTATTCTTACCCCCCATCCCACTGCTGTTTCAGAGCCTCCCCCTTCCAAAAACAAGGTTGGCATGGCAACCAGAGCACCAGTCACTGTGGTCCCTAACCACATCCGCCAGGGCCTGGCGTGCTGAGGCGTGTGCCAGCTCTGTTGTCTGTAGGGCACTCCTGGCCACAGCACGCAGCGAGCTATAATCAAGTCAGAAACCACCGCATTCGTATAGAACTCGGCTCCACATAAATATTCATTAAATGTGAAAACCTATGGTGATGCAATGTTGAGACTGCAAATTTAAACACAAGAGTCAGGAAATGCAAAAATTACCGCTGCCACTGGGCCCTGAATCACCCAGACGGCACGTTTAATGCCAAGCAGTTTGTGTGCGTCCATTTAAACCCAGTAACACCAAAGCTCCAGAACTACACGCTGGCTGCTCACTTAACTCCCCGGGGGAGGCTGACGCTTACCTGAGGGGCCTTGGAACATTTCTGGAGGGGACATGCCGTGAAAAGGTGTGACTAGCCTCCAGTACAAGTGAAATATAACATATCACAGATATGCTATGCTAAGTCACTTCAGTCATGTCCAACTCTGTGCGACCCCACAGATGGCAGCCCACCGACTCTGAACTATTTCTGAAGGTCCCAGCACCCATATCATAGCCACTGTTTCACAAAAAACAATAAATAACCGAAAACCTCAACATGCCAACATGTACACAACAAAGCAATAACTTAGTAATTCCCAAATGTGTACGGTGGGCCGCTTAAAGACTAGAAAATCATGTTCTTTAAACTGAAACTCTTAATTCCTTCCACTCGTAGTCTGCTGGCCTCTTTGACATCTATTTTTGTGCATTTATTATTCGGCTGTGCTGGGTCTTGGTTGTGGCACTCACGATCTTTATCTTCATTGCGGCAGCATGTGGGATCCAGCTCCCTGACCAGGGATTGAACCTGGCCCCCTGCATTGGGAGCATGGAGTCAGCCAGTGGACCACCAGGGAAGTAGTCCCTGCTGGTCTCTCTGGAGTACTACTGTCATCCTTTAAAACTGCTTCCCGGACTTCCCTGCTGGGACAGTGGATAGGAGTCCACCTGCCAATGCAGGGACCATGGGTTCGATCCCTAGTCTGGGAAGATTCCACGTGCCACGGAGCAACTAAGCCCGTGGGCCGCCACTACTGAGCCTGCATTCTAGAGCCCAGGCTCCGCAACAAGAGAAGCCAGAGCAGGGGCTTCCCTGGTGGCTCAGTGGTAGAGTCCGCCTGCCAATGCAGGAGATACAGGTTCGAGCCCTGGTCCGGAAAGATCCCACATGCCTCAGAGCAGCTGAGCCCACGGGCCACGGCTACTGAGTCTGTGCTCTAGAGCCCGGGAGCTGCAAGCCCCACGTGCTCTAGGGTCTGTGCTCCACAGCAAGAGAGGCCGCCCCAAGGAGAAGCCCAACACCGAGACTGGAGAGGGGCCCCCACTCCCCGCAGCTAGGGAAAAGCCCATGCAGCAATGAGACCCAGCACAGCCAAAGTGAATCAATAAAGAAAGTATTTTTCAAGAAAAGAAGCCACAGCAATGAGAAGTGTGCACACCACAGCTAGAGAGTAGCCCCCGCTCACCCCAAGTGGAGAAGCCTGTGTACAGCAACAAAGACACAGTGAAACCAAAAATTAACAAATAAAATTTTGAAAAGTGAAATGGAACTGCTTTCCATCCAGCATCTAAACACAGCCTCAGCCAGAACTTCCAAGGCCAGAGGTGGGGCGGTGTGCGGGGATCAGGGAGTTGACAAAACAGCTCAGTGCAAACGTAAGAATGGGTCCTTCGGGGGCTGCAGATAATTCTTACCATTTCCCCAAACACCAGCTTTCTAAGTGACACCAAAATATGGCACATTTTTTAAAAGAAACATACTCCCTAAAAGTCTAGGCTGAGATGTCTCTTGTCCAGCATGCTCCGAACACTGCACCCAGGCAGCCTCGCCAGCCGGGAAGGAGTTAGATGGTGCTATGGCTTTATCCCACGTCCTTTTTCCAGGCCCAGAGAACAGAAGCGAGGGGAAATTACTTTGAGAGTCTGGTCCATCCCAACTATTTGGAATAGCCCTAGGACACACCCACGTCTTGTGAACGGTTTCTCCAATCACAGAAAGCTCTCCCTCAAAAAGCCAAGTCTTTTATTTATTTATTTATTTTTGGGCTCCACTAACACCCCCACCTCTACCAGATCCCTAAGTATCATGATCTAGAAGAATTTCAGTTCAGTAAATTTCTAAGAGCTTTACTGCAGGGCAACAGGGGGGATGAGGAAGTCACAAGCCTTCTCTGCTGGGAGCCGTTACTTTGTGGGGAAAAAGAAATAGTAAGGTATGGAAGATCAGCTGAGAAGTGAAAAATGGCGTGCTTGGGTAGAAGGAACCCACCAGCAGAACTTGGGAATGCCTGACGGGAATGGCTGGAAGTCTAACCACAGGTGAAAGCTCTGGGGAGAAGAGAAAGTGGACTAGGGGGCAAAGGTGGGGGTCGGGAAGGTGCGAGCCGCAGAAATGCACCCCTGTGGAAGGTCTCAGAGCGAGGGAAGCCCAGGACCCATTCGGGAAATAAAAGCAGGAACACCCAGGACACAGGCCCGCGTCCCAGGCTCTGCGCTCAGCAAACAACGGGAAAGACTCTGATGGGGGGAATGACAAGATCAGCGGTTACTTGGGAAAGATGAAGCGGAGGGGAAGAGCTGCTCGGGGGAGGCAGACGGAGGCAGGGAAATGCTGAGGCGGCATCTGCTGACGTGAAGGGGCAAGGTCAGCAGGGAGGGAGCAAGGGCACTGTTTCCTCTGACTTGGCCACAAGCTACCTCGATTTACATTTTGCAAAGGGCTTTGCAAGTCACGCTTGCAACATTCTTTACATGCCATTAGCCGCCTGCCTACCACCTACTCCAAGACTGAGGCACTTTCTGAAATGATGCCAAGCCTCCGGGTACCCAGTGGTGGTTCCAAAAATCGCATAAAGGTGCTGAACACACAAATGTCGAAGGCGCGTAAGTAAAATTAGGTACAAAGAAACGCCTTCGACGTCAAGTGTGGGACAAGCCTTGGCAGCTGGGACAACCTGAATGGCAGATGGCCCTCTGGGCAGAATCCAGGGAAGGCGCTCTGAGCTGGGAGGACGAAACCAGGAATACGGGTGAAAGTTCGGGGGGGGGGGGGGGGTGCCCTAAAAGCGCGTGGAAAATTTGCTGGAACCCGAGCATCAGAGAAGGATGCTGCTCCAGGGAGACCAGCACCTGGACCAATGAGACCCGAGTTCTAACCCCAGCTCCTCCTGCCACCAAAGGCTCGAGGCCCTTGCCCACAGCACCCTCGCTGTAAAAGGAGATCGGGGCCATGGCATTCCAGGGTGCCCTCTGGTTCAAACAGGAGCTCTCATAGTCAAAAAAAAACCAAGGAGCAGAAAGAGAGAAGGGACAAAGATGGTGATGAAGGCACGCACCAAATGGCTCCAGGGAACAGAAGCACCCTGTCAACCGAGAATACTCTGGTTGGTCGGGGGGGGGGACATCCCTTGTGGTCCAGTGGCTAAGACTCTGTGCTCTACTGCAGGGGGTGCAGGTTCAACCCCTGGTCAGGGAACTAAGAGCCCTCATGCCACGCGGGGCAGCCAAAAACAGCAGCAACACACAAGAATGCTCTGGTCATGCCAGGGCCACCGCGGCCCTCCCCAGTAGCAGAACTTGAGGCTCAGAGGGTGCAGTGAAGTGTCATGAAGTCACTAACGGCCTGGCCGTCTGACACACAGATGGCAGGGGAAAGACAACAGAGACTTGCCAAGTGCAACTTAAAAGCTTTAGGCTCCAAAACTTCCAGCGAGAGAAAGGATGGCAAACACCACTGCCCACGGGGGCCCCAGGTGCTGGTAGGCGTGGGATCGTTACCCGTGAGTGCGGCAACCCGCTGCAATGCAGGGGAAGATTGTAAACAGGGGCCTGCGCCCCATCTGAAGAGGGCAGCTGCTGTCTCACTGGAGCAGGCTGTCGCCACGTGGGAATGTGGACCCTACACTGCCAGATCTTTTCGTGTTTCGAGAAGAGCCAAAGCTCCAGATTTTTATGTAAAACTTCTAGATTTTTAACAGGGATCAAACGAAACAGCAGGAAGCCGTTTTCCGCCCGTGGGCCTGCTGTTTAGGGCGCCCTGACAGTCTGGAGCTCCGCTCTAAGGCACCCCTGCCTTCCACACGCTGACAGCAGCGCCGCTCTGAATGAGGGGACAGGGAGAGAGGCGGGGCAGAGAACACCCCAGGCAGCAGCACCCTCCTGGGCCACAATCTGCTGCCACCGGGCGTGCCCACCACAAGGCAGTCCCTTCCGTGAGGTCTTCTCTAGGCCTCGGAGCGTGGCCATCTGCCCGGCCAGACGCTGCGTCCCTGCCCAGAGCCCTACGGCGCCTGCTCCTGGATCAGGCTCAGACACACCCGCCAGTGAGGGACCCAGATACCACGCCAGGCACCTTCCTTTTGATGCTGACAGTCGCAACTCAGATCCTCGTGGCAGAGGGGGAAAGCCAGTATTCTACCACTTACTAAGTCACAGGAATACACGGGGCTTCCCTGGGGCTCAGGTGGTAAAGAATCTGCCTGTAATGCAGGAGACCTGGGTTCGATTCCTGGATGGGGAAGATTCCCTGGAGAAGGAAAAGGCAACCCACTTCAGTATTCTTGCCTGGAGAATTCCATGGACAGAGGAGCCTGGTGGGCTGCAGTCCACGGGGTCGCAAAGAGTCGGACATGACTGAGCAACTAACACACACACAGGAATACACAAGCTTTCACTCTTGTGAAGTTGTTTTTCAATGGGTTGCTGTTCAGTTGCTCAGTCATGTCCGACTCTTTGCGACCCCATGGACTGCAGCATGCCAGGCTTCCCTGTCCTTCACAATCTCCCGGAGCTTACTCAAACTCATATCCACTGAGTCAGTGATGCCATCCAACCATCCCATCCTCTGTGGTCCCCTTCTCCTCCTGCCCTCAATGGGTATGTTTGTTTCATTTTTTAAGAAACTACCCATTGTGAGCAGGGGTGCATGGAAACACGAATGCCAGCCTGGCTGGGGAATATAAACCAGCCCTGCTCTTTTGCAGGGTGGACTGACCACACACGACAGGACCAGGGAAAGTATTTATACCTCTCCACACAGGCGTCCCGATCCTAGAACCTGAGTCTGCGAAGGTAGTCAAGGGATAGAGAAAAAAAGCTCCCCACAGCAGCACTTATAATAACGGAAAACAAGACACTAAAAGTGTTTTGGAATATTTATTAGTAAGAGGGAAATACTTAAGGTACACAAAGGGTCGTTAACACTATATAGTGTTTTTTCCAATTTTCTTAAAAATCTGAGTGCATAGGAAAAAAAAAAAAAGGAAAGGAAAGCTATCCCAAATCACAAAAGGTTAACAGAGGTTACGTGGAGGCAGTGGGACTGATTTTCTTTTTCATACTTTTCTTTATTTTCCAAGTATTCGACAATAAACATGTATGATTTTTATAATTAAAGAATAAATTACAGATGATCTGGTTTTTTAAAGGGAAATGTTGGCCCTGATGAGAGGTAATGTAAAATGAATCTATCCTAGCCTTTTTGCCCAAACCATATCTAAGTACACCCAGGTCCTCAAGCAAGCGGGTCTCGAGGTTTGTCTTCAAGTGACCCAAGCTCGATCCCAGCTCTGTGGCCCTGAGAAGCTTACTTACACCCTCTGCCTCGGTTTCCTCTGTGAAGTGCAGATAATTCAACGGCCCACTGTGCATGGAGAGACCATGAACATGACACCAGCAAACCACAAACTGTGCGGTGGGTGCACAAGGCTGCTTCTTCTCTAGGCTGTATCCACAGCAGGAACTCAAGAAACGCCTGCTGACAAGTTAGCGCACTCGGTTTAAGTGAAAAGAAAAAATCAAGTTTAAACTCTTACAGCACTGAAGGGTTACATGCACCTGATCGAGCACCACTCTTAACTCTCTTATTTTAAAAATGCAGCAGCTTCCGTACCAGGAGACCAGAAGCTCCCATTCCAACATACATTTCCCTGTGAAACTTCTAGAATCATCAGAGTCTGTCTTCACCAAATTGACTCTACACACTGAATTTCTAAACAACCATATCACACTGGCTGCTGGGGCGAGAATGGGGTTAATGTCAAGTCTTACCACACATCTGAAGGGTAATAAAAATAAAACGCTCTCCCTTGAACCACAACAGGCCGGCTGACCTCATTCTCTTCACACTATAGTGAGTCAACAGAGCCGCTCAAAGTCAGAATTTCAAACATCTCATTCAAGTGGCAGATGGAACAAAGACCCTCTACTCTTTACGGTCTCCCCATCCTGTTTGGCAGGTATAAAGGCACCTCTCTGCAGAGGGGTTATCAGCTTTTAACCTCAAAGGTAGGTAAAAACAAAACAAACAAAAAAATGAGCAGGAAAGGGCCAAAAGGCACAAATCCACGTACTGTGTCATTACGCAGACATGCTTCTTCAGAATGGGCTGCCCAGGCCCACTTGTCACCCCTGGGCCAGGTGCACCCCTGGTTTCGCACAGCTGTGTCCTCCCGGAGAGGGCCTGTGGTCAGCACGCCGCCCGCCCCCTCCACTCTGCCGCCTGCGGGCAGGGCCCACGCCTCCCTCGTGCCCACCTGCTTCCTCGCCCCGCATAGGGTTGGGGGCACAGAAAGCAGCGGTGAACGCTGGCCCACTGCAGGAATGCAGACCCACGGGAGGT